>NC_042983.1:8557963-8929213 GCF_901001165.1 Salmo trutta | reverse complement strand
GCGCTCCTGGTCTCCAGTTCGCCTTCTCGGTCCAGGATAAGTCGCCAGTGCGTCTTCACAGCCCAGTGCGTCCTGTGCTAGCGCCCCGTGTTTGCCGGGCGAAAGTAAGCATCCAGCCAGGACTGGTTGTGCCAGCTCTACGCTCGAGACCTCCATTGCACCTCCACGGCCCAGTATATCCTGTGCCTGCCCCACGTACCCGGCCTCCAGTGAGTCTATCCAGCCTGGTACGCCCTGTGCACTTGCCCTGAGGTGCGTGTCACCAGTCTGGCTCCACCTGTGCCAGCCCCACGCATCAGGCCTCCAGTGCGCCTGCCCAGTCCGGCGTGTCCTGTTACTGCTTCCCGCACTCGCCCTGAGGTGTGTGTCACCAGTCTGGCGCCGCCTGTGCCAGCCCCACGCATCAGGCCTCCAGTGCGCATTCCCAGTCCAGAGCTTCCGGCGACAGTTCCCAGTCCAGAGCTTCCGGCGACAGTTCCCAGTCCAGAGCTTCCGGCGACAGTTCCCAGTCCAGAGCTTCCGGTGACGTTTTACAGTCTGGAACCTCCTGAGAAGGCCTACATCCCGGAACCTCCTGAGAAGGCCTACATCCCGGAACCTCCCGAGACGGCCTACAGTCCGGAACCTTCCGAGACGGCCCACAGTCCGGAACCTCTCGAGACGGCCCACAGTCCGGAACCTCTCGAGACGGCCCACAGTCCGGAACCTCTCGAGACGGCCCACAGTCCGGAACCTCTCGAAACGGCCCACAGTCCGGAACCTCTCGAGACGGCCCACAGTGGTGTGCGTATTGGGAGCGGAGTCAGGTGCAGGACAGCAGAGAGTTGTGAACAGGCGCACACTTTATTGAGGCAGGAGAAACCAACAGACAGATGCCATTGCGTCGAAACCTCCAGCTAATTGGCAAAAGTGCAAAAAGCGCAAACAGTCACAATAATTATGTTCAAACAAATAAACATACCTCGTGATAAACACGGAACAAACGAACACCAGTCTAGCATTCCCACGGGGGACCAGTATGGGAAAAAAAATCTGAATGCATTCACTACTGTAAGTCGCTCTGGATAAGAGCGTCTGCTAAATGACTAAAATGTAAATGTGAAATGTAGCCCGTCAAAATTGACACAAAACAATTTCACACAAAGACATGAGGGGGAACAGAGGAATAAATACATGTAGTGTGATTGGGGAATGAAAACCAGGTGTGCAGGGAACAAGACAAAACAAATTAATAAATGATAAATGGAGTGGCGATGGCTAGAAAGCCGGTGACGTCGACCGCCAAACGCCGCCCAAACAAGGGGAGGAGCCGACTTCTGCCGAAGTCGTGACATTGTTGGAATAATTACTTGTGTCATGCACAAAGTAGATGTCTTAACCGACTTGCCAAAACTATATTTTGTTAACAAGAAATTTGTGGAGTGGTTGAAAAACGAGTTTTTATGACTCCAACCTAAGTGTTTGTAAACTTCCGACTTCAACTGTATGACCAGCCAGCTTTATTCATGAATTTGTTCATTCATTCATTCATTCTGTAAAGCACTTTGTGACAACTGCAGATGTAAAAAGGACTTTATAAAATCTATTTGATGGATTGATTAATTGATTGATTGATCCTTCCTTCATTGCCCTCATTCAGTCATCCTTTTCCCTCATTTCCTACAGTATATCCATCAAATTGCACCCTCCTTGGTTCCTTTGGAGTTTTTGAGGCAACAATAAAGCAATAGGAGTCCGGACAGTTATTTAGGCCTAAAGCTCTCACCCTGTGATCACTTCAACTAGCTAGAAGAAAGCTTGCCAGAAGACTACAGTGGAATTTTGCAGTCTGTAAAGGGTATGTTTTGATGTTGCATATCATACACACTCAAAGTGTCATACTTCCAAACCCCCAATCGATCGCAGCTGTAGGGCATGATACACTTAGAAGTAGCATGCACACTTGGAGAAGAGTACAGTAACTTATCTTATTTCGGAAGAAGTATATAGCGCTTCGTATAGTTTGGGTTAGTAGGAAATACTGTACATGGGTGGTGTTTTGTGGATCACAATGACCAAAGGTGCCATTTACTGTGGGATCATTTGATGACCTGTTCCCAGACATGTCAACTTGTAATATTTGGAGTTTTACATATATCCCTCAGGTGGCCAAGTTGACCTATTAAGAAATGCCATTGGTTTGTTGTGGAAAAGTTTAAGTTCTTTTATAGGCAGATGAGGAATTTGTTACAGAAAATAATCACTGCCACCTGGTGAGGTTAGCAAAGGGCTAGCATGTGCCAGGTTATCTGATGGGATATGTAGCATTCTATCATGTGACACTACGACAACTATTTTAATTAGCTGATGCTTAAACGTAACCTTGAACTTAAACTTTTCTAATGTTCACAAGTATGGGCCCACTGTGTTCTCAACACAGTAATTGCCTAATTGCTAAGTTATCTATTGTATTCCAGATTCATCAGAATTACATGAGTATCATACATAACGTTAGGTACATGTTTTGTTTTGCTTCCCCAAGTTGTTAAAGGAATATTTAAAATTCGATTGATGTTAAAGCAGACAGTTGTCTCTGTGGTATATTATACTACTATAAATCAACTAAGTATACATAATATAGTATACAGTACTAATATTGAATGGTAAACATATCTTAGTTTATCTACTGAAGCATGCTGTGGTTATAATTTCTATTTTGTGGTTTGGTTTAATTAGCATGCCCTAGTAAATTACATTTCCTGACAGATTTTTAATTAGCATTATAATTCCCATCATGTACATCATTCTAATGTTTTGACATTATTTTTACACTAAACTATGAATTCAGGCAAAGTGTAAAACCAAGTAGTGTACTTGACACTACTTGATACTACAAAGTTACACAAAATGGCAGGAAAACTATCCATATTACCCTATACAATCTGCAATGATGTTACCAGGAAGAGAAAATAAATGCTGCTACTTGATCCTTGAACCTTTTCAAGGTTACCCTATTGGTCCTGCTTGAAAATACAGACAAAACATATTTCTATATCCTTTTGTGAGTAATAATCATTCTGGAAATTAGAGCAAAGACCATACAGGACCATACTACTTACCAAAAACAGTAGGTGGTATCTATTGAGAATGGTACAAATTATTGTCTACATCTGAAAAGTCTGAGCCACACATCATTTACTTGATTTAATTTACATGTACTAGACTCCAAACAAAAACAGACAATAGGAACATCCTGTGAAATAGGCCTAAATGCAGTATTCTCAGACCAGACAAAGTCATACATTAAACTAAAAACCAACAAGTGTTATTCAAGAAGATAAAGGAGAACCAATTTGGAGGATTGAAAGTAACTAAGAGAGGGAAGGCTTAGAGGGATAGCAGGGGATAGAAACAAAGAGAATACGTACGAACAAAGTAAATTGATGAAGCCAAAGAGAAGGTTTTCTCTTTCTTTGTATTGATATAAGCAAAACTTTTTCTCTTTCCTGGTATTGATATAAGTAGGTGTCACTGACTGACCCAGGTTATGATGTCCATATGTCCTGTCTTTCTGTGCTTGTCTCAGCTTGTCACATCACACCCAAGGAGAGCAGCAGACCTTCACTGATGAATTAATTATAAACAGACTTCCCATGGGTTCGCTCTCCATAGTCCATACCCTATTGTACTGAAAAAGAACCCTGCAAAAGAACTCTAGGGGACTGGCTTTCAGTATGTTCAGTGTGAAAGTCAAAGAAATATCAGTGGACAATGAAACCTTAAAGGAGATTGATGCGTTTCCTGTGAAGTTTTTTTCCTTTAAAGTCAAAACATTACTGCACGTTTATTTGACCACACCAGCAGCAACAATACCAACATTTGTAAAAAGCAAGAATAGTTGTTTTTTCCAACTATTGAAATGCTGCTCAACTTGAACTTAATTCCATTATACTATGAGTAGCATATTTACATGTTATTGTTGGACAAGTACAGTGCATGCTCATCATATTATGTCAATACATCTGAAGATTGCTCTTTACCAAGATCCAAGACCCACTCACACATCCAAAGCAATAAGTCCAGCACAGAGTAACAAATAAGGAAATAACGCATGCTTTTTTCCCCTATTTCACAGGCTTGCAGAGGAATACTAAATGTCAGGCAGCATTTCAGTCAAGCAGCCAAATAATTACAGCTGCACTGAAAGTAGCAGGGGTCCAAGTTGGGTCTCCCAGAATCAAAACAACAACACGGAGATCACCGCCTCGCCTCACCTGACTAGGTGGCCTCGCTCGCTAAAGATACAAGGTACCAGTCCAGGGACAAACACTACAGGAATATGTTAACTGTGTTGTGCTGCTCTGTGCACCACCGATTTCCTGATGTGTAGCTACTTATGTACAGTACACGATGGATTTCTGTGTGATTTATATAGGCTGTGTGTTTTTTTTGTGGAGCCCAACACTGGTGTGTGTCTATTATATCAACAGTCTCATGAGCTAGCTGATGACATTAAATTAGTTACGCGGAAGAGATCATGGAAAGGAATTGCATGTGCGTGTCACATTCAGCTAAACTTGTGGATTAGTCTCAAACTCTTAACTCTCAAACTCATGGGAAGCATGAAAATACCCTGCTCAGTGGTCACTATAATGTCTATGCCCTTATGGCCACATGAGCAAGTAGAGGGGCGGCTTGCAACACACACACAGGCTTGCATCCCAAATGGCACCTTATTCCCTACATAAAGCACTACTTTTGATCAGAGCCCTATGGGCCCTGGTCAAAAGTAGGGAACAATATAGAGAATAGGGTGTCATTTGGAACGAAGCCATACAAAGCTCTCCTCTCTACTCGATAAGGCAAATCGGGAGGGTTTTGATCTCTATCTTATCTGGTCTGGCAGTGCAGTCTTGGGATTCTGTTTGAAGTGGTGCTGTGCCACTCTAATAGTAAGGTAATTATTGTCGCCGAAAGCCACGAATGGCCTTGAAAGGGCTTTCACTTGGCGTATCTTAATCACAGATGCACACCCACAATGCTGCCAACACCTGTACGCTACAGGATCAGCCCTTCTCAATGCCCACTATCTATCAGATAATGCCGCTTCAAGATAATAATCAAACATTTAATCAACCAGGTCTTCTATGGAAATGGGTGATTAAATGATGCAGATAAGTACGTAGGCGTTGTAGGGGCCATTGAAATTAGATGGAAGACATCGCTAAGAGAGGGAGAGGCTCTCACTTTGGAACCAAAACTGGAGCAGCCCACATAAGAAAATACTACAGTTTACTATAGAATACTATAGTACTTACTAGTGGTGTAAAGTACTTAAGTAAAAATACTTTAAAGTACTACTGAAGTAGTGTTTTGGAGTATCTGTACTTTACCTTACTAATTATTTACTCCATACATTTTCCCTGACACCCAAAAGTACTTGTTACATGATGAATGCTTAGCAGGACAGGAAAATGGTCCAATTCACACACTTATCAAGAGAACACATGGTCATCCCTATTGCCTCTGATCTGGCAGACTTACTAAATTTAAATGCATTGTTTGTGTCACGAGTGCTATCTTCAAATTCCCTGTCATAGATCAGCCAAGGCGCAGATTGCCGGTAGTTCCACATATTTATTTAGAGAACCCGAACAAAACAAGAAACAGGTGAAAACTGAAACAAATGTGACGTTCTGGGGCTGCACACACACAGCTGCACAAAAACAAGATCCCACAAAAACACAGGGAAAAACAGGTTGCCTAAGTATGGCTTCCAATCAGAGACAACGATAGACAGCTGCCTCTGATTGGAAACCATACCCGGCCAAAACATAGAAAACAAAACATAGAATGCCCACCCACCTATCACACTGTGACCTAACTAAACAGAGAAAACACAACTCTCCTAGGTCAGAGCGTGACAGTTTGTATATAATGTCTGAGTGTTGGAGTGTACCCCTGATGATCCGTACATTTTAAAAACAAGAAAATGGTGCCATCTGCTTGCTTAATATAAGGAATTTGAAATTAGTTATATTTTTACATTTGATACTTAAGTATATTTTAGCAATAACATTTACTTTTTATACTTAAGTATATTTAGAACCAAATAGTTTTAGACTTTTATTCAAGAAGTATTTTACAAGGTGACTTTCACTTTTACTTGAGTAACTTTCTATTAAGATATCTATACTTTTACTCGAGTATGACAATTGGGTACATTTTCCACCACTGGTACTTACTATATAATTCTGGAGTAAACTGTAGTAAACTGTAGTATACCGTAGAATACTATACTCCACACCTCAATCATGTAGTGCTTACTACAGAATGTTGTAGTATATTGTAGAATACTATACTACACTTTCCCTTGATCATGTGCAGTACTTACTATAGAATGTTGTACTATACTGTAAAATACTATACTCTACACTATAGTAAGCGTCAATCGTGCAGTGCTTACTATAGACTTCTGTAATATACTGTAGAATACTATACTACAGTACATACTGTACTATCCCTCGATCACATAGAACTTATTTTAAAATGTTTAGATCAATTGGTCTGATAGCTAGCTCTGTCGATGCTGTTTTGATTTGAAAGTGCTGTCCATGAGGAGCTCACGCATGGGCTTTCTTCTGAGATTCCCCCTCGATCGTGTAGTGCCTAATATAGAATGTTGTAGTATACTATAGAATACTACACTCCACACTGTAGTATCCCTTGATTGATTTTTCTTGACTATTTAAAAAAAGAAAAGCATAAATGTGTATACAATGCATTTAGAAATTTGTCAAGAATGAATAGCAAAACATGTTTTACATTTATTTTCATTGTGGTTCTAGTTCAAACATCAAATGTTTCACATTTACAGCTAACCCACATAAAAAATACTATAGTATATTATGGTCTAAATACTGTAGTATTACTATATTTATATACTGTAATATTCACTGAAGTATTTTTTGCAGACTTTACTACAGTATTCACTGTAGTGTTTTGCGGACATGACTGTAATATACCATAATATTCACTGTTGTCACGTACGTTTGTAGAGAAGGACCAAGGCGCAGCGTGAGTAGCGTTCCACATCTTTATTATAAAGTGAAACTTAGCCAAAATACAAAAACAATAAAGAATAAACGAAACGTGACTAAAGAGGTGTTACATGCACTAACTCAAAAATAATATCCCACAAACACAGGTGGGGAAAAACAACTACTTAAATATGATCCCCAATTAGAGACAATGATGACCAGCTGCCTCTAATTGGGAATCATACAAAAAACCCAACATAGAAAAAGAAACTAGAACCCAACATAGAAATAAATAAACTAGATAACCCCCCCAGTCACACCCTGACCTACTCTACCATAGAAAATAAGAGCTCTCTATGGTCAGGACGTGACAACTGTAGTGTTTTTGCTGACTTTCCTGTAGTGTTCACAGTAGGTAGCCTAGAGTAAAGACAATTGGGCCAGTAACCGAAATGTTGTTGGTTCGAATCACTAGGTAAAAAATCTGTCGATCTACCCTTGAGCATGGCACTTAACCCTAATTGCTCATGTAAGTCAATCTAGATAAGAGGGTCTGCTAAAAATGACAAAAGAAATTCACTGTAGTGTTTTGGCGGACATGACTGTAGTTTACTATAGTATTCACTAGTGTTTTCGCGGGCATGACTGTAGTACACTGTAGTATTTACTGTAGTGTTTTTGTGGACATGACTGTAGTATGATATAGTATTCACTGTAGTGTTTTGCAGACATTACTGTAGTATACTATAGTATTCACTGTACTGTCTTCGCGTGCATGACTATAGTATACTGTAGTATTTACTATAGTGTTTTTGTGGACATGATTGTAGTATGATATAGTATTCACTGTAGTGTTTTGCGGATATTACTGTAGTATACTACAGTATTCGCTATAATGTTTTTGCGGACATTACTGTAGTATACTATACTATTCACTGTAGTGTTTTTGCAGACTTTACAGTATTATAGTATTCACTGAATTGTTTCTGCGGGCATTACTGTAGTATACTATAGTATTTAATGTATTGTTTTTAAGGACATAGTATATTGTAGTAACACCTGCTGACTAGGGTTAGCTAAAATGGCGCAACTACCCGACTACGCCAATTACTGTTTAATGAGGGTAACACCTCAACCAGAACATAAGACACACAGGATCGTGACAGGCCACCTATTGAGTTGGGTCAACAGTTCTGAGCAATACAACAGACTAGACACATTCGCAATTGAATATTTAAAAAAAAATAATAATCGTAACATCTAAATGTTAGACACAGGTTCTAGGACCAATTAGGGGAAATAGTGCAGAAGCAGATATAAAGAACAAGCAAAATGTATTAAAGGTTAGAGGATTGGGTTTGCTTGTTTGACACAGATATATAACACACATTAACAAGTGTACAACAAAATGACTTGGATCATTAGAGATTCAGCTGACCAAGTTCACAAGCTGACTAAAAACAGTAACAAACAATACTGTACTTCTGATGGTGTCAGACCCTGATCTATTTCACCTGTCTTTGTGCTTGGCTCCACCCCAATCCAGGTGTCGCCCATCTTCCCCATTATACCCTGTGTATTTATACCTGTATTCTCTGTTTGTCTGTTACCAGTTCATTTTGTTCGTGAAACCTACCAGCGTTTGTTCCCCTGCTCCTGCCTGTTTCTCGCTCTTGTTTTCTAGTCCTTCCCGGTTTTGACCGTTCTGCCTGCCCTGACCCTGAGCCTGCCTGCCGTTTTGTACCTTGCCCCACCTAACTGGATTATTGACCCCTACCTGCGTTTGACCTGCCGTTTGCCTTTCCCTGTTTTAGAAATAAACGTTTGTTTCTTCGACACTGTTTGCATCTGGGTCATACCTGAAACGTGATAGATGGTAGGAAAGAAAGAACAGTTAACCACCATATTTACATAAATAGATATTTTAGAAATACAAATTATTTCATTTAAAGACAGTCACCTTATTGGAGGGTACTGCCAATAAACTGCCTGGACCTCAAAGCAGCGAAGCCTCTCCAAACAAACCAACTGAAAACAAAAGGACATTATTGCAGTGGCTTTACATAACGAACATCTTGAATATTGTCACACATGAATAAACTCACTGATGGTCAAACTAAACACACCATTCAGAATAATCGACCACACTCCAAACATTTCTTCAAGACAGCATGGTCACAAAATGGTTGCGAACAGAAATAAACCAACAGCAACGACGCCGTACAGCCTATACACACAAAGAACCTTCCAGGTACAAAACTCTCACTTGAACATGACCAAGGGGTGCTTTTATACCTTTCCTTCATGTCCTCCCCTAATAAGGGTGCATGTGGAAACACTGACCAAAACTTTGGTTCACACAAAAGTATTCAGCTACAAGATTGGAACTGATTGAGGTTTAGGTGAGGATTATGGTTATGGTGATGCCCATCTACTGTGGGACTCTAGTTAAAGAGCAGGCAGAGGCAAGGATGCAGTTCAGTATAAGAATAATGGAGATGATACAGGGAATGATGACATGTGACTTGTCTTGAATTGAGACTTGGTTTGCTTTGCATGGAATATGGTTTATCTAAAAAGAGACACAGAAAGACACAAATAATAACGGGCAATGAACATACATAATTAATCGGCTATTAATGGAAATAATCAATGTCAAATACAATAAGCATATAAATGGGTAAAGCTATGCATAAATATAGCAGCATTACTGTACAGTAGAGTAGAGTGGAGTAGAGTTCAGTACAGTACACAGTAGAGCACACTAGAGTTGTATACATTATAATGTACTCTACTGAACTCTACTCAACTTACTGTAATGTACTCTACTGAACTGTACTGAACTCTACTGTACTCTACCGAGCTGTACTTTGATATCCAAACTTGTGACACATAGACGTCTATGATTGGTCCAGATTTGGTCTTGTCCAGACCAACCAAATTTGGTTTTGTTTGGTGGCGGAGCTCATTTTGTTTGGCATACATTTTAAGTGAAAAATCAGTCTCAGCACAATTCCGTTACCATTGAATTGCCCATAAGTGGACCAGTGTTAGAAAAAGATATGGGTAAAGAACATTGTGCTGTAACTTCACTGCAGCTGACTGGGAGCATGCTCACACATGACCTACATCAGGGGAAGATTAAAACGATGCGTCGTCTGTATCTTGAATTTATAAACTGTTAACGCTTCATGTATATGACATGCAGACACGTTCGCTTTTTAAATGCATCAATTAATGATGCAAGGAATGGGGAACTTCTGAGAATATGCGACAAGAATAGACCCAAGTCTCTAAAGTATTAATGAGGAATAAAAAGGAATACAGGATATATCTGAGAGCATAAAACAGCGGCAGGTAGCCTAGTGGTTAGAGCGTTGGACTAGTAACCGCAAGGTTGCAAGATCAAATCCCTGAGCTGACAATGTAAAAATCTGTTGTTCTGCCCCTGAAAAAGGCAGTTAACCCACTGTTTCTAAGCCATCATTGAAAATAAGAATTTGTTCTTAACTGACTTGCCTAGTTAAATAAAAACAAGGGTGATATTCTACATGTGAACAATGGAATATTGAAAGATTTGTCTACAACAGCACAGTGAAAGCCTATGGTGTATTCTTTTCAAATTCATTTCTCAGTGAATGGCTACTCCTTATCTTCAACATACTATAATAATATACAGTTCTTGTTTAGCTTATGGCTGTCTGCCATGTTTGTCGGTTTGTCGATTGTTTTATTCAGTTTGCAAGAGCTCACGCATAGTCAAACATATTGACCCATCACTGCCCCTCACCTTTGAGCATTCCCAGTCGAGACAGACTGTCTCTTGCATATTATATTGATGTTGTTTATGTATATTGTGTGTTTTTATGTTTTTTTTATTAGTGGCAAATTGTCTAGTGAATATAAACTGAAGCTGACCAAATTTCTGAGTGTTTGCTGAAACGTTAAACTTGAACTTGAACTTCTACTCCACAGTACACAATCTACGCCTACTGGTGAGAAAAATAGGTGAGTAAGCACTGATTCACTGTTCGCGGTGAATAAATTAAAGCTTGCCATATTTTCATTGTATTTTTCCGTCAATGTTTGCACCAGCTGTTTGCAACACACTTCTGTTCATGTCATCTCTGATTATGTGTCAACTGTAGAGGTTGCCAAGCCCAGCATGTGCTGTATTATTCATAGCAGGGCATTCATTGTCAGGATTTTGTTGGCTCACAATAAAACGATTTGAACATTGGACACTCATATAGGCCAACCGGGGGGGAAAAATATTGTATACTGTAATACAAAAATACTAAATAAACAGCTGTAAACGATTAATCATACTTACCACTCGTGTTCAAGTTGAAATAACCTACTGTATCACGGAACAGAATCAGGTTTTTAATAGAACACGTAATCCTCACATTGAGAAAGCTGCAGTTGAATTCCAGTTCTCCTTCATACTCTTTCTTTCTCTTTCTCTGTTACACTCACCTCTTTATTGAGTTGTTGCCTCCAATGGGCTTCTCAGAGCGATTAGGGATGATTTACAATAGCTGGTCCTGGGTGCTAAAGCAATGCTACAGAGTCACTCTAGTTAAACTGTCTTTGTATAGGCGCCATTAGTGGACTCTAGTAATTAAAGTCGGGCACAGGGATTTCTGATGCTAACGTTATATAAATATTGTGGTTGCTGTTGTTGTTACTTTTATTGTTGTCGTTGTTTTTATAATAAATGTGAATGTTTAGAGACATTCATTCCAACAACTTTATGTTGTTGACATGCTCATTTTGCCTTCTCAACCGGTCCCTGTTTTGTGGGTGAATAAAGTGTGAGATGCTTTACTATTTGTTAAACAGTCCTTTACAAATCAAATCAAATCCAATTTTATTCATCAAACGCGTAGAATACAACAGGTATACAACAGAATACACCTTACAGTGAAATCAGTGTCTCAATGTGTGGAGGCACCGGTGTCGATGTAATTGAGGTAATATGTACATGTAGGTAGAGTTATTGAAGTGACTATGCATAGATAATAACAGAGTAGCAGCAGCGTAGAAGGCGGGGGGGGGGCAATGCAAATAGTCTGGGTAGCCATTTGATTAGCTGTTCAGGAGTCTTCTGGCATGGGGGTAGAAGCTATTTAGAAGCCTCTTGGACCTAGACTTGGTGCTCTGGTACCGCTTCCCTTGCGGAAGCAGAGAGAACAGTCTATGACTAGGGTGGCTGGAGTCTTCCTCTGACACTGCCTGGTATAGAGGTCCTGGATGGCAGGAAGCTTGGCCCCGGTGATGTACTGGGCCGTACACACTACCCTCTGTAGTGCCTTGCGGTCGGAGGGCGACAGTTGCCATAACTTACAGGTTGCATCACTGCCTGTTTTCTCTCGATGGTGCAGCTGTAAAACCTTTTGAGGATCTGAGGACCCATGCCAAATCTTTTCAGTCTCCTGAGGGGGAATAGGTTTTGTCGTGCCCTCTTCACAACTGTCTTGGTGTGCTTGGACCATGTTAGTTTGTTGGTGATGTGGACGCCAAGGAACTTGAAACTCTCAACCTGCTCCACTACAGCCCCGTCGATGAGATTGGGGACATGCTCGGTCCTCCTTTTCCTGTAGACCGCAATCATCTCCTTTGTCTTGATCACGTTGAGGGAGAGGTTGTTGTCCTTGCACCACACGGTCAGGTCTCAGACCTCCTCCCTATAGGCTGTCTCATCGTTGTTGGTGATCACTGTTGTGTCATCAGCAAACTTAATGATGGTGTTGGAGTCATGCCTGGCCATGCAGTCATGAGTGAACAGAGAGTTCAGGAGGGGACTGAGCACGCACCCCTGAGGGGCCCCTGTGTTGAGGATCATCGTGGCAGATGTGTTGTTACCTACTCTTATTACCTGGGGGCGGCCCGTCAGGAAGTCCAGGATCCAGTTGCAGAGGGAGGTGTTTAGTCCCGGGGTCCTTATCTTAGTGCTGAGCTTTGAGGGCACTATGGTGTTGAACCCTGAGCTGTAGTCAATGCATACTCATATAGGTGTTCCTTTTGTGCAGGTGGGAAAGGGCAGTGTGGAGTGCAATAGAGATTGCATAATCTGTGGATCTGTTGGTGCGGTATGCAAATTGGAGTGGGTCTAGGGTTTCTGGGATAATGGTGTTGATGTGAGCCATGACCAGCCTTTCAAAGCATTTCATGGCTACAGACGTGAGTGCTACCGGTCGGTAGTCATTTAGGCAGGTTACCTTAGTGTTCTTGGGCACAGGAACTATGGTGGTGTGCTTGAAACATGTTGGTATTACAGACTCAGACAGGGAGATGTTGAAAATGTCAGTGAAGACACTTGCCAGTTGGTCAGTGCATGCTCGGAATACACGTCCTAGTAATCGGCTTTGTGAATGTTGACCTGTTTAAAGGTGTTACTTACATCGGCTGCGGAGACTGTCATCACACAGTCATCTGGAACAGCTGATGCTCTCATGCATGTTTCAGTGTTACTTGCCTCAAAAAGAGCATAGAAGTTATTTAGCTCGTCTGGTAGGCTCATGTCACTGGGCAGCTCTCGGCTGTGCTTCCCTTTGTAGTCTGTAATAGTTTGCAAGCCCTGCCACAACCGACGTGCCTCTGAGCCGGTGTGGTTCGATTCGATCTTAGTCCTGTATTGACACTTTGCCTGTTTGATGGTTTGTCAGAGGGCATAGCGGGATTTCTTATAAGCTTCCGGGTTAGAGTCCCGCTCCTTGAATGCGGCAGCTCTACCCTTAAGCTCAGTGTGAATGTTGCCTGTAATCCATGGCTTCTGGTTCGGGTATGTAAGTACAGTCACTGTGGGGACGATGTCCTCTATGCACTTATTGATAAAGCCAGTGACTGATATGGTGTACTCCTCAATGCCATCGGATAAATCCCAGAACATATTCCAGTTTGTGCTAGCAAAACAGTCCTGTAGTTTAGCATCTGCTTCATCTGACCAATTTTTTATAGACCGAGTCACTGGTGCTTCCTGCTTTAATTTTTGCTTGTAAGCAGGTATCAGGAGGATAGAGTTATGGTCAGATTTGCCAAATGGAGGGTGAGGGAGAGCTTTGTACGCGTGTGTGGAGTAAAGGTGGTCTAGAATTTTTTTCCCTCTGGTTGCACATTTAACATGCTGATAGAACTTAGGTAAAACTGATTTATGTTTCCCTGCATTAAAGTCCCCAGCCACTAGGAGTGCCGCCTCTGGATGAGCATTTTCCTGATTGCTTATGGCGGAATATAGCTCACTGAGTGTGGTTTTAGTGCCAGCATTGGTCTGTGGTGGTATGTAGACAGCTACAAAAAATACAGATGAAAACTCTCTAGGTAGATAGTGTGGTCTACAGCTTATCATGATATCCACTCTACCTGATATCCACTCTACCTTAGGCAAGATATATGCATAGGCCCCCGCCCCATGTCTTACCATAGGCTGCTGTTCTATGCGGCCGATAGAGTGTATAACCTGCCAGCTGTATGTTCTTAATGTCGTCTTTCAGCCACGACTTGGTGAACCATGAGATATTAAAACATTTGATGTCACGTTGGTAGGATATACGTGCTTTTAGTTCGTCCCATTTATTTTCCAGCGATTGAACGTTAGCTAGCAGGACGGAAGGCAAAGGCAGATTAGCCACTCGTCGCCTGATCCTCACAAGGCACCCTGATCTTTTTCCGCAAAATCTCTGTTTCCTTCTCCAGCGAATACCGGGGATCTGAGCCTGGTCAGGTGTCTGTAGTATCTCCCTCCCGTCCGACTCATTAAAAAAAAACTCTTAGTCTAATCTGAGGTGAGTAATTGCAGTTCTGATGTCCAGAAGCTCTTTTCGGTCATAAGAGATGGTAGCAGCAACATTATGTACAAAACAAGTTATGAACAACGCAAAAAAAATACAAAAAATAGCATTGTTGGTTAAGAGCCGATAAGACGGCAGCCATCCCCTTCCGGCGCCATCTTCACATTCATGATGCTGAATACATTATCTAGTTCATCTATAGGAGCTCTCAGAAATAAGCGGTTTGGAGAAAAAGAGTGATGATGGTGCTAGAGAGTGTGAGTCTGTGTCTCAAATTACATCCTATACCATACGTAGTGTGGATAGGCACCCTATGGGTCCTGGTCAAAAGTAGTGCACAGTACAGGGAATAGGCTGCCATTTAGGATGCAGCTGGGAGCTGGATAAAAATGAAGTTTGATGAGTGATGAAAGCAATACAATTCTGCTGCTCATTAAGAAAAACAAGATTTGAGTCTTGGGGGTGTGGTTCGATGTGGGTGTGTTATGTTCGCTTTATCATAACCTGGCAGTTACTGTTGTTTGTCTGGTGTAGTATTTCTCAAGTAAAAAAAATGCATGGAAAAACTAGTCAGTGCACTGCAAACAGTATCGACTCAGCTGCTGCTGGCTGGGCTCAGGACAGATTTCTGAGAACATGTCTACAAAAATCATCAGCAAGCTGTCAAACTATCGTAAATAAAAACAAGCTACATGCTGTTTATCAGTGCCCAAAATCACTAGCTAGCTCATTGTTTGTCAATCTCTGTGTTTGTCAATGAAGCTAGCTAGTAGTAGCTAGTAGGCACATTGAACAGGCAGCCCACGTCATCTAAATCAGCTTATCAAGTCACTGGCAAGTGGCAATGTGTGTGCTTCGGTGCCGTTTTGTTATTTACAACTTTCTCACTATCTATTACCAGAGTGTCTGTAATAGTCATGTTACAAAACAGGTCGTGGTGGGACACAAGATGCTCGCAAATGGGTTTTGAATTTTTTAATATTGATAAGCGGCAGTTGGGTTGCAAGTGTGCAGCCATCGTCTCAAATCTCATTTTTCCCGGAACAGTGGCAGACTTGACTGTAGTAAACAGAAATTCCAACTCCAATTCCAATTTTCCTCAATGCTTCTCTATAATTAAAAAAATTTCAATTTACTTTCTGAATTCACTTAGTTGAATTTACCTCAACCATGGCTAAAGTAGCTGGGCCTCCAGGAGAAACCAAATGAACAGGTAAAGCTGCTAGCTGCATTGTGCTGTTTTCAATTCTATTGAGATGAACACCTTAATAAAAAGGTAACCGTCAAGCACAACAGAAGAAACACTGTGTTGCCATGAATGAAGAAACATTGGAAAGTGAAATACAGGCAGGAATTCAACAGCAGCAACAGCAGCAATGTGGCAAATACATAAAGCATGCACTGTTGAGACACTGGGCCCAGGTTGATCAAAGCTTCATTTTTTTCACCCTCCATTTAACTCTGCAACATACTAATTATAGCAAAATTAGAAAAACAAAACCAGGAGTATAAATTAATGCAAATGGTCTTACTCCCGAGGAGCAGGGGGAGTAGAGAGCCAGCCAAGGAGAGCCAGGGCCACCATTCATGCTGTACTACTTACGGTTTCTTTGCTGCCCTCTAACACTGACGTATACAGAATACATCTGAAAGCATGGATTTTAAAGTCACCAGCCTCCTTCTCAGTAAAAAATGAAACAAAACATATGCAATCAGGAATAACATATCCCAACTTCCAAACCTGGTGAGCCTGAGCAGATCAAGCGAGCGAGAGAGAGAGAGAGATAGAGAGAGAGAGAGCGGTGAGAGTGCGGTGTAGCACAGAGTTGAACAGCATATTTGCCTACAGTCTTCCCCTTTGCATAGGGTGCCCGTGTAAGTAAACATTTTGTATCTGTTTAGCACATGACAGGTTTCATCAATCAAGAGTGAGGGCTGTAAGTAGAGACAGTCATGGGATCAAACAGGTGGTGTCTGGCAGTGGCCTTCCTTCCTTCCGACCCAGGAACACAGTCTCCCCAGTCAGGTACGTAGCGTTGCACACAAACATTTGACAGCCCCCTCAACCCACAACCCAACCCAAAAGGGGACCCATTTAGCAAAGTAGGGAGGCTCTTTAAATATTAATAGAATAAAATAAGATTACTCAATATAAGTACTACAGTCAAACATACGATGCGTGGGCCGAGGTCCAATCCGGCCCACGGTGGTTTAAGTAAGAAAAAAAAATATATATGTTTAGATGAAAAATACTTTAAAATGACTAAAACCAAATAATACTGGATCTATATTCATACTGTACAGTTTCTTGACTTTCCAGCTCACTATTAATCACTGTGCACAGTCAATGGACCTACATTCATACATTTTCTTGACTGTCCGGCTCTTTAATATTCAATAGACGGCCAGGGAGCATATTTTCTGCTAATTTTGACAACAAGGAAGTATAACCTGGTTGAAGACCGAATGCACCCCTGGTATGTGTCATTCATTTAGAATGTTCAACTTGCAAAACAACAGTATTCATCAGTATATGGAAAATGATGACATGCCAAATCAATATGTACCGTACACCTTCTGTGTGCACTCAAATTACTTGTTGTCTTACACCCACCTTTGAGAGTTGATAGTTTGAGAACGAAAGGAAAAACAGGAATTGACTACAATGCAGCATTTCTAAGGAACCGAAATATGTCGTTTAATCTCTCCGTGCTATGGACATTTCAGAGATATTCAGCAAATGATTTTCACCTAGTGTACACTACAGTAGTCTCCTGCACAACTTCCACCCTGCTCTCTCCTCCCACCTGCTCTCTTCCTTCTACTGAAGGGGAAGAGGCAGGGCTAACATGAGAAAAATATAAAGCCCCTGTGAGAGAAGAGTTCTCTATGGAAGGTTGGATTAGGAACCTGTGTTTCATCTGCAGCAGAATGCCCACCATCAGCCCCTTCAGCCCTGTCATAGCTGCTGAGAGACAAGTGTGTGCTCTACTCTGCTCTACATCCAGCCAAAAGAGGCCGGGATCGATCTGCCAAACGCAACATTGCAGCTGCGGCGCAAACCACACTCCCTCCCAACTCCAAGCACCTTTCAGAATACCAATTCTGAAGCCCTTGTCTTTTTCAATGGATACACAAGTCTGTAACCTGCCTGCCACAAATTGGATCAGAATCAATTGAGGTTTTCTCCCTCCTGGCCAGTGGCGGTTCTAGACCATTTCAACTGGGGGGGCCAAGCTGGGGCCAGTTGTACTGTTAGAGGGGCCAGTTACATTAATAACGGATGTAAAAAAAAAACTATAGCAAAAATTATTTCATACTCCACATTTAGGGGGGCCACAAGGAGTTCCAAAATTGTTGTCACAGGGGCACAGCCTCTTATTTCAGTGCAATGACTGTCAGTCCGAGGGAGGAACAGAAAGAAAGCAACATCTGGAGGGGGATTTGTTCCTGCTTTTAACTCTGTATTTCCTCCCAGGGCAACCCACTATTGAAGTAGATTACTACAGAGCTCCTCAATTACTCCTATATAGCACACTGAGGCTGCCCGTCTGTCTGCTCGCCTCACCTGCCATCGTTTTATCAGTATATTTGGATTGTCAAATTTTTCTTACGTCTATTTCTCTGTCTCTCTGTCTGTCTGCCTTGCTGCCTTTCATAAGTCCTAGAAATACCACACATACATAGCGCTCTAATTTTAATAAACATGTTGTGGGTGTGTCCAGGCCCCTCACTGGCCAATCAGAACATGCTCCATGGCTAAATATGTGGTTGCTTCAAGTTGTGTATTTACGGTCTTTTATGTATTGCCTTGGCATCAACTCCAATTCCAATGTTAGTCCGTTTATAGTTTGTTAAACAGCTTACAAAAACGAAATAACAAAATGTTGACCTAACCCATCTTTGCTAAATATGTTAACTTGAACCTGTTTTCAGTCCACATTGTTATAAGTAATTGCATGGCTTCAATGTGGAAATACTGTATGTACTGTACATACTGTAGCTAGGCCTACTGTAAATTGCATTATGGCTGAGCATTGACATGACATTGACATGACAAATGTTGTCAATAAGCAAGATGAAATAAATGTTTGATAAGGCCTAAACAGAGAGCGAATAATTCAAATTAAATTCGAAACAAAACAACAACTTGTTTTAAATAGGCTATGTCTAAGTACACTTACAGGCACCATAAAAGCTTCCCGCGGGCATATAATATTAACACAATGCAGACTATGGAGGGTTTTACGCACATCCAAACTTTTCACAGTAGCTGGATCCAATATAAAGAGAAATGGAGAATGTCCACTCACCGTTATACTGCTCCCAAATATAATGTTTTATATAAATATTGGAACCATCTTACAGATCGCATTCACACCAGAAGTTGCATTGTATGCTTGCCACAAACGTTCTCACTATAAAACCTGGACAGTGAATAATTACTGCCTTAACGCCAGCCGAAAATAGAACCAATAATGTTAAACTAATCTCCAGACAACTATATTGTGGCAATTAATGGACAAAGTGAACGTGCCCATTGAAGGTAGCGCTTTCCTGCAGTCAAATGACCAAGTGGCTTCATGGATGGAATGTTGTTCATATTTTTCATAATTTCATAATTAATAAAAACGTTATGTTTCTATGTCCAACAGTTGTTATATTTCAGTCTTCTGTGATGTACAGTGCATTCGGAAAGTATTCAGACCCCTTTACTTTTTCCACATTTTGTTACGTTACAGCCTTATTCTAAAATTTATTGAATCATTTTTTCCCCCTCATGAATCTACATACAATACCCCATAATGACAAAGCAAAAACAGGTTTGTAGAAATGTTTGCAAATTTATGAAAAATTAAAAACTTCAATGTTACATTTACATAAGTATTCAGACCCATTACTCAGTACTTTGTTGAAGCACCTTTGACAGTGATTACAGCCTCGAGTCTTCTTGGGTATGACGCTACAAGCTTGGCACACCTGTTTCTCCCATTCATCACAGCAGATCCTCTCAAGCTCTGTCAGGTTCGATGGGGAGCGTCACTGAACAACTATTTTCAGGTCTCTCCAGAGATGTTCAATCGGGTTCAAGTCCGGGCTCTGGCTGGGCCATTCAAAGGAAATTCAGAGGCTTGTCCGAAAGCCACTCCTGCATTGTCTTGACTGTGTGCTTAGGGTTGTTGTCCTGTTGGACGGTGAACCTTTGCCCCCAGTCTGAGGTCCTGAGCGCTGAGCAGGTTTTCATCAAGGATCTCTCTGTACTTTGCTCCATTCATCTTTCCCTCTATCCTGACTAATCTCCCAGTCCCTGACACTGAAAAACATCCCCACAGCATGATGCTGCCACCACCATGCTTCACCGTAGGGATGGTGCTAGGTTTCCTCCAGACGTGACGCTGGGCATTTAGGCCAAAGAGTTCAATCTTGGTTTCATCAGACCAGAGAATCTTTTTTCTCATGGTCTGAGAGTATTTAGGTGTCTTTTGGCAAACTCCAAGCGGGCTGTTTGCCAAGGAGTGGCTACTGAGGAGTGGCTTCTGTCTGGCCACTCTACTATAAAGGCCTGATTGGTGGAGTGCTGCAGAGATGGCTGTTCTTCTGAAAGGTTCTCTCATCTCCACAGAGGAGATTGCTCAGTTTTTGGCTGGGAGGCCAACTCTAGGGAGAGTCTTGGTGGTTCCAAACTTCTTCTATTTAAGAATGATGGAAGCCACTGTGTTCTTGGCGACCTTCAATGCTGCAGAAATGTTTTGGTACCCTTCCCCAGATCTGTGCCTCGACACAATCCTGTCTCAGAGCTCTACGGTCAATTCCTTCCACCGCATGGCTTGGTTTTTGCTCTGACATGCACTGACAACTGTGGGATCTTATATAGACAAGTGTGTTCCTTTTCAAATCATGTCCAATCAATTGAATTTACCACAGGTGGACTCCAATTAAGTTGTAGAAACATCTCAAGGATGATCAATGGAAACAGGATGCAGCTGAGCTCAATTTCGAGTCTCATAGCAAAAGGTCTGAATACTTATGTCAATATGGTATTTCGGTTTTTAAGATTTTATACATTTGCAAAAAATTCTAAATACCTGTTTTAACTTTGTCATTATGGGGTATTGTGTGTAGATTGATGAGGATTATATATTTTTTAAATCCATTTTATAATAAGTCTTTAACGTAACAAAATGTTGAAAAAGTCTTGGGGTCTGAATACTTTCCGAATGCACTGTATATAACGTGTAATATTGGGATGCAAACTCAAAATGGAATACATTTCAACTCTATATCTGACATGGTACAGGTGTCTTCTTTTTTTTAAGACCATTACCATGTGTGTGAGGTGTATACTTTTGTTCAAAAGTAGATTTGTTTAAGACTACCAAGAAGCACTCTGTCTGACCCTGATTTAGCCCACTGCAGAAATGAATTAAGATTTATCATCACCATCAATATATTGATGAGTCCTTTTGCTTTTGAGATTAGACTCTATGTGTAAAGAAAATCCCTTAGAAATATAATTATGGTGCTCTCTGAAACTCAACAGGTGGAACATTAAAAAACATAATTAATTTTGCCATCACCTACAATCACGAATCCTATATAGGCCTATTTAATTGATTTGTAAAACAAGAGAAACATGAACACACTAGATAGAAATAAGTCTCACCAGATCAAAGTACTTTGATCTCGTTGTTTCATTTAATTTAGTGTCTGAAGAGAACTTGTGCTGGGGCCCAGAGGAGAAAAAGAACATCTTTTCATTTAATCTAGAAGCAGCTGAGTCATTTTTCATTGCAGGTGACATTTCAAAGCTATCTCCCTCAAAGTTCCAAGTTCAGCCATCAACTCTTGCCCTTATGAAGAGAGATTGGGTGACAATTAGTTGAAAATGTCACCTAGTCTTCCAATACCAGCTGTGTACATTTGTCTTGACACGTTCTATGGGAGCCAACGTTCCTAAATGGCACATGCAGTGAATGGGGGAACTGCACTGACAGTGCCTTATATTCATTCTACTGTACCTACCGTTCAAGCTTACTCAACCATCCAGTGAGGCCTGGGAAGCACAGGACCAAAGCAAGCCAACCAAACATTTAAGCCATGCCGTTTGTTCTTAATCCAAGCAACATGTCCAATCAGGCTGCGTTTCAAAGAGAGGAAGGCTGTAGAGATTTTGATCCACATCTCTATTGACATACTGTAGGTGTAACAAGTGAAAGAGATGTTGAAAGAAAATGAAATGTTGCTAGAAAATCTTTTTAAGAGGTGTATTTTCTTTCTAGGATAATATTTTATTTGTCTTTTTTTTTTTTTTACATAAAACAAAAACAGACGTAGACAAAAACAATAGACGTCTTAACATTTACATACTTTTCAACAAACATTAATGACATCACACTTGCTCATACCCACATGTTCCCACTGTATCAAAACCCAATGTTGTTTCCAGTGCTTGTAAGACTCTACCCCATATGACTTCAGATTGTGTTATGCTGTTTCTGTCTGTAGCCTGATTTTTTTTTTCTATATTTAAATAATAAAGCATTTGATTCTTCCATTTTCTTAACATTGGAGTATCATTTGACTTCCAGTATTTAAGTAATAGCTTCTTCAATATAAGCGCCGAAAAATAATATTGTCCAACCCACTGGTGTAGTTTCTACCCATGACATAATAAAAACATAATTAACAAAAGTCTCCAGTAGCTCCAATTCCAAATAACAACAAGCCCACAGTAAATAGTTGCCCTTCAAGGCAGCCTCTGCTGTTCCAATCCTCAATCCAACAATTAAAGTGAAGCACAAAATGACCTTGTGTCAGGAATCGAAGGCAACTTCCGGGTGTTTCTAGAAAACCAAGGCTGGGATTCAATCAAAGGCACGTTGTTGACAAGCGCACTGCACTTGGCGATTAAACGTAATTTACGATTGAGCCAAAATCTGCAGCATTTACCGCGAATGTCGGGAAAACAGACTCTAAAGTGCACATTAGACTGAATCTCGGCCCACCACCCAGATATGTTGGTTAGGCTAGCGAGCACTAGCAAAGGAGGAAAATAAAAAGAGACACTGCAGTACAGGTTAACATTTAACTGCCATATAGGATTTATGGAACAGTCTGTGTCTTCCAAACGATAATAATGATCACAAATAATCTGGGAATATGATGTGACAAGGATGTGTTAAAACAACTGTACTCGAGAGATGCGGCACTTGTCGAACCTTCCATAATTCTTCTCCGTAACACTTATGACTGAGGTTGCGTCTCAAAAGGCACACTATTCCTTTTATAGTGCATTACTTTTGACCATAGAGCGCTGGTCAAAACTAGGCCACTATATAGGGAAAAGGTTGTCATTTGAGATGCAGCCTATATCTGCTTTCGGACGGACCTGCAGTATTGTTGTTTTTCCTAAGCTGAATCCGTCAGTGATAACCAAATTGTATTCTGAGCTGTGTTCTCAGAGGACATGTGGGTACAGGATTGCATTCATGAGTAGTGGTCTGTGTCACAAATGGTACTCTATTCCCTATGTAGTGCACTACTTTTGATCTGGGCCTTTTGGACTCAGTAGTGCACTTATTTAGGGAATAGGGTACCATTTGGGACGTATTGTGGTGTAAGTGAACACACGTTCATGCATACTATCCTTTCAAATGTGTCTGCAGCAGCATCTGATCTCCTCCAAGAATGAGACAGGGGGAATGTTCCCCACTGTTTGGTTTATGGATTGCATTCTGAAATATTGTTATCCCTTGTTTTATTTTAGCATAACCTTGCCGCCACCAGCACTTATGAGAGGATTGCATTTCGAAATAGCATTGTTTTCTGTTTTGTGGTGTAGCGTTACGTCTGTTCTGTGAATACAAAGATAAGGTGTTTAAATAGTTTTGTAAATTTTTGGGCCAAAGGCGTAGTCTCACTACAGCAAAATGGTTGGTCCTGCCTCTACTCAGGGAAAATTCAGTTCCCTAGCAGTCCAATCCAGTAATAAAGTAATATCTAATCGGATATGCATCTTCACATGCAAGACTCTATTAAATGCATTTGAGAATTCCCCACTGTATAGATAAATGGCTTTACGAATAATTGCTTCCATTTGTAACATATTTAATAAATATATTTAGTTGAATAGAATGGTTCCTCTTGATTAATGGGCACATTAGGATGGCTCTCATTCCCATTTGATCCCCAGGCAGCAGGGCCGTGCACAGAACTTTGGGGGGAGCAGGTGCTCAAAATAAAAAACGTCAGCCCCCCCAAAAAAATAAGTAATTAATAACTCACAATTCATAACGTACCACTGCCTCTGTAGCCAAAATGTCAACATATATAAGCCTATATATTTTCTGAAACAACACACTCACTCATCACACATTGTAAGCAAGCTAGTGCCAGTGACTCCTAGGCCTAGAAATGATGAGAGATGATTGACGGAAAGAAAGGCTGTCAGCTGATCAGAGTGAATGATGATGCAAATAAGCTAGCTAGCTAGCTAGTTATCTGTGCTGTCCAAACAACACATTTTACTTGATTTGAGTTTGTTCTGCTGCTGACAACTGCCTCTGTCTCAGAGTGTGCAAAGCTGTCATCAAGGCAAAGGGTGGCTACTTTGAAGAATCTAAAATCTAAAATATATTTAGATTTATTTAAGACGTTTTTTGGTTACTAGATTATTCCATATGTGTAATTCATAGTTTTGATGTCTCCACTATTATTCCCCATAGTATAAACTAGTAAAAAAAAGAAAAACCCTTCAATGAGTAAAAACACAAGTCTCAACGTCAACAATGGAGAGGCAACTCCGGGATCCTGGCCTTCTAGGCAGAGTTCCTCTGTCCAGTGTCTGTGTTCTTTTGCCCATCTTCATCTTTTCTTTTTATTGGCCAGTCTGAGATACAGCTTTTTCTTTGCAACTTTGCCTAGAAGACCAGCATCCCGGAGTCGCCTCGTCACTGTTGACGTTGAGACTGGCGTTTTGCGGGTACTATTTAATGAAGCGTCCAGTTGAGGACTTGTGAGGCGTCTGTTTCTCAAACTAGACACTCCAATGTATTTGTTATTTTGCTCAGTTGTACACCGGGGCCTCCCACTCCTCTTTCTATTCTGGTTAGAGCCAGTTTGCGCTGTTCTGTGAAGGGAGTAGTACACTGCGCTGCACGAGATCTTCAGGTTCTGGCCAATTTCTCACATGGTATAGCCTTCATTTCTCAGAACAAGAATAGACTGACGAGTTGCAAAAGAAAGGTCTTTGTTTCTGGCCATTTTGAACCTGTAATCGAACCCACAAATGCTGATGCTCCAGATACTCAACACAGAAGGCCAGTTTAATTACTTCTTTAATCAGCGCAACAGTTTTCAGCTGTGCTAGCATAATTGCAAAAGGTTTTTCTAATGCTCAATTAGCCTTTTAAAATGATAAACTTGGATTAGCTAGCACAACGTGCCATTGGAACACAGGAGTGATGGTTGCTGATAATGGGCCTCTGTACGCCTCTGTAGTTATTCCATTAAAAATCATCTGTTTCCAGCTACAATAGTAATTTAAAACATTAACAATGTCTACAACATTAACAATGTCTATCAATTTGATGTTATTTTAATAGACAAAAAATGTGCTTTTCTTTCAAAAACAAGGACATTTCTAAGTGACCCCAAACTTTTGAACGCTAGTGTGTGTGTGTATATATATATATACAGTGCCGCGAAAAAGTATTTGCCTACTTTTTGATTTTCTATATTTTTGCATATTTTTGATGGTCTGCTATCAGATCTTCAACCAAAACCTAATATTAGATAAACGGAACCTGAGTTTACAAATAACAAAAAAAATGGATACTTATTTTATTTATTTCATTAACAAAGTTATGCAACAACCAATTCCCCGGTGTGAAAAAGTTATTGCCCCCTTACACTCAATAACTGGTTGTGCCACCTTTAGCTGCAATGACTGCAACCAAATGCTTCCTTTAGTTGTTGATCAGTCTCTCACATTGCAGTGGAAGAATTTTGTCCCAGTCTTGCATGCAGAACTGCTTTAAATCAGCGACATTTGTGGGTTTTCAAGCATGAACTGCTCGTTTCAAGTCCTGCCACAACATCTCAAATGGGATTAGGTTTGGACTTTGACTATGCCATTCCAAAACTTGAAATGTGTTGCTTTTTAGCAATTTTTATGTAGACTTGATTGTTTGTTTTGGATCATTGTCTTGCTGCATGACCCAGTTGCACTTTAGCTTCAGCTAATAGACTGATGGCTTGACATTCTGTATAATTATGCCCTACTAAGACACTTTATGTTAGTGTTTCCTTTATTTTGGCAGTTACCTGAAGTTAGACAAGCTAGCTACTCTAACTTGATTAACAGCCTGAAATGGCTTTTTGGTAGCTACAGTAGTTATGAGGTTGGGAAGCCAACTTCATAAAATTGCTATCACATCAGTGAATGTGCACTGTTGCTATTTACTTGTACACAGGGATATATGAATGAACAAACAATGAATGTGACAAAATTTGAAATTGCCCAGACCCTTTCCAAGTTCTCATTTCAGAAGCAGCTGCTGCTGGGGAGGGATCAGGAGCAGGGAACTGAGAACTGGGAAGATAGATGGTCTATAAACACCCTTCGGGAGGAGGGTTACAGGGATTTTTCTCCCAGGTAATTTATCTGAATTCAGGCTAAATTTGATGGAAGCTTTATCCACCCTCAGAATGTATCTAAGTGCAAAAAGCCCAATGGGGAAGTCAATTTACTTAAGAATTAGAGCATTAAAACCAAGCAACCCAGAATTAATTAAAGGGATACTTTGTTTTTTAAAAATCAGTCAGATGAACTTCTGGATACTATTTTTATGTCTCTGCTTCCAGTATGAAGAAAGTTAGCAGTGGCTCATGAAACCATCTCTAACTACCATTAGCACAGTAACTGGACATCTATGGTAACAGCTGTGATTGTGCTAACGCTAGTTACAATGCATTCAAAAAGTATTCAGACCCCTTGACTATTTCCACTTTGTTACATAACAGCCTTATTCTAAAATGGATAAAATTATTTTTGGACCCACCAAGACTCTTCCTAGAGCTGGCCGCCCGGCTAAACTGAGCAATTAGGGGTGAATGGCCTTGGTCAGGGAGGTGACCAAGAACCCGATGGTCACTGACAGAGCTCCAGAGTTCCCCAGTGGAGATGGGAGAAACTTCCAGAAGGACAACCATATCTGCAACACTCCACCAATCAGGCCTTTATGGTAGAATAGCCCGACGGAAGCCCCTCCTCAGTAAAAGGCACATGATAGCCCTCTTGGAGTTTGACAAAAGTCACCTAAAGGACTCTCAGACCATGAGAAAGAAGATTCTCTGGTCTGATCAAACCAAGATTGAACTCTTTGGCCTGAATGCCAAGCATCACGTCTGAAGGAAACCTGGAACCATCCCTAATGTGAAGCATGGTGGTAGCAGCATCATGCTGTGGGGATGATTTTCAGTGTCAGGGACTGAGAGACTAGTCAAGATCGAGGCAAAGATGAATGGAGCAAAGTACAGAGAGATCATTGATGAAAACCTGTTCCAGAGCACTCAGGACCTCAGACTGCGGCAAAGGTTCACCTTCCAACAGGACAACAACCCTAAGCACACAGCCAAGACAACGCAGGAGTGGCTTGAGGACAAGTCTCTGAATGTCCTTGAGTGGCCCAGCCAGAGCCCGGATTTTCTAAAAACATGTTTTTGCTCAGTCATTATGGGGTATTGTTTGTAGATTGATCAGGAAAAAAACGATCTAATACCTTTTTGAATAAGTCTGTGACGTAACAAAATGTGGAAAAAGTCAAAGGGTCTGAATACTTTCCGAATGCACTGTATACATGTTCATGAGAGTCTCACCTTTCCACAGAAGGGGTCATATTAGTGTGTAGCCCAAACTGTTCGGACGCTACAGACAGAAGTCTGCAGATCGGCTGTACCGACATTACAGAAGAGTCCCAAGACGCTTGTGAGGGTCATAGAGAAAAACAGAGAACACCAACGTGTTTGTGAGAGTCTCATCATGATAGACACATTATCTTCACACATATTTTAGATGCTTTTCACTGACAGATGCAACTCAATCGGCGAGACATATTGTAACATGCTGCCCAAATAGGGATAGGCATAGGCCTACACACTTGGGATTTGAAACAATCCACAGCTATTTTTTTAAAGAAGCATATGATCCTCTGTTGCAAAATCAATCTCTCTGGTGTAGTATTTTGAATGTTTTTATTTAGACAGGAGTAATTATATAATTTGGGCATAACATTTATTTACTTTAGGGCAGGTATTCCCAAACTGGGGTACACGTACCCCAGTTTGCGCATATATATATATATATATTGCATTGCTGTACGCATTGCTGTACGCCACAATATATATATATATATATATATTGTGGCGTACAGCAGGTCAGCCACCAGGGGGAGACTCGTCGAGGCCTGGTGACAGACGGAGTATACATCACGAGGCGATGGCTCCATCTTCTGGACGTGCCAGGTCTCGATGGGCTCTCCGCCCAGGACTAATTGAGCCTGATTGGGGAGTTGGTGAGTAATCAAGGGCTGATTGCTCACCAGCTGTACAAGCCCCATAAAGCTGCCAGAAGGGCAGCACACAGGGGAGGACTGGGGGAAGTAAGGTGACTTCCGTGTAGTTGGAGACGGTGTCCGAGCTAAGATGAGGGAGTTGAGTTTGTGTGCCCGACCGGATACAGCAAGACCCAGAGCCCAGAAGACGATATCCCGGAGAGGGTCTCATGGGGGAGACCTATCCTTTTCTTTTGATTTATTATTTAATAAACACCCTTGAAACCAAGCTAATCATACTCTGTCCGTGTCTGATCTGTGTAAACGTCTTGACCAAACCCCCTGGTCTGCCACTATACATATATATATATATATATGCCCCCTTACCCGGGAAAGCCCCGAACAACAGACAGGGACGTTGGACCATCGAAGAGGCGCAAATATGATGAGAACTACATTGATTTGGGGTTCACTTATAT
This sequence comes from Salmo trutta, assembly GCF_901001165.1. Lineage (NCBI taxonomy): Eukaryota > Metazoa > Chordata > Actinopteri > Salmoniformes > Salmonidae > Salmo > Salmo trutta. The sequence goes on along the minus strand of NC_042983.1, from coordinate 8,900,369 downwards.
TGGGAGTAGTGCCTTTCCTCAGCCACAGTGTGTTGCAAAAGTACTATCTCACAACTCGATGAAATCTTCACTCTTGCACAGACATTTAGAAACAAAACATGCCTATTTGAAAAATAAGCCACAGGAGTTTTTTGAGCGAGAATTAAGATGACTTTCGAGTAGTAAAACATGTATAAAGGCAACATATATCATTAATAAGACGGGTCTAGAAGTGTATTATATGGTGAGCTACCGAGTGGCTAGGTCAGGCAAGCCCCATACTATTGTGGATGACTTATTGTGGTAACGCGCGTGCAAGCAGTTGCTCCCAACGCCACTTGGGTTCACTGCAGCATCCACCGAGAGGCTCCTGCTGCCAAGGGAATGCCTGACAGATTGAAAGACATTTTGGACACTACAGTGAAAATGGTTAACTGTGTTAAAGTAAGGCCCCTGAACTCTTGTGTATTTTCTGCACTATGCAATGATATGAGCAATGACCATGTAACACTTTTACATCATACAGAAGCGCTGGTTATCAAGGGGAAAAGTATTGACACGTTTTTTTGAATTGAGAGACGAGCTTAAAGTATTTTTTACTGACCATATTTTTCACTTGTCTGACTGCTTGCATGATGACAAGTTTCTCACACGACTGCCCTATCAGGGTGATATTTTTTCTCGTCTGAATAAGCTTAATCTAGGATTACAGGGACTCTCCGCAACTATATTCAATGTGCGGGACAAAATTGAGGCTATGACTAAGAAGTTGGAGCTCTTCTCTGTTTGCATTAACAAGGACAACACACAGGTCTTTCCATCATTGTATGATTTTTTGTGTGCCAATGAACTCAAGCTTATGTACAATGTCAAATGTGGTATAGCGAAGCACCTGAGTGAGTTGGGTGCGCAATTACGCAGGTACTTTCCTGAAACGGATGACACAAACAACTGGATTCGTTATCCCTTTCATAACCTGGCACCAGTTCACTTACCAATATCTGAACAAGAGAGCCTCATCGAAATTGCAACAAGTGGTTCTGTGAAAATTGTATTTAATCAGAAGCCCGCCAGATATATGGATTGGGCTGCCCTCAGATTATCGTGCCTTGGCAAATAGCGCTGTTAAGACACTGATGCCCTTTGCAACCACGTACCTATGTGAGAGTCGCAATTCAACGGCTCAGACACGAGAGGTATGTGGCAGGTGTGGCGGAAGAATCAGAATTAGTTGGGTAACATAGATAATTAAGATGTCTTATCTGCATAATATGCTTATCTGATATACTTGTTATTAGAATGTATCCCTCCAGACTCAGGTGTTGGCAGTTGCACTTCTTCCCTCAGCTGGGGCTCAGTCATCTGGGGCCCAGAGGGGAGAGGTCAGGCTTGTCTTTCACATGTCCCTGGTGCTATGTGAAGGGATGACGTGATTAATGGGGAACCAATTACTTGTCTCCACAATGTCTGTGTGCCAGTCACTCCCTCCCTTGGCATTGGGGGATGTGTGTGGTAGTGTCTGGAACCATTGTATGTCATCTCCGATGTTGCACTTATCCTGGATTAGTGTATGACCTAGAGGCTCACTCCCCTCAGTGAGCTTGTCCAGGAGTGGTGTCAAGAAGGGGTTTTACTTGAGATGGGAGTATCTGGAGTTGACAATTGATTTATGCCATTCGATGAGTTGGTGTTTTTGTGCTATGAAGTACCAGGAACGAGATCTGAACCTCGTCTTAGGGGCCAAACTGAACGATAATTTATAGCGAATGCTATCTGGCTACGGGATACTCCTTTCTCATTTAAAAAGTCTCACCTTGTGACCCGTTCAAAACATCTGTGGTTTGTTATGTCGACTAGGGGGTGGATCTTTGCTATAAAAGATCTCAGTAGCCTTTGTATTGTGGCTCTCAACGAATCATCAAAGAGACGGTGATTCGTCGACAAGCCAGTGCTATTGCAAAGCTCTCACTATTAAAAATGTTGTTTAAGTATAACTGTCACGCTCGTCGTAAGGAGACCAAGGTGCAGCGTGGTAGGCAAACATTTTTCCTTTATTAAAAATGAGCATCGTCAAAACAACGAAAACAATAAAGCACAAATGAAACGTGAAGTAAATGGCGTGCTCACAGGCAAGTAACCAAAAAACAATATCCCACAAAAACCCAGTGGGAAAAGGCTGCCTAAATATGATCCCCAATCAGAGACAACGAAAGACAGCTGCCTCTGATTGGGAACCATATCAGGCCAACATAGAAATACATAATCTAGAATGCCCACCCAAATCACACCCTGACCTAACCAAATAGAGAAATAAAAAGGCTCTCTACGGTCAGAGCGTGACAGTACACCCCCCCCCCATAGGTGTGGACTCCGGCCGCAAAACCTGACTCAATAGGGGAGGGCCTCGGTGGCGGCTCCGGTGCGGGACGTAGACCCCGCTCTGCTCGCAGATCCGCCATCCTCGGTGGCGACTCTATTTCGGGGGTCGTCGCTGAAAGCTCCGGACCGTGGATCGTCGCCGGAGGACCCGGACCATGTATCGTCGCCGGAAGCTCCGGACCGTGGATTGTCACAGGAGGAACCGGACCGTGGATTGACGCCGGAGGCTCTGGACCGTGGATCGTCGCCGGAGGGACCGGACCGTGGATTGTCGCTGGAAGCTCCGGACCGTGGATCGTCGCCGGAGGAACCGGACCGTGGATCGTTGCCGGAGGCTCCAGACCGTGGATCATTGCCGGAGGGACCGGAGCTGGAGGTTCTGGACTGCCGACCGTAGCTGGAGGTTCTGGACTGCCGACCGTCGCTGGAGGCTCTGGACTGCCCACCGTCGCTGGAGGCTCTGGACTGCCGACCGTCGCTGGAGTCTCTGGACTGCCGACCGCCGCTGGAGGCTCTGGACTGCGGACCGCCGCTGGAGGCTCTGGACTGCGGAACGCCGCTGGAGGCTCTGGACAACGAAAGACAGCTGCCTCTGATTGGGAACCATATCAGGCCAACATAGAAATACATAATCTAGAATGCCCACCCAAATCACACCCTGACCTAACCAAATAGAGAAATAAAAAGTCTCTCTACGGTCAGGGCATGACAATAACTCTGATTTGTGTGATAAGTTTGTCTCTCATCATTTGATAATACAGAAATGAACCACCACAGAGGGTCTACAGTCAATCACGGACTACAAAAAGAAAACCAGCCCCGTCGCGGACCCCAATGTTTTGCCCCCAGACAAACTAAACAACTTCTTTGCTCGCTTTGAGGACAATACAGTGCCACCGACACGGCCCGCTACCAAAACCTGCGGACTCTCCTTCACTATGTAAGAATGCTGTTAATCGATTACAGCTTAGCATTTAACACCATAGTACCCTCAAACTCTTCATTAAGCTCGAGACCCTGGGTCTCGACCCCGCCCTGTGCAACTGGGTCCTGGACTTTCTGACAGGCCGCCCCCAGGTGGTGAGGGCAGGAAACAACATCTCCACCCCGCTTATCTTCAACACTGGGGCCCCACAAGGGTGCGTTCTCAGCCCTCTCCTGTACTCCCTGTTAACCCATGACTGCGTGGCCATACACGCCTCCAACTCAATCATCAAGTTTGCAGACGACACTACAGTGGTAGGCTTGATTACCAGCAATGACAAGATGGCCTACAGGGAGGAGGTGAGGGCCCTCGTAGTGTGGTGTCAGGAAAATAACCTCACACTCAACATCAACAAAACAAAGGAGATGATCGTGGACTTTAGGAAACAGCAGAGGGAGCACCCACTATCCACATCGACGGGACAGTAGTGGAAAAGGTGGAAAGTTTTCAGTTCCTCAGCATACACATCACAGGCAAACTGAAATGATCCACCCACACAGACAGCATGGTGAAGAAGGCGCAACAGGAGGGTGAAGAAATTTAGCTTGTCACCAAAAACAATCACAAACTTTTACAGATGCACAATCGAGAGCATCCTGTCGGGCTGTATCACCGCCTGCTACGGCAACTGCTCCTCCCACAACCTCAAGGCTCTCCAGAGGGTAGTGAGGTCTGCTCAACGCATCACCGGGGGCAATCTACCTGCCCTCCAGGACACCTACAGCACCCTATGTCACAGGAAGGCCAAAAAGATCATCAGGGACAACTACCACCCGAGCCACTGTCTGTTCACCCCGCTATCATCCAGAAGGCGAGGTCAGTACAGGTGCATCAAAGCTGGGACCGAGAGACTGAAAAACAGCTTCTATCTCAAGGCCATCAGACTGTTAAACAGATATCACTGACATTGAGTGGCTGCTGGCAACATACTGACTCAAATCTCTAGCCACTTTAATAATTAAAAATTGTATGTAATAAATGTATCACTAGTCACTTTAAACAATGCCACTTTATATAATGTTTGCATACCCTACATTACTCATCTCATATGTATATACTGTACTCTATACCATCTACTGCATCTTGCCTATGCCGTTCGGCCATCGCTCATCCACATATTTATATGTACATATTCTTATTCATTCCTTTAAACTTGTGTGTATAAGGTAGTTGTGAAATATGTTAGATTACTTGTTAGATATTATTGTCACTCATGGGGACACTACGTCATTGAACAATCTACGGGTAGAGCTCGAAAATTCAAGTCCCTTGGATGCTGCCATAGAATTACATGAAAAGTACCCATCCAATAATGATCAAGATCATTGGCCAGATAAAATTACGCCAAATCATCATCATATCTACCGTAGCTTTGAGTGGAATGATCATGTCAACGTCATACTTTCAAAATCTTAGCTAGCAAGCTAGCAGTCATCCTCGTGAATCCAGTCAATAATCTACTGGCAAATCCTTGTCATATGAAGAGAAATTATAGATAAAACCTATTTTACGCTCATCGGCCATAGGACATACAATTGAAGTCGGAAGTTTACATACACTTAAGTTGTAGTCATTAAAACTCGTTTTTCAACCACTCCACAAATTTCTTGTTAACAAACTATCGTTTTGGGAAGTCTGTTAGGACATCTACTTTGTGCATGACACAAGTAATTTTTCCAACAATTGTTTACAGACAGATTATTTCACTTATAATTCACTGTATCACAATTCCAGTGGGTCAGACGTTTACATACACTAACTTGACTGTGCCTTTAAACAGCTTGGAAAATTCCAGAAAATGTAATGGCTTTAAAAGCTTCTGATAGGCTAATTGACATCATTTGAGTCAATTGGAGGTGTACCTGTGGATGTATTTCAAGGCCTACCTTCAAACTCAGTGCCTCTTTGCTTGACATCATGGGAAAATCAAAATGAATCAAACAGGACATCAGAAAAGAAATTATAGACCTCCACAAGTCTGGTTCATCCTTGGGAGCACGTTCATCTGTAGAAACAATAGTCCGCAAGTATAAACACCATGGGACCACACAGCCGTCATACTGCTCAGGAAGGAGACGTGTTCTGTCTCCTAGAGATGAACGTACTTTGGTGCAAAAAGTGCAAATAAATCAATCCCAGAACAACAGCAAAGGACCTGGTGAAGATGCTGGAGGAAACAGGTACAAAAGTATCTATATCCACAGTAAAACGAGTCCTATATCAACATAACATGATAGGCCACTCAGCAAGGAAGAAGCCACTGCTCCAAAACCGGCATAAAAAAGCCAGACTACGGTTTGCACTGCACATGGGAACAAAGATCGTACTTTTTGGAGAAATGTCCTCTGGTCTGATGAAACAAAAATAGAACTGTTGGCCATAATGACCATCGTTATGTATGGAGAAAAAAGGGGGATGCTTGCAAGCCGAAGAACACCATCCCAACCGTGAAGCATGGGGGTGGCAGCATCGTGTTGTGGGGTGTGCTTTGCTGCAGGAGGGACTGGTGCACTTCACAAATAGATGGCATCATGAGATAGGAAAATTATGTGGATATATTGAAGCAACATCTCAAGACATCAGTCAGGAAGTTAAAGCTTGGTCGCAAATGGGTCTTCCAAATGAACAATGACCCCAAGAATACATCCAAAGTTGTGGCAAAATGGCTTAAGGACAACAAAGCCAAGGTATTGGACTGGTCATCACAAAGCCCTGACCTCAATCCTATAGAAAATTTGTGGGCAGAACTGAAAAAGTGTGTGCGAGCAAGGAGGCCTACAAACCTGACTTAATTGCACCAGCTCTGTCAGGAGGAATGGGCCAGAATTCAGCCAACTTATTGTGGGAAGCTTGTGGAAGGCTACCCAAAACGTTTGACCCAAGTTAAACAATTTAAAGGCAATGCTACCAAATACTAATTGAGTGTATGTAAACTTCTGACCCACTGGGAATGTGATGAAAGAAATAACAGCTTAAATAAATCATTTTCTGTACTATTATTCTGACATTTCACATTCTTAAAATAAAGTGGTGATCCTAACTGACCTGAAACAGGGAAGTTTTACTTGGATTAAATGACAGGAATTGTGAAAAACTGAGTTTAAATATGTATGTGGCTAAGTGTGGCTAAGGTGCATGTAAGCTTCCGACTTCAACTGTAGACATTACACAAAAAGTTGGAAATCACAAATTGAACAATGAGGGTTTGGAAGGAATCAGTGGCAAATTGCAAGCACTGCAAAACAATCACTAGCCTGCTATTCAGTGGAGTGGGTGTGCAGTCCAAATCTAGGTTTATTGGTCTCTTTTCCAAGCTTAAAATGATAAATATTCAACACAATGGGCAATAAAAGATTGAATATATTCGCCATTCTGTCAACTAAGCATGACTACTGCCACGTTCAAAACAACTGGAAACTCGGAACTGGGACATCTCAGACTTCAGTGATTTGTTTTGCTAGCCAGCCTGCCAGTTTAGTGGAGTCTGCCGCTAGCACAGTCAGTGTAGTTAACTCAGCTAGCCCCATTGAGACTGTGTCTGTGCCTCGATCTAGGTTGAGCAAAACAAAACATGGCAGTGTTCGCTTCAGCAATCTCACTGGAATAAAGACCTCCTCCATTATTGAAAGAGATTGTGATATCTCACATCTCAAAATAGGGATAGTTAATGTTAGATCCCTCACTTCCAAGGCAGTCATAGTCAATGAACTAATCACTGATCATAATCTTGACATGATTGTCCTGACTGAAACATGGCTCAAGCCTGATGAATTTACTGTCTTAAATGAGGCCTCTCCTCCTGGTTACACTAGTGACCATATCCCCCACGCATCCTGCAAAGGTGGAGAAGTGGGAAGCCCCGGTGCACAACTGAGCAAGAGGACAAGTACATTAGAGTGTCTAGTTTGAGAAACAGACGCCTCACAAGTCCTCAACTGGCAGCTTCATTACATAGTACCCGTAAAACACCAGTCTCAACGTCAGCAGTGAAGAGGCGACTCCGAGATGCTGGCCTTCTAGGCAGAGTTCCTCTGTCCAGTGTCTGTGTTCTTTTGCCCATTTTAATCTTTTCTTTTTATTGGCCAGTCTGAGATATGGCTTTTTCTTTGCAACTCTGCCTAGAAGGTCAGCATCCCGGAGTTGCCTTTTCACTGTTGACGTTGAGACTGGTGTTTTGCGGGTATTATTTAATGAAGTTGCCAGTTGAGGACTTGTGAGGCATCTGTTAGCTAACACAACGTGCCATTGGAACACAGGAGTGATGGTTGCTGATAATGGGCCTCTGTACGCCTACGTAGATATTCCATTAAAATATCAGCCGTCTCCAGTTACAATAGTCATTTTCAACATGAACAATGTCTACATGTTATTTCTGATCAATTTAATGTTCATTTAAAGGACAAAAAAAGTGCTTTTCTTTAAAAAACAAGGACATTTCTAAGTGATCCCAAACGTTTAGATGGTTGTGTATATTTGATAGATTGATTGATTCAAGACAACTGTGAACTGGGAAAATACATTTTGAACGGTCATCCAACTCGGAATACCAAGTCGGGAACTCAGGCCTCTTTATAGAGCTCCGACCTGAAGATCACTGATGTCATGATTCTACCTTGTTTTTTTCCCCAGAGTTCCCAGTTGTCTTGAAAGCACCATAAATCCAGAGAATGCCAGACTTTGATGACAACATTTGCCCACCAAGGACTGCTGTGCCACCTTCCCATTCAAGTGAGCACAGCACAACAAGGTCAGTTCAAAAATGTATTGTATGCTGCTGCATAAATGATGTAATATGCCAGGGAGATATGAATACTGTAGCTAAGAAAATAATATTAAGTCTATGTTGTGTATTAAGCTCGTAAGTAGCCCATGTGCCTCACCCTTATAATTTGGCCCTTTCCCCCCATTTCTTATCCTACGGTTCTGATTTGGTGTAAGGGCCCATGTTCTGAATTCTGTCTCTGTACATTTCAAAAGTGCTGAACAAATAGTTATATTGACTCCGTCCGTCCTAGCTCGCTCATTAATGTCTTAATCGAAATAACGGATTGCCTCTTATCCGCTTGTCATCCCCTTATGACATAGTTTGTACATCTCAATTGTCTGTAGAAACCACATTTGTTTAAGCAAGCCAGCCATATCAGCTATGTTTTTTTAAGTCAGTAAATGAGGCTGAATTAACTGTTTAGCTGCCAGACAAGGCTTCGCTGATAGCCAGGTGTAGCAGTGGTAAGGATTCACTCCATGGTGCTGAAAAGAAAACTCTGTTGTTGGGTCAGCTTTATGTAGGCCCTAACAGTTTGTGGGAACTGGTTGTCACGGTTATAGTGCAATTCATGTATTGTTTAGTGTTGTGTTGTGTTGTGGCTTTGCTGGGATGCATCTAAAACATTTTGGGGGAGCTTGCCCCACCAAGATTTATACGCTAAAATTACCACTGTGCAAGAGCCTGAAACCTGAGATCTGTATTTAATGATGAGATGCTCATGTCTCCACCCTAACAATGGGAGTCATTGTCCCAAAGGTGGGAAGGCAGGCAACAAGCTTAGGTCTGCATATTATGCCCATAGAAACACATTGGGCTTATTCTGGACTGATTTCGGCGAGAGTGAGCCCTCTCACTTCGCCTCTTCCTCTCTTCTGAAACTCTCACTGGAGCAAGCATCCAAGTGAGTGAAACAGCGCCCCTATGTCTTACTATATGTCATGCCATACTCTTTTGGTCCAGACAGCATCAGATACATGGTCTACACATACTGAGACAGAGGGGCGCTGTTTCACTCGCTCAGATGCTTTATCTGAGATTGATGCATCTTTCTGTCGGCGAGCGTCGGGGTCAAATAAATTATAACTATTTCAATATTTTATTTGGATAGGCAGGGAGGGACGGTAGGGCGGGCCAGGCCCCCCAAGATCCACCCATAACGCCGTCCCTGTCCCAAAGTATCCCTTTAAACTCAGATGGAATTACCCCAGCCCTTGATTGAGAGCTCGTTGTGTATGTGCAGATCACCTGTCACCCAACAATATTCCTGTCCTCAATCACTGCGCTAATGATCCATTATGTAGCTGCTATAAGTCACAGTCACTCTAAAAGTAATCTCCAATGCTAACAAATTATTTGATCAACCGAGTGTAGAACACTCCATTATCTGAAAACAGAGATTCATGTACTGTATTTCATTAGATGTACTGTATGTCTACTAGTTACACAAGAGCACAAAAAAAGAAATAGCTGTAAACTATGGAACTATATAATAACATTTTAATTCACTGAACACAAGTGAGGGAAAACAAGCTGTGCCCTTCAGCACAACAACTCCATGGGCATACGGTTATCATGGTGTTTTGACATGAACTCAGTATAATGTCATAAAGCTAATACACCAAAAATGTAAACGTCAGAGTTTACATAATTAGCATTAAAACAACATTTTGACAGCTTCTACTTTGCCAGCAAGAAAATCCATCAACGAGTAAAAACAGCAGTTGCATTTTGATGGCCACGTGGGAAATCTGCATCGAGAAGTGATTCCCCTGACTCAGTTCTAATGAGAGGCCTGTTCAGCTCTAAACTGAGCTTGATCTACATAACTGTTTGTAAACTAAAGTAGTTTTTTATGTGATTTCGTATTCCTTAGCCAAATAGCCGACAGTTTTCCCGATCTACGTATTGATTTATGTCTGGGGTGAGAAGGTTAATTAAATATGAATAGTAAGGCAGCAACATAATATTGAGCATGGAAGACAGGGAAAGGAGAGGAGTCAGTAGGGAATGAATATCTGTCACCAAATGGACAGGGATGGAGGATGATCTGCACACAGGAGGCTGCTGAGGGGAGGACAGCTTATAATATTGGCTGGAATAGAGTGAATGGAATGATATCAAACACATATTCCGTTCCAGCCATTATTATGAGCCCATACTCCCCAATTAAGGTGCCACCAACCTCCTATGGATCTGCAGTAAGGCACTTGGGCTCAATTCAAGGTTTTGTTATGCATCTGTAATGTGGTGGTACGGTGCCCATGGACTAACAGGGGGATAGGAGGAGACATTTCACAGTCACTTCCTGACTCCTAGGTTGCATTCCAATGGCACCCTATTCCCTACATAGTGCACTATATAGGGAATAGGGTGCCATTTGGGACACATCCCTAGCATTAGACAGCAGAGTTAGCAGGAATAATTCATTTCCCCAAATGAAACCTCCAAACAATTCATTCAAACCCCATTTTAAATTAGTCATATATCAGTGTCAAAAGCCGAATTTATTCTCCCTGCTCCTTAAAAACAAATATAAGTCAATATCGAATCAGTAAATTGTATTTTCAACACCTGCCATTTTGAAGATTAAGACTAAGTTCCTTTCAGCATGGGCATTTAAAGGTCTGTGGTTTCTAACTAATGTACAGAATATAATATGAAAATAACAGCCTCTGCCTGGTCCTAACCCTGAGGACTGTCCTTATCAGCCATGTGAGGTCTGAGACATCAACCAGATTTTGAGTCTCTGAAATTACAGCACGTTCATTTTTACTGCTGCCCTCAGCAGTCTGTGATAAAAGGGGACTAGCCAGACAGTGACGGATATTTATGTTGAAAGTGAATTTCAGCTTTAAGCTGTCTTGCATATTCTGTGACTTGTAACAGACAAGTGGACACTTCAATTCAAGTGAGATCTGATGGCCGAGATAAGTATCACTGTTTGGAAAGAAAATCTAGAAAATGGCTTTCATCTCATATCAGTGAGAAATCCCCATGAGTAAAAGATATAATAGTAAAACCTTGTGAAGTTATTTTTGCATGTTTTGCAAAAAAAATTAAATGCAGACACTGCACATCTGTCACTCCAGGCAGGCTAAAACAAATGCTCAAAGTATTTGAAAGATTTCAAATATATTTGAACCCAGGTCTAGTAAAAACAAAACATCCGTAACTCATACTGTAGGTAGGGCACTTTGACCGAGAGAGTCCAGAGTGACCCCACATGGTTTCTAGTCTGTACAGAGGTATTGGTACATAATGCTTCCGCCAGAATAAAAACCAATCCCCTCATGGCAGGTGAAAAATGACCTATCAATATTGCACCAATGCGGAACATCCAACAGGAGAGGGATCATGACAAGTTTAAATATGGCCCCCAGCCGTCTTTCTTCAGCTTTCGGAAGGTTATGGATCCTGACTCCTATAAAACCCTCCACTGCTCACCAGCCAGCCAACCTTCTGCTGCATTTGTTGTTCATCTTCTCATCGTCTGGCACCCTAAAAGACCAAGGCTGTGTGCGTCTGAAATTGCACCCTATTCTCTATTTAATGCACTACTTTTGATCAGAGCCCTATGGCCATAGTCAAGAAATACGCTATATAGGGAATAGGGTGCCATTTGGGATGCAGCCCCAACATGTCCCTGTGCTTCCATCTTATTTATCAGTAACACCAGAGACGATCATGCTGAGCAAAGTAATACAGCCATGAGTGCTGCTGATTCACCTGAGAAGATTCACTAGCTGCCAGTATTGATCCCTCGCCCGGGCCTGTGCCCAAGAATATCATTTCCACCATCACCAGACAGCAGGAGGAGGATACCAGGGTGGCTCGCTGGAAACACACAGGGAACACTTTGATTAGGAGATAAAACACAACACTCTGGGATCCGGTGAGTAACTAGGGATTTAGACTTAATGGAAACAATGCAAACGTGTAGGTAAAGAGAATGGAAATGGAAGTAAACAGAGAGATAGTTGACTTCTCAGGATAAGACCCAGATGGAGACAGCTAGAGTAACAGATGTTTATTGACTCAAACGGGGCAGGCAACAGACATGTCAAAGGCAGGCAGAGGTCCCTTATCCAGGCAGAGTCAATAAGGTACAGAACAGCAGGCAGGCTTGGGGTCAGGGTAGGCAGAATGGTCAGAAGCGGGCAAACTAGGAAACAGAACTTGAGAAAGCAGGGAGACAGGAAACACGCTGGTAAGACCTGACAAGACATGACGAACTGGCAACAGACAAACAGAGAACACAGGTATAAATACACTGGGGATAATGATGAAGATGGGCGACACCTGGAGGGGGGTGGAGACAAGCACAAAGACAGGTGAAACAGATCAGGGTGTGACAGGGAAGTAGTGAAGGCTGTAAGTACAACATGAACACTGCCATAAGTTTAATAAGGATCAGACCCTTTTTTTTCAATTTTCGCCTAAAATGAAATTCCCAAATCTAACTGCCTGTAGCTCAGGACCTGAAGCAAGGATATGCATATTCTTGATATCATTCGAAAGGAAACACTTAGAGGTTTGTGGAAATGTGAAATGAATGTAGGATAATATAACACATTAGATCTGGTAAAAGATAATACAAACCAAAAAACCTGCGTTTTAAAATTATTATTTTTATCATCATCTTTAAAATGCAAGAAAATGTATTGTTGCAGTTTGGGCGCAATTATGATTTGTGTCTGCAAAGTTTCAGATTGATCCAGTGAAGCATTTCAATACCGGACAGTATAACTCTGACCAAATGTGCAGAATTGGTCAATTGATACATTTTCAAGCGCATAACTATAGAGAACATACAAAAATGATATGGTAATACAAAATGTAAGTTTACACACTCCCAGGAGTGTCATACATGATGGATCATTAGCTTATACACTAACTTTCCCACATCTAGATGGCTGGGCGGGGTGGGTGTGGAGCCAGACACAGCAGGGGTTCAAACTGTAGAACCCAGTTCCTACCTTTGAATATAAAAATGTATTTCATCAAACAAAACTATGCCACATTTTATCTCTGGGACACTCAGGATGACAAATCAAAGCAAGATTACATTACTGAATGTAAGTAGATTATTTACCTTCAGAGGTGAATGTATCAAACCAGTTGCCATGATAGACGTTTTTTGTTGTTGTGCACTCTCAAACAATAGCATGGTATTTTTTTCACTGTAATAGCTACTGTTAATTGGACACTGCAGTTAGATTAACAAGAATGTAAGTTTTCTGCCCACATAAGACAGGTCTATGTCCTGGGAAATGCACTTGATACTTACAATGTCATGCTAATCACATTAGCGAACATTAGCTCAACCGTCTCGGTGGAGGGACACTGATCCCGTAGAGGTTAAGTTTGAATTGAGTTCGATTTTCCGCCCACTTACAGTTTTCTTCATAGCTCAAAGCAGTGTATGAACTTATCATGACAGTGTTGTAATTGTGAACCTCCCCTCTCTGGTTAATACACTAAATCAAGCTTGTTGCTCTTCACATTGAGAGCCAGGGTTATTTTTAGGGCCAATTGCCCAATAAGTTTTAAAAGATAAAGTCCAGATAAGAAAGCTATAGGCAATCTTCTCCCTAATCTATTTTACTGAGAGGAGACTTTGAATGCCTCAGGATACAATTACAACCAGGGAGAGATAGAGCCAAGCGTATGGATAGACTTAACATAGACTATTGTGTAGGATTCGGATGTGTATAACAGGGATGTATGGAATATTGAAAGTACTGTTCTCTTGTACTGCACTTGGGAAAAAAAAGTGCTATCTAGAACCGATACAGTGCATTGCGAAAGTATTCACCCCCCTTGGCATTTTTCCTATTTTGTTGCCTTACAACCTGGAATTAAGATAGACTTTGATTTACACAAAATCATTTGATTTACACAACATGCCGACCACTTTGAAATGCAAAATATGTTTTTATTGTGAAACAAACAAGAAATAAGACAAAAAAACTTACAACTTGAGCGTGCATAACTATTCACCCCCCCAAAAGTCAATACTTTGTAGAGCCACCTTTTGCAGCAATCACAGCTGCAAGTCCCTTGGGATATGTCTCTATAAGCTTGGCATAGCTAGCCACTGGGATTTTTGCCCATTCTTCAAGGCAAAACTGCTGCAGCTCCTTCAAGTTGGATGGGTTCCTGCTGGTGTACATCAATCTTTAAGTCATACCACAAATTCTCAATTGGATTGAGGTCTGGGCTTTGACTAGGCCATTCCAAGACATTTAAATGTTTCCCCTTAAACCACTTGTGTTGCTTTAGCAGTATGCTTAGGGTCAATGTCCTGCTGGAAGGTGAACCTCCGTCCCAGTCTCAAATCTCTGGAAGACTGAAACAGGTTTCCCTCAAGAATTTCCGTGTATTAAGCGCCATCCATCATTCCTTCAATTCTGACCAGTTTCCCAGTCCCTGCCGATGGAAAAACATCTCTACAGCATGATGCTGCCATCCCCATGCTTCACTGTGGGAATGGTGTTCTCGGGGTGATGAGAGGTGTTGGGTTTGTGCCAGACATAGCGTTTTTCTTGATGGCAATAAAGCTCAATTTTAGCCTCATCTGACCAGTGAGTTTTCGTGGGTTTCCCCTCTCTTGGCAGGTTTGTTGTTGTGCCATATTCTTTCCCTTTTTTAATAATGGATTTAATGGTGCTCCGTGTGATGTTCAAAGTTTCTGATATTTTTTTATAACCCAACCCTGATCTGTACTTCTCCATAACTTTGTCCCTGACCTGTTTGGAGAGCTCCTTGGTCTTCATAGTGCCGCTTGCTTGATGGTGCCCCTTGCTTAGTGGTGTTGCAGACTCTGGGGCCTTTCAGAACAGGTGTATATATACTGAGATCATGTGACAGATCATGTGACACTTAGATTGCACACAGGTGGACTTTATTTAATTAATTAATTGACTTTTGAAGGTAATTGGTTGCACCAGATCATATTTAGGCGCTTCATAGCAAAGGGGGTGAAAACATATGCATGCACCACTTTTCTGTTTTTTTTAAAATTATTTTTGATTTTTTTTAAACAAATTAGTTTTTTCATTTCACTTCACCAATTTGGACTATTTTGTGTATGTCCATTACATGAAATCCAAATAAAATCCATTTAAATTACAGGTTGTAATGCAACAGGTTGTAATGCAACAAAAACACCAAGGGGGTGAATACTTTTGCAAAGCACTGTAAAGGTTCTTTGGCTGTCCCCATAGGATAACACTTTTATGAACCCATTTTGGTTTATTTTTTGGTTCCATGTAAAACCCTTTCCACAGGGGGTAATACATAGAACCCAAAAGAGTTCTACCTGGAAAAGCCATAGGGAAAGCCGAAGAACCATTGTGGAACCCTTTTTTCTAACAGTGTGTATCTACAGGCAGACTACTTCCTACTGACCTCTTGCCAGGTCCCCCTCTCAATAGAGGTTTCTAACATCAAGGGTCTGTTCCTGGTTCAATAAATAAATCCAGCTCATTCAGGGAGGGAATGCACCAACAATCTATTGTATCTTTCATGTTCACATGTTTTCTTTGACTATCAAACTATGAGTAATACATTTATGCGTTGTGATCTACATTCTTGTAACTGAAATGTTCCAAACATGCTGTAATTATCCAGTTTATTTCAGATGGAGTTTGAGGAGTTGGTTGGAGATGGGCAAATGGGGAGTCATCATTTGAAATGAAAGCTTGAAAAATGAACTGAGCTTTCCAGTTTTTCTGCCTTCAAGGGACATTTCTAACATCAAGGCACTCTGAACACATCCTCAAGATATACAGTATTACTACTGCTCTTCAGCACTGTCATAATCTGTATGCTTTGAATACCTTCTCTATGACAGCAAACCACAGCAACAACCTGTCTTACAGTGTTGCACTGATGTAGAATACATTTTCAACAGCAAATTAGCATTCCATCTTGAATGAGGAGATTTAGCACTGACAGTTCTCAAAAGAAAACATGAGGGTATGTGTGACTTGGTAAGATGGAAGGTCTACTGGTTCTCCACTCCTGGCTCTCCAGGGCCCTATTTCTGCCTATCGATCAAGCTCAGTGGGTGAAAACATTCCTGAAAACCTGAAACTTCTACGGAAGTCACAATGCAGATCCATACTCATTGCTACATACAGCATGGTGCAGAACTGTGTGTCTCAACAGTACAGGAAACCCATCTACTCACAGAAGATCTCAGAAGAAGTCATGTGGACAAGAGAATGATGACAAAGGAACTAACACTACCAAGTCATGTGGACAAAAGTTTGAAGATAAAGAAATCCAAGAGGCATGCACTATATCTGACAGTACTCATTGGAACAGGAATAGGAGTTCATGACAATGTAATCCTCTTCAACACCCTGCTACATCCCTCCACCATAACAAAGACTTCTTCACTAATGTCCTCTGGCACATGAAAAGAAAGCCTTGTTTACTGCACATCAAACTTCCTTACATAAACATTTGAAGCTCCAAACATCATCAAATATAGAGTATCTAATATCGTCTCCCATTCTAGCTTTATGGTAAGCTGGCAGTTGATGTCTTAATAATACACAGGGAGATACTGTATCTCTGATGAGACTGAATGGTGTATAATGGAGTAAGGATGTGTTTAGGTGTAACAAGTAGAACTGTTCAGAATAATCCCACCAACACAATACACCAATGAAATGGAATACATTTATATGCAAAAAGGCAACCTGGGGAAGCTAAATAGACAGCAGGTAATAGATAATAAGAGCATCTTAAATACAAAAGACCTGTTCGCTCGCTGTCTGTATTGTCAAACACAGTATCTGTGCCCCAAATGGCACCCTATTCCCTACTACTTTTGACCAGGACCAATAGGGAATGCGGGGACATTTGGGAAGCATTCAGTAGCAGTAGTTCCTATCTCAAGGTTAATATGTAAAAAAAATATATATATATGATCATGCACTGTTTTAATGTGATGTCATTAGAATATTCATAGAAATAACCTTTCACAACTATAAAAGTTTTTCCAGGAGATGTTTTACATCCAGACCCTAATTCATTTATTATTCAGTATTGTTCTATTATGTTTTACCTGTAAGGTTTATTTGTAGGGCCATGCTTTTAGGTGCAGTTTTTGTTACTGCAGGTAGAAAATCCTAGGAATATTTTCCATTGAATACAGGCGGTAAACATCAACACTCTTCATCGAATATACAGTACCTTCGGAAAGTATTCAGACCCCTTGACTTTTTCAACATGTTGTTACGTTACAGCCTTATTCTAAACTTGATTAAATAAAACATTTTCCTCAGCAATCTACACACAATACCCCATAATGACAAAGCGAAAACAGTTTTTTAGACATTTTTGCAAATGTATTAAAAATAAAGAAAAATAAATACTTTATTTACATAAGTATTCAGACCCTTTGCCATGAGACACAAAATTGAGCATTTTACATTTTAGTCATTTAGCAGACGCTCTTATCCAGAGCGACTTACAGTAGTGAATGCATACATTTCATTAAAAAAAACAATTCCGTACTGGTCCCCCATGGGAATCAAACCCAGAACCCTGGCGTTGCAAACACCATGCTCTAACAACTGAGCCACACGGGACCCTTGAGATGTTTCTAAAACTTGATTGGAGTCCACCTGTGGTAAATTCAATTGATTGAACATGATTTGGAAAGGCACACACCTGTCTATATAAGGTCCCACAGTTGACAGTGCATGTCAGAGCAAAAACCGAGCTATTAGGTCGAAGGAATTGTCCGTAGAGCTCCGACGCTGCATTGTGTCAAGGCACAGATCTGGGGAAGGGTACCAAAACATTTCTGCAGCATTGAAGGTCCCCAAGAACACAGTGGCCTCCATCATTCTTAAATGGAAGAAGTTTGGAACCACCAAGATTCTTCCTATAGCTGGCCGCCCAGCCAAACTGAGCAATCGGGGGAAAAGGGCCTTGGTCAAGAAAGTGGCCAAGAAGCCAATGACCAAGAACCCTCTGTGGAAATGGGAGAACCTTCCAGAAGGACAACCATCTCTGCAGCACTCAACCAATCAGGCCTTTACAGTAGAGTGGCCAGACGAAGCCATCCTCAGTAAAAGGCACATGACAGCCCGCTTGGAGTTTGCCAAAAGGCACCAAAAGACTCTCAGACAATGAGAAACAAGATTCTCTGGTCTGATGAAACCAAGATGAAACTCTTTGGCCTGAATGCCAAATGTCACATCTGGAGGAAATCAGACACCATCCCTACAGTGAAGCATGGTGGTGGCAGCATCATGCTGTGGGGATGTTTTTCAGCAGCTGGGACTGGGAGATTAGTCAGGATTGAGGGAAAGATGAACGGAGCAATGTACAGAGATCCTTGATGAAAACCTGATCCAAAGCACTCAGGACCTCAGACTGGGGCGAAGGTTAACATT
Organism: Salmo trutta; assembly: GCF_901001165.1. NCBI lineage: Eukaryota > Metazoa > Chordata > Actinopteri > Salmoniformes > Salmonidae > Salmo > Salmo trutta. The sequence goes on along the minus strand of NC_042983.1, from coordinate 8,881,840 downwards.
CCAACAGGACAATGACCCTAAGCACACAGCTAAGATAATGCAGGACTGGCTATTTTCTTTAATGAGTCCGACGCAAAGGATTTACTACTTTGTTGAGACAAGGCCCAAATCCTCGTCATCCGCGTGAAGAAAAGACGGAGAAAAAGTGGGAGGAGGGCAGGGTGAAAATTTGCCAAAGAGTAGGTAAACCACCACTTCCCTGTGTATTATTGGCCAATGTGCAATCATTGGAAAACAAACTGGACAATCTACGACTAAGACTATCCTACCAATGGTACATTAAAAACTGTTATATCTTATGTTCCACCGAGATTTGGCTGAACGACGACACAGATAATATAGAGCTGGCTGGCTTCTCCGTGTTTCGGCAGGACAGAGCAGCAACATCTGGTAAGACGAGGGGCGGGGGTGTGTGTCAATTTATCAATCAGTGCTGATTTGCGATGTCTAATATTAAAGAAGTCTCAAGGTATTGCTCGCCTGAGTAAGAATACCTCATGATAATCTGTAGACCACACTATCTACCAAGAGAGTTCTCATCTATATTATTCAGAGCCATCTATTTACCACCACAAACCGATGCTGGCACAAAGACCGCACTCAACGAGCTGCATAAGGCCATAAGAAAACAAGAAAATGCTCATCCAGAAGCAGCTATCCTAGTGGCTGTGGACTTTAATGCAGGCAAACTTAAATCTGTTTTACCAAATTTTTACCAGCATGTCACAAGTGCAACCAGAGGGGAAAAAACTCTAGACCACCTTTAGTCCACACAAAGAGCCGCATAAAAAGCTCTCCCTGTCACGACTTCCACTGAAGTCGGTCCCCCTCCTTGTTCGGGCGGCGTTCGGCGGTCGACGTCACCGTTCTTCTAGCCATCGCCAATCCACCTTTCATTTTCCATTTGTTTTGTCTTTGTTTTCTACACACCTGGTTTCATTCCCCAATTACATGTTCATGTATTTAACCCTCTGTTTCCCCCATGTTTTTGTGCGTGATTGTTTCTATGTTCATTCGGTATGTTATGGCTGGTATTTCGGTGCTGTTTTCACCCGTGCGTAATTGATTACCGTTTATTGTTGGTCAAGTGTATTGTTACCTTGTGCCTTTATTTTGAGTAAAGTACGTTGCTCACTCATTCTGCTCTCCTGCGCCTGACTTCATGCACCAGCTACACCCACCTTCTGACACTCCCTGGTCCTCCATTTGGCAAATCTGACCATAATTCTATCCTCCTGATTCCTGATTACATGCAAAAACTAAAGCAGGAAGTACTAGTGACTAGCTCAATATGGAAATGGTCAGATGACGCGGATGCTACGCTACAGGACTGTTTTGCTAGCACAGTCAGTCAACGGCTTCATCAGTAAGTGCATCGACAACGTCGTCCCCGCAGTGACAGTATGTACATTTCCCAACCAGAAGCCATGGATTACAGGCAAATTCCCCACCAAGCTAAAGGCTAGAGCTGCCGCTTTCAAAGAGCGGGACACTAATCCGGATGATTATAAGAAATCCCGCTATGCCCTCAGACAAAGCGTCAATACAGGACTAAGATTGATTCCTACTACACCGGCTCTGACGCTCGTCGAATGTCACAGGGCTTGAAAACTATTATGGACAACAAAGGGAAACCCAGCCGCGAGCTGCCCAGTGATGTGAGCCTACCAGACGAGCTAAATGCCTTTTATGATCGCTTCAAGGCAAGCAACACTGAAGCATGCATGAGAGCACCAACTGTTAAGGACGACTGTGTGATCACGCTCTCTGTAGCTGATGTGAGCAAGACTTTTAAACAGGTCAACATTCACAAAGCCGTGGGGCCAGACGGATTACCAGGACGTGTACTCAAAGCATGCATGGACCAACTGGCAAGTGTCTTCACTGACATTTTCAACCTCTCCCTGGCCGAGTCTGTAATACCTACATGTTTCAAACAGACCACCATAGTACCTGTGCCCAAGAAAGCGAAGGTAACCTGCCTAAATGATTACCGCCCGTAGCCATGAAGTGCTTTGAAAGGCTGGTCATGCCTCAAATCAACACCATCGTGCCAGAAAACCTAGACCCACTCCAATTCGCGTACCGCCCCAACAGATCCACAGATGACACAATTTCAATCGCACTCCACACTGCCCTTTCCCACCTGTACAAAAAGAACACCTATGTGAGAATGCTGTTCATTGACTACAGCTCAGCGTTCAACACCATTGTGCCCATAAAACTCATCACTAAGCTAAGGACCCTGGGACTAAACACCTCACTCTGCAACTGGATCCTGGACTTCCTGACAGGCCGCCCCTAGGTGTTAAGGGTAGGCAACAACACATCTGCCACGCTGATCCTCAACACTGCTTGCTTAGTTACCTTCTGTACTCCCTGTTCACCCACAACTGTGTGGCCAAGCACGTCTCCAACACCATCATTAAGTTTCCTGACGACACAACAGTGGTAGGCCTGATCACCAACATCAATGAGGCAGCTTATAGGGAGGTCAGAGAACTGGCAGTGTGGTGCCAGGACAACAACCTCTCTCTCAATGTGAGCAAGACAAAGGAGCTGATCGTGGACTATAGGAAAAGGAGGGCCGAACAGGCCCCCATTAACATCGACGGAACTGAAGTGGAGCGGGTACAGAGATTCAAGTTCCATGGTGTCCACATCACCAACAATCTAACATGGTCCAAACACACCAAGACAGTTGTGAAGAGGGCACAACAAAACCTATTCCCCCTCAGGAGACTGAAAAGATTTGGCATGGGCCCCCAGATCCTCAGAAGGTTCTACAGCTACACCATCGAGAGCATCCTGACCGGTTGCATCACTGCCTGGTATGGCAACTGCTCGGCATCTTATTGTGAGGTGCTACAGAGGGTAGTGTGCATGGCCCAGTACATCACTGGGGCCAGGATTCCTGACATCCAGGACCTAGGCTTCTTAACAGCATCTACCCCAAGCTTTAAGACTGCTGAACAACTAATCAAATGGCCACCCGGACTATCCCCGGACTATCTACATATATATATATATATATATATATATATATATATATTTTTTTTTTTACATGTATTTATTTATTTATTTATTGTGGGGGGGGGGGTCACCTTTATTTAACCAGGTAGGCTAGTTGAGAACAAGTTCTCATTTGCAACTGCGACCTGGCCAAGATAAAGCAAAGCAGTTCGACACATACAACAACACAGAGTTACACATGGAATAAACAAACATACAATCAATAATACAGTAGAAAAATCTATATACAGCATGTGCAAATGAGGTAGGATAAGCGAGGTAAGGCAATAAATAGGCTATGGTGGCAAATTAATTACAATATAGCAATTAAACACTGGAATGGTAGGATGTGCAGAAGATGAATGTGCAATTTGAGATACTGGGGTGCAAAGGAGCAAGATAAATAAATATATACAGTATAGGGATGAGGTAGATTGGAGGGGCTATTTACAGATGAGCTATGTACAGGTGCAGTGATCTGTGAGCTGCTCTGACAGCTGATGCTTAAAGCTAGTGAGGGAGGTAAGAGTCTCCAGCTTCAGAGATTTTGGCTGTTCATTCCAGTCATTAGCAGCAGAGAACTGGAAGGAGAGGCGGCCAAAGGAAGAATTGGCTTTGAGGGTGACCAGAGAGATATACCTGCTGGAGAGGGTGCTACGGCTGGGTGCTGCTATGGTGACCAGTGAGCTGAGAAAAGGCGGGGCTTTACCTAGCAGAGACTTGTAGATGACCTGGAGCCACTGGGTTTGGTGATGAGTATGAAGCGAGGGCCAGCCAACGAGAGCGTGCAGGTCGCAGTGGTGGGTAGTATATGGGGCTTTGGTGACAAAACGGATGGCACTGTGATAGACTGCATCCAATTTGTTGAGTAGAGTGTTGGAGGCTGTTTTGTAAATGACATCGCCGAAGTCGAGGATGGGTAGGATGGTCAGTTTTACGAGGGTATGTTTGGCAGCATGAGTGAAGTATGCTTGTTGCGAAATAGGAAGCCGATTCTAGATTCTAGACACAGTTGAAGTCGGAAGTTTACATAAACCTTAGCCAAATACTTTTAAACTCAGTTTTTCACAATTCCTGACATTTAATCCTAGTAAAACTTCCCTGTTTTAGGTCAGTTATCATCACCAATTTATTTTAAGAATGTGAAATGTCAGAATAATAGTAGAGAGAATTATTTATTTCTGATTTTATTTCTTTCATCACATTCCCAGTGGGTCAGAAGTTTACATACACTCAATTAGTATTTGGTTGCATTGCCATTAAATTGTTTAACTTGGGTCAAACATTTTGAGTAGCCTACCACAGGCTTCCCACAATAAGTTGGGTGAATTTTGGCCCATTCCTTCTGACAGAGCTGGTATAACTGAGTTAGGTTTGTAGGCCTCCTTGCTCGCACACACTTTTTCAGTTCTGCCCACAAATGTTCTACTGGGATTGAGGTCAGGGCTTTGTGATGGCCACTTCAATACCTTGACTTTGTTGTCCTTAATCCATTTTGCCACAACTTTGGAAGTATGCTTATAGTGGATAATGCGGAGCCTCCCAAGTGGATAGTGGATTATGCGTTGCCTACTGAGGCGGCAGCTAGTTGTTAGAGCATTGGACTTGTAACCGAAAGGTTGCAAGATCGAATCCCTGAGCTGACTAGGTAAAAATCAGCCTCTGAACAAGGTAATTAACCCACTATTCCTAGGCTGTTATTGAAAATAAGAACGTGTTCTTAACTGACCTGCTTAGTTAAATAAAGGTAAAATAAATAAATAAAAAATGCTTGGGGTCATTGTCCATTTGGAAGACCCATTTGCGACCAAGCTTTAACTTCCTGACTGATGTCTTGAGATGTTGCTAAAATATTTCCACAATTTTCCCTCCTCATGATGCCATCTATTTTGTGAATTGCACCAGTCCCTCCTGCATCAAAGCACCCCCCACAACATGATGCAAACAGTTCTATTTTGGTTTCATCAGACCAGAGAACATTTCTCCAAAATGTACTATCTTTGTCCCCATGTGCAGTTGCAAACCGTAGTCTGGCTTTTTTGTAGCGGTTTTGGAGCAGTGGCTTCTTCCTTGCTGAGCGGCCTTTCAGGTTATGTCGATATAAAACTTGTTTTACTGTGGATATAGATACTTTTGATCTGGGATTGATTTGCACTTTTCGCACCAAAGTACGTTCATCTCTAAGAGACAGAACACGTCTCCTTCCTGAGCGGTTGTGTGGTCCCATGGTGTTTATACTTGGATACTATTGTTTGTACAGATGAACGTGGTACCTTCAGGCATTTGGAAATTGCTCCCAAGGATGAACCAGACTTGTGGAGGTCTACAATTGTTTTCTGAAATATTAGCTGATTACTTTTGATTTTCCCATGATGTCAAGCAAAGAGGGACTAAGTTTGAAGGTAGGCCTTGAAATACATCCCCAGGTACACCTCCAATTGACTCAAATGATGTCAATTAGCCTATCAGAAGCTTCTAAAGCCATGAAATCATTTTCTGGAATTTTCCAAGCTGTTTAAAGACACAGTCAACTTAGAGTATGTAAACTTCTGACCCACTGGAATTGTGATACAGTGAATTATAAGTGAAATAATCTGTCTGTAAACAATTGTTGTAAAAATTACTTGTATCATGCACAAAGTAGATAGTAGTCCTAACCGACTTGCCAAAACTATAGTGGTTGAAAAACAAGTTTTAATGACTCCAAGTGTATGTAAACTTCCGACTTCAACTGTATAAATATATATATATATATATATATATATATATATATATATTCTCGCATACCCCTAGAGCATCGAGCCAGCGGGGTGGTGGCACTGGAATCCTCATCTCTCCCAAGTGGACATTCTCTCTTTCTCCCCTGACCCATCTGTCTATCTCCTCATTTGAATTCCATGCTGTCACAGTTACCAGCCCTTTCAAGCTTAACATCCTTATCATTTATCACCCTCCAGGTTCCCTTGGAGAGTTCATCAATGAGCTTGACGCCTTGATAAGTTCCTTTCCTGAGGATGGCTCACTCACAGTTCTGGGTGACTTTAACCTCCCCACGTCTACCTTTGACTCATTCCTCTCTGCCTCCTTTTTTCCACTCCTCTCCTCTTTTGACCTCACCCTCTCACCTTCCCCCCTACTCACAAGGCAGGCAATACGCTTGACCTCATCTTTACTAGATGCTGTTCTTCCACTAATCTCATTGCAACTCCCCTCCAAATCTCCGACCACTACCTTGTATCCTTTTCCCTCTCGCTCTCATCCAACACTTCTCACTCTGCCCCTACTCGGATGGTATTGCGCCGTCCCAACCTTCGCTCTCTCTCTCCGGCTACTCTCTCCTCTTCCATCCTATCATCTCTTCCCTCTGCTCAAACCTTCTCCAACCTATCTCCTGATTCTGCCTCCTCAACCCTCCTCTCCTCCCTTTCTGCATCCTTTGATTTTCTCTGTCCCCTATCCTCCAGGCCGGCTCGGTCCTCCCCTCCTGCTCCGTGGCTTGACGACTCACTGCGAGCTCACAGAACAGGGCTCCGGGCAGCCGAGCGGAAATGGAGGAAAACTCGCCTCCCTGCGGACCTGGCATCCTTTCACTCCCTCCTCTCTACATTCTCCTCTTCTGTCTCTGCTGCTAAAGCCACTTTCTACCACTCTAAATTCCAAGCATCTGCCTCTAACCCTAGGAAGCTCTTTGCTACCTTCTCCTCCCTCCTGAATCCTCCTCCCCCCTCCCCCCCCCCCCCCTCCCTCTCTGCGGATGACTTCGTCAACCATTTTGAAAAGAAGGTTGACGATATCCGATCCTCGTTTGCTAAGTCAAACGACACCGCTGGTCCTGCTCACACTGCCCTACCCTGTGCTTTGACCTCTTTCTCCCCTCTCTCTCCAGATGAAATCTCGCGTCTTGTGACGGCCGGCCGCCCAACAACCTGCCCACTTGACCCTATCCCCTCCTCTCTTCTCCAGACCATTTCCGGAGACCTTCTCCCCTACCTCACCTCGCTCATCAACTCATCCTTGACCGCTGGCTACGTCCTTTCCGTCTTCAAGAGAGCGAGAGTTGCACCTCTTCTGAAAAAACCTACACTCGATCCCTCCCATGTCAACAACTACAGACCAGTATCCCTTCTTTCTTTTCTCTCCAAAACTCTTGAACGTGCCGTCCTTGGCCAGCTCTCCTGCTATCTCTCTCAGAATGACCTTCTTGATGCTAATCAGTCAGGTTTCAAGACTGGGCATTCAACTGAGACTGCTCTTCTCTGTGTCACGGAGGCTCTCCGCACTGCTAAAGCTAACTCTCTCTCCTCTGCTCTCATCCTTCTAGACCTATCTGCTGCCTTTGATACTGTGAACCATCAGATCCTCCTCTCCACCCTCTCCGAGTTGGGCATCTCCGGCGCGGCCCACGCTTGGATTGCGTCCTACCTGACAGGTCGCTCCTACCAGGTGGCGTGGCGAGAATCTGTCTCCGCACCACGCGCTCTCACCACTGGTGTCCCCCAGGGCTCTGTTCTAGGCCCTCTCCTATTCTCGCTATACACCAAGTCACTTGGCTCTGTCATATCCTCACATGGTCTCTCCTATCATTGCTATGCAGACGACACACAATTAATCTTCTCCTTTCCCCCTTCTGATAACCAGGCGGCGAATCGCATCTCTGCATGTCTGGCAGACATATCAGTGTGGATGATGGATCACCACCTCAAGCTGAACCTCGGCAAGACGGACCTGCTCTTCCTCCCGGGGAAGGACTGCCCGTTCCATGATCTCGCCATCACGGTTGACAACTCCCTTGTGTCCTCCTCCCAGAGTGCTAAGAACCTTGGCGTGATCCTGGACAACACCCTGTCGTTCTCCACTAACATCAAGGCGGTGACCCGATCCTGTAGGTTCATGCTCTACAACATTCGCAGAGTACGACCCTGCCTCACACAGGAAGCGACGCAGGTCCTAATCCAGGCACTTGTCATCTCCCGTCTGGATTACTGCAACTCGCTGTTGGCTGGGCTCCCTGCCTGTGCCATTAAACCCCTACAACTCATCCAGAACGCCGCAGCCCGTCTGGTGTTCAACCTTCCCAAGTTCTCTCACGTCACCCCGCTCCTCCGCTCTCTCCACTGGCTTCCAGTTGAAGCTCGCATCCGCTACAAGACCATGGAGCTTGCCTACGGAGCTGTGAGGGGAACGGCACCTCCATACCTTCAGGCTCTGATCAGGCCCTACACCCAAACAAGGGCACTGCGTTCATCCACCTCTGGCCTGCTGGCCCCCCTACCTCTGAGGAAGCACGGTTCCCGCTCAGCCCAGTCCAAACTGTTCACTGCTCTGGCACCCCGATGGTGGAACAAGCTCCCTTACGACGCCAGGACAGCGGAGTCAATCACCACCTTCCGGAGACACCTGAAACCCCACCTCTTTAAGGAATACCTGGGATAGGATAAAGTAATCCTTCTAACCCCCCCCCCCTTAAAAGATTTAGATGCACTATTGTAAAGTGGTTGTTCCACTGGATATCATAAGGTGAATGCACCAATTTGTAAGTCGCTCTGGATAAGAGCGTCTGCTAAATGACTTAAATGTAAATGTAAATGTAAATATATACATATATATTTATATGAAGAAAAAAATTGTGGACAATGCTAGAAATACCTGTAAAAGCACAGTGCCTCAAAAAGTGCACCAAAAAGCATGGCCCTAATTATGTGACATGAGCAGTGTGATACTCGATTTCCATGGCAGAAATTAAAACACGAAACAGACCTAACTGTTTGGTCTTTTAAAAACCTGCTATATGTCGAATATTGTGTGCTATATCTTGGAAAATACAGAAATGTCTCTGGATGACATAAAAATCTTTCTTTCCAACTTTAGGGCTGTTTTCCTCAACAAATTAAATCCACTTTGTGTTTTGCTTCCTTGCCACGATACTTCTAAGTATTGCGATATTGGTAATGTCTCAACCCTAAACCTGTCAACAAGTCTCTGCGTCAATATCCACAAAGAGAGTGTCTGCACCCATAGACGTATAGGGCTCTGGTCAACAGTAGTGCACTATCGAGGGAATAGGGAGCCTTTTGGGACACACAGAGAGTTGGCATCTTTTCGCTCAGGATGTTGCTGCGAACCCTCATTTACCGGTTATTCAAGGTTGAGGAGGAAGATGTGTGGTTGGTTGGTGTGGTGGTGACCATATGAAGGCTGTGATATTAAACGATCAGAGACAAAGTGCGAAATCCAACAAAGTTTTGCTTATCAGTCTAATTAACCTATCTTGAGCGAGACTTCATCTCTAAATCACCTCCCATCTGTTGGAGCTGTGTCGCTGCCATTACTGCCTCTCCTCTCCACCCCCGTCTCAGTAGACGCGCCAGCAATCAATCAGAATGTGCTGCTCACACACACACGCATAGGCACACACACGTGTAGGCACACACACACACACACCCATGCAAGGAAGCACACATGCGGAAAAGAACACACACACACACAAACACTCTCTCACTCTAACTCTCTCAATTAGACTACAAACTATACATCCTCACTACCCTAAATCACCAACAGGACACAGCTCCACAAAGTAGCACAGTCCACACCTCATTATTTGAATACATACCTGTACATCTGCCATGGTCTTCACAATGATTTGAGCTACACTGTCTCAACCTGTTTGGATGTTTAATAGACCTAGTGTCACGCCTGCTCCCGCTCTCGATCTCCCTCTCGTGCCAGGCTGCCTTTCATTACGCACACCTGTCACCGTCATTACGCGCATCAGCGCTCATTGGACTCCTTCACATTTTGATTGCCTCCCATATATCTCTCTGTTTCTTCTGTTTCATCCCCGTGTCAGCATTATTGTGGTTTCCATTTACCCCGTCCAGACGCTGTCCATATTCTGTTCCTGTCAGTGGTTATTAAATGTTCACTCCCTGTACCTGCTTCTCGTCTCCAGCGTCGATCCTTACAAAATGCTCAAGGGCACCAGGCTGCCTTTCATTACACACAACTGTCACCATCATTACGCACATCAGCGCTCACTGGACTCACCTGGACTCCTTCGCGTTTTGATTGCCTTCCTCTGTTTACTCTGTTGTCAGCATTATTGTGGTTTCCGTTTCCCCTGTCCAGACGCTGTCCGTATTCTGTTCCTGTCCGTGGTTATTAAATGTTCACTCCCTGTACCTGCTTCTCGTCTCCAGCGTCGATTCTTACACTAAGCCATATTTTGTCATGTAGTAACTAGAGCACCGAGGACTAGAGTGTTCTGAGAGATAAGGGATATACTGCCAGTCAGGGATCCCCGATTATGGTCAAGGGCCGGAAACATAGTTATAAATTATTTGTACACTGCAAATTGACCACAAGATCATAGTAATTTTAATTTGAATGTCCGAGCAATAGGAACAACAGGGCTATTCTCAGGACCAGAGATGGACTCTCTCTCTCTCCCACAGTATGTCCGAGCAGCAAATCACCCCTGTCCTCCGTGAACTCCACTGGCTCCCTGTCTCCCAACGCATTGATTACAAGATCCTCCTTCTAACCTACAAAACCCTTGGACTCTGAGTCCCCACCCCTCACCTTGTCATCCCCAGGTTGAAGCTTCCGCAACAGGGCCTTCTCCAGGTTTTCTCCTAGGTTCTGGAACTCGTTCCCTTCAGCCATCCATGACTCAGAGACAATCACTGTCTTTCAGTCCCTCCTAAAGCCCCCCCCAACCACCATCCACCACCACCACACACACTCCCACACAAGCAAAGAAATACACTACAAAGACTCTCCTCTCTTCACCGTACTGAGCAGCACCTAAGCCAAACCCTTACCCTAGCCCTTACCCTAAACCGGGTTCATATCCAAATCCCAGCCCTCCCCATGCAGTGATACATCACATTATTTTTACGCTCTAATTATTATTATTATTATTATTTTCTGTGTCACGGATCCCTCCGGAACTGTCATTATGCACACCTGGTCCCTATTCCCATTCATTAGTAATTGTATAAGTGTGCCCTTTGTTCACCATTGTCCTGTCGATTATTGTTACAATGTCCGTTGGTCGTGTGAGAACCTGTGCTGTGTTGTTTTGGCTTTCGTGTCGCGTGGATTGCGCAGATGATTACAGGTCTCGTCCTGTGTGGTTTCTCGTCTCGTCCTTTTGTTTGGGTTTCAACCCTGTGTTTTGTATACGTGTTTGCTTGGTCTTTGTCCCCGCGCCTTTACAATGCACGCTGTAATTTGGGAAATAAAAACCCCTATTACGCATTCCTGCGCCTGTCTCCCGATCCCTTTATACCGACGTGACAATCTGTGTCTAATAAGAGAAGGTTGGTAACATTGCTGTCCTTGACACAGCCAAAATAATATTTTTTTTAAGGCCCACTTGTTACTGTAATTGAGTATCAACGGTGTGGTGGGGAGTCGGTGTGTGTCCCAAATCAACCTGGTCTCAGAGCAAAACATTACATTTTACTAAAATCCATGCCACTCCATTTAGTATGATATGTTACTTTATGTTAGGTTACATTAAAGACCCTAACATCCACAGGTAGAATACAACCAAACTCACACACTGGAGCAGAACGCGTCAGAGATAATGGATGTTGAAGGTATTGCAATAGTTTAACAGTTCCACCCTCTACAAGTTGGATTGGGTTTTGGAGGAATGCAAATACCTGTGAGAAATTCCTTGGTAACACAGCCAGTACCCCACAGAGCACAGCATGTGGGTTCTCTCTCCTCTCCTCTGCTCTGTTCTCACCTCCTCCAGCCCATGCTGTGAATCCTGGGGGTGGACACCAACAAGCTTTCACAGTCTCACTGCAGAATTAGACATTCGTCCACATTCTCCAAATGTCAAATTTCGAAGTTGCACCAAACCTCAAATTTCAAACCTCAAAGAAACAATACTCCGAGCCGCAGCTCCATACTATTTGTTAAACAAGGAGAATTGACACTATATACTTGTTGTTAGGGTGGGATTGGCATGGAGGATATGTGGATGACTTTAACCACTTCTTTAGATTCATCATGTCTTACTCATTGGTTGAAAAAAGTCAAAATCGGATGTTAGGTACTATAATTATTACATTTATATGAATCCTATCAAATAAAATGGCCAATTTGGGTGCAATCAATAAACTTAATTTCTCAGAGATCAAATTATATTTCAACAAAGTAAGGCTTCTGGAATGCTTAACTGTTTCTAACTACAGAAAGGATTTCAGAACAATCTGTAATAGTGGATGTCATGGCTTGTTGAAATGACATGGAAAGACCCTGGAGTCAATGTGAATGCAACGCTTGGTGCTTGGTTCCTCCTGCCAGCACTTCCACAGATGTGAGGTGTGAATTAAGGCCCTTAGACAGTTGTCATGGCAGCACGGTAGACGCTAGTTAGCAGACAGATTGTGGTGCGAGTGCAGCTCGATCAGGGTTGAAATAACAGTGAAATAACATAAATCCTGATAATCTCCCACATATGCACCCTAAACATGATGTTACAGCAGATTTCAGTGCAGAATCTCTGGCTCTTGCAGATGTTGCCCATATGGCTGTAAGGGCTTTATTTAACTAATAGTCCTGTTTACATCCTCATCTATATTTATGAAGTGTCTGGTGAAATCTGCTGCCATTAGAAGGAGAAAAAACAGTGACTGGCATGTACAGTGGTTCTTCCTTTAAAAGTTTTGAGCTTATGCCGTGACCGTTTGTGGTAGATGGTGGCAGATTGTGGTAAACTGCGTCATTCTGTCGTTGCACTGATCTATCGGTAGTCTAAACTGTGGCACAAATTGACTATCTTTTCGTAAATTAATGGAGGTGTGAATGTTTCAGTCCTAGAGTCTCTCTTCTCTGGCACTAGAGTCCTGCATCAGGCACAACAAAAAAATAGCTGGCGGTGGTCATGGAGTTGAGAGAGAACTTTGGTAAATACAATAGCGCAATTACACTTGACATGTGGACTGACGATTTTCAAAAAATAGACATGGTGGGCTGTTGGTTTCTCTCCCTTGAAAACCACAAAAAAAAAATTCTAAATAACAAAATAGCTTTATTTACCACAGTGTGAATGTGTGATAGTCCTTCTATATAAAGTCCGTTTCTGAAACACGAAGTCCTTCTTTGCTGATGTGAAGAAAAAACTGAATGAAAGAGATTCCAGCGAGGATTTGTCAGCATTAAGCTGAGTGACTCACTCATTCGTGGCTTTGGATCAAAATAAATAAGTATCAACATTCTTTCTGATAGTCTTTAATAAAGAATCCATGTTAATCTGCTCATGTTGTGAGTGTTGAATTATTTGTAACATTGTGGATACAATGAAGAATGTAAATAATCTGGTGTGTTGTAAGCTTTTCATTTTTCCTTAATTTAATTTTTTTTGTAAGATTTTATTTGATCTTTTTAGACAATACAAAACATACACATACAAACGACAACTACATCACACCTGCCCAGATGCACCTGCTCACACCCCCATCTCCAGCGCCGGCATCACTCGCCTAAACTGCACCATTTTGTTTCTCTCCGTCGCCCACACGCACTTTAAACATTTGGATAATAAAGCATCTAAAGGCTGACATTGGTTGATTTTTAATACTTCTGACAGCCATATTTCTAACTCCACCTATAACTTCTGGACTTTTTAACATTCCCAGAAGGCATGTATTATTATAACCTAATGAAAAATGAAACTGGTAATCTAATTGAATTCACTGCAGGCCTAAGACCTATGGATTTAACCTTCTGAATTAATGATTATATTGAAGATAGACAAACATTCACACCTCCATTAATTTACAAAAGGATAGTCTAATAGCTCGGCTAGGTGTGAAAAATCCCCCAATTTGTGCCACAGTTTAGACTAACGATAGATGCTGCGGTCAGTCAGAGTTGAGTCCTTTTGTAAAGTGTAGCCTAATGGCCAAATAAGAACAAACTTGCAATGTATTTGATGCTTAAATACTCTAAAGTTTTACATTTCTAAGTCAATATCACAAACCAGATTTGCCCTAACAAAAAACGCATCAACCCTTACAAATATATTAATTTCTTTTATCCATAAAATAATTTCTAAAGACAATCAGAAATAATGTGTCTTTAAACCTGCATTATAATTTAGGCAATTTGATATATTAGTTTAGGCTTGGCCTATTTAGTAGCATAGAGCTATCTATGTCAGCATTATTTATTTAAACAGGCAAGTCAGTTAAGAACAAATTCATATTTACAATGACAGCCTAGGAACAGTGGGTTAACTGCCTTGTTCAGGGGTAGAACGACAGATTTTCACCTTGTCAGCTCAGGGATTCGATCTAGCAACCTTTTGGTTATTGGCCAAACGCTCTAACCACTAGGCTACCTGCCGCCTCAGCATAAAGCTGAGTAACTCACTCATTTGTCGCTTTGGATCACACCAGTCTCAACATCAACAGTGAAGAGGTGACTCCGGGATGCTGGCCTTCTAGGCAGAGTTCCTCTGTCCAGTGTCTGTGTTATTTTGCCCATCTTAATCTTTTCTTTTTATTGGCCAGTCTGAGATATGGCTTTTTCTTTGCAACTCTGCCTAGACGACCAGCGTCCCGGAGTCGCCTCCTCACTGTTGACGTTGAGACTGGTGTTTTTTCTGGTACTATTTAATGAAGCTGCCAGTTGAAGACTTGTGAGGCATCTGTTTCTCAAGATTCTTCCTAGAGCTGGCCACCCGGGCCAAACTGAGAAATCAGGGGAAAAGGGCCATGGTCAGGGGTGTGACCAAAAACCCAATAGTTACTCTGACAGAGCACTAGAGTTCCTCTGTGGAGATGGGAGAACCTTCCAGAAGGACAACCATCTCTGCAGCACTCCACCAATCAGACCTTTATGGTAGAGTGGCCAGACGGAAGCCACTAATCAGTAAAAGGCACATGATTGCCCGCTTGGAGTTTGCCAAAAAGCACCTAAAGACTCTCAGACCATGAGAAACCAGATTCTCTGGTCTGATGAAACCAAGATTGAGAGTGTCTCGTAAAACTGACCATCCTACCGATCCTCGACTTTGGCGATGTCATTTACAAAATAGCCTCCAATACCCTACTCAATGAACTGGATGCAGTCTATCACAGTGCCATCTGTTTAATCACCAAAGCCTCATATACTACCCACCACTGCGACCTGCACGCTCTCGTTGGCTGGCCCTCGCTTCATACTCGTCGCCAAACCCACTGGCTCCATGTCATCTACAAGACCCTGCTAGGTAAAGTCCCCCCTTATCTCAGCTCACTGGTCACCATAGCAGCACCCACCTGTAGCATGCGCTCCAGCAGGTATATCTCTCTGGTCACCCCCAAAGTCAATTCCTCCTTTGGCCGTCTCTCCTTCCAGTTCTCTGCTGCCAATGACTGGAACGAACTGCAAAAATCTCTGAAACTGGAAACACTTATCTCCCTCACTAGCTTTAAGCACCAGCTGTCAGAGCAGCTCACAGATCACTGCACCTGTACATAGCCCATCTATAATTTAGCCTAAACAACTACTCCTTCCCCTACTGTATTTATTTATTTATTTTGCTCCTTTGCACCCCATTATTTATATTTCTACTTTGCACTTTCTTCCACTGCAAATCTACCATTCCAGTGTTTTACTTGCTATATTGTATTTACTTTGCCACCATGGCCTTTTTTGCCTTTACCTCCCTTATCTCACCTCATTTGCTCACATTGTATGTAGACTTATTTTTCTACTGTATTATTGAGTGTATGTTTGTTTTACTCCATGTGTAACTCTGTGTTGTTGTATGTGTCGAACTGCTTTTCTTTATCTTGGCCAGGTCGCAATTGTAAATGAGAACTTGTTCTCAACTTGCCTACCTGGTTAAATAAAGGCGAAATAAAAATAAATAAAAAATAAAAAATAACATTTTAACTCTTTGGCCTGAATGCCAAGCGTCACGTCTGGAGGACACATGGACCCATCCCTACAGTGAAGCATGGTGATGGCAGCATCATGCTGTGGGGATGTTTTTCAGCGGCAGAGACTGGGAGACTAGTCAGGATCGAGGCAGAGATGAATGGAGTCAAGTACAGAGAGATCCTTGATGAAAACCTGCTCCTGAGTGCTCAGGACCTCAGACTGGGGCTAAAGGTTCACTTTCCAACAGGACAACAACCCTAAGCACACAGCCATTACAACGTAGGAGTGGCTTCGGGACATGTCTGTGAATGTCCTTGAATGGCCCAGCCAGAGCCCAGACATGAACCCGATCGAGCATCTCCGGAGAGACCTAAAAATAGCTGTGCAGCAACGCTCCTCATCCAACCTGAAAGGACTTGAGAGGATCCACAGAGAAGAATAGGAGAAAAATACCCAAATACAGGTGTGCCAAGCTTGTAGCATCATACCCAAGAAGATTCAAAGCTGTAATCGCTGACAAAGGTGTTTCAATAAAGTACTGAGTAAAGGGCCTGAATACTTATGTAAATGTGATATTTTCGTTTTTTTTAAATAAAATAGCAAAAATGTCTAAAAAGCTGTTTTTGCTTTGTCATTATGGGGTATTGTGTGTAGATTGATGAGGGAAAAAAACTATTTCATAAATTTTAGAATAAGGCTGTAACATAACAAAATGTGGGAAAAGTCGAGGGGTCTGAATACTTTCCGAAGTAACTGTATGTCTATATATATATATATATATATATATTTATTTATTTATTTTATTTTATTTATTTCACCTTTATATATATACAGTACCAGTCAAAAGTTTGGCACACCTACTCATTCCAGGGTTTTTCTTTATTCTACATTGTAGAATAATAGCGAAGACATCAAAACTATGTAATAACACATGGAATCATGTAGTAACCAAAAAAGTGTTAAACTGTTCAAAATATATTTTATTGTTGAGATTCTTTAAAGTAGCCACTTTGCCTTGATTACAGCTTTGCACACTTGGCATTCTCTCAACCAGCTTCACGAGGAATGCTTTTCCAACAGTATTGAAGGAGTTCCCACATATGCTGAGCACAGCCTTTCCATAAGTACACTCAAGTTTCTTCAAATGTCTTCTGACTGTGATTAGAGCGATGTTGATGTTGTTCCGTGATGCCAGCAGATTCCAGAAGGCCTTTGCTGATCGTTCATAATCTTCATCCATCAGTGATTCGATGGCTTGAAAGTTTCACTGGAAATGGAATACAATTTTAAAAATGTGCAGCAGACAGTAAAGGCCAGCAGTAGATTCATTTAAGCATTATTTTTACCATTATTAGGCCTACCGTACCTGTTCATTTTCCTGGGCTTTCGCGTTCGGGGTAACACAGGCATCTGATGATAGTGTTTGCGAAATAGCACTGTCTGTGATCGTTCAATACATTGGAATACAAAAGAAGCCATCCACCCATGATGTATTGGTTAGCCTACAATTAGGTTCTGGAAATGTTAGGATTATTTTGCTCTTCACTCATAGTCACTTAGTAGTCTACAGTAGGCCTACTCCCGTCTGGTCACGTTGTACAGCGCCATATTTTCCTCATGGAAACCCTGAGGCCTACAGTACATAGGCTACTGTAAAATGTATTTTCATAGAAACACCATAAAATTAATCAAATGTATGAAGCAATTTTTCTAAAAACTAATCCCATTTAGTCTGTTGTAATAAAAAAGGTTTTAAAGTCTCTAGTACAGCCAATATTAAAAACAGTCAAATACATTCCTGAATTTAATGTTTTTGCGGTTTATTCATTGTTTATTTATTCAAGGCTCCCTTTATGATTTTTTGTTTTATAACTAAAATGCTTGGCTGTATTTAAAGACATGGAGGACTTGTATGCTTTGCCAATAGGTAAGTTACGCTAAAACAGCTACAGTAAACAGGACTCTTAGGTTTACAGCTCAATGTCATTTCAATAACTTAGCTTCTCAAAGATGCCCTCTGGTGGTCAAACTAGCACTAACTACCATTAATGGCAACAATGGCTGACAGTTAAACAACGTGCCATAGAATTCTGCAGCACCCCGCAAGCTGTGCTGCAGTACGATACAACTTTTAAAGGAAGAACCACTGTAGGAGCAAAAGTTGTAATTGCTTTCTGATATTCTCAATATAGTGCACTACATTTTTACCAAGGCCTATATGTGTGATGATGTGGACTGCATCCAGCATTACAAACAAGCACATTTTCTTTCATTAGTTCCCCATTCATGGACTAAATCGTTGATACGGAATCATAAATAAGCCGTTTAGACTGGAGCAGGCTCCTCCTTCCTGTGATGTACTGCCCATAGAAATACATAGAATCAATCAGCCAAAATTATGTGGACTGAGGGGCCCCCTTGCCCCCTTAAATCAAGCTGCTGCCACCAATGTCACAATCTCTTGACATTGGAGCAGAATGAATGGGGGGACTGCTTGTCCTTTTACACCTGTCAGTGTTGCCATGTCACAAAGATGAATTGCACCTCAAATTCATTAGCACTAGGCCCTACCCCTTATCAAACAGCCACCAAAGTCTAGGAGCCAACAGTTCAGCACCTTTAACATAAAATGAAGTGAAATCCAATAAGCTACGGAACAACAAAGATGAATCTTCAGTCAGACGCTTGTCAGATAAAAATGATTTCATACATAAATTCTGCCTGTTGGACTTCAAGGTTTTCTCTGTAAATTTACCAAAGGAAACCAACAAGTAGCTCAGCAGCCAGTATTTCACACTGCAAGATCAAGGCTTAGCCTAGTGAGAAATAAAACTGACCTCATACACATATTCTTGCCAGACAAAATAAGTAATGAGCAAAGTTCAGTTAATAAGCGGACAAAACATTTTCATCGGAACGATGACCACCATAAACCATCCCTGTGACCCGGTTGACTGTGGGTGTGTGCCTATAGGCCCTGGTCGAAAGTAGTGCATTAAATAGGGAATAGAGTCCATTTGAGATGCAGACTGTGGGAGAGCATACTGCACCAGCCACTGTAAAACTCTTAACTGTGTGTATTCAGGGAATACAGATAGAAAATCCCATGCAATATTTTCCCTAACCATTCCTTCAGTTCTTTCCCTCTTGTTGTTGGAGCTTTAAAGTAGCAAAGTGCATGCCCCACCCATTTGAGGATGTGTTTTTTAAGTAATCTATTTCCTGTGAATTTGAAGTAGCCTAAACATGAGAAAGTTGGTTTGGTGTCTCTAACTTGAACGGTTCAAGATTTACTGTTGGTGAGTTATTTTATGCAAATGTATGAACATTTATATAGATATAGTTGATAAAAGTTAAGAATTTGAATTTAGGATAGCCTGAACTTGAGAAAGTTGGTTTGGTGTATATAGCTTGAATGGTTCAAGAGTTAATGTTGGTGAGTTATTTTATGCAAATGTATGCACATTTATATAGTTATAACTGATAAACATTTTTAAGAATAAGAAGTTAGGAAAGCCTGAACATGTGAAAGTTGGTTCGGTGTGTTTAGCTTGAATGGTTCAAGAGTTACTATTGGTGAGTTATTTTATGCAAATGTATGCAAAGTTATATAGATATAGTTGATAAAGATCATCAAAAAATTGAAGTTAGGATAGCCTGAATGTCTTATAGCTTAATTGGCCAAAGAGCCAGACCATTTTAAAGAGATACCACTATATTACTGTGGTTTAATTCAAACCAATGTTAATTTATGCAAATGTCAAATGGTTACAATTCAAAAAGTAGTATAACAAATCTGAACGCAAGTGTGACCGGCCTCAGTCTGTAGATGAGGTGGTCTGTAATAGTAAAAAGAACGGACACAAGTTTATGTCTGTAAAGTTCTGACGCTTTCTTTATTCTGAGGAATGTTTATTTTCTCTTGTTCAATTGTCTATTTCCTCCTTGAAAACGGCAGCTCTACCCTTTAGCTCAGTGCAAATGTTGCCTGTAATCCATGGCTTCTGGTTGGGGTATGTACGTACAGTCACTGTGGGGACAACGTCCTCAATGCACTTATTGATAAAGCCAGTGACTGATGTGGTGTACTCCTCAATGCCATCGGAAGAATCCCGGAACATATTCCAGTCTGTGCTAGTAAAACAGTCCTGTAGTTTAGCATCTGCTTCATCTGACCACTTTTTTTATAGACCGAGTCACTGGTGCTTCCTGCTTTAATTTTAGCTTGTAAGCAGGAATCAGGAGGATGGAGTTATGGTCAGATTTGCCAAATTGAGGGCGAGGGAGAGCTTTGTACGCGTCTTTCCACTCTTTTTTCTCTTCTTGAAGAGTACGGAGCATAGCCTCCTTTGCTTGGCTCAAGGTGCAAGTAGTCGACGGAGAGAAGCTCAAAGGGTGCACTGGTGGTGATAGAACCCATGGGTGCTTTCTCTGGAACACAGGTGTGATTTCTGTGGTAGTTTTTCTCTGCTGGAGTTAGTGTTCTGGACCCATACCCGATTACACATAGTCTCCCGGTCTGATGTTGGTTAAGGACAGCCCCTAGACCCTCATTGGAAGCGTCAGTGTATAGCACAAATGGTAAGTCACAGTCTGGGTATGCTAGTATGGGTGGGTTGGTTAGCATGTCCACCAACTTGGCTATGATGGCTCGGTGTACAGCCGTCCACTGAACTGGTGTCTTAAGATGCCGTTGTTCATTGCTAACCTTTTTGGCCTGGGGTTTTCCTCTGGTTGATTTGGGCTTGGCAGTTGACCCCTTTTCTTCTGATGGACATTGTAGCAGCTCAAATAGGGGTTTGGCCATCCTGGAGAAATCTTGGATAAACAACCTGTTGAAGCCAAAGAATCCCAGCAGTGTTCTGACCTCTCCAGCTGTCTGTGGCTCCCTCTCCTTTAGCCGCAACACAGCTTCCAAGTCTTTTGGGTCGATTTGTACTCCCTCGCTGCATACAATGTACCTCACTTGGCGTCTGAAGACTTCACACTTTTCCGTCCGCAGTTTGATACCGTGCTTCCTCATCCGACTAAGCACTCTTCTCAGGTCTTCCACATGTTCACTGAACGTCTTGGAATAGCAGAGAACATCATCCAGATATGGAGAATAGCAGTCATTTCTCATGCCCTCTAGAACTCCTTACATACACCTCTGGAAAGCGGATGGGGTGTTGGTCAAATCAAAGGGGATGCGGACCTACTCATGTAGCCCCCAGGGGGTGCTGAATGGGGTGGTTTGTCTTGAGCTTTCATCCACAAAGCCGTTTGATGGTAAGCGCTGCCTTGGTCGAGTATCGAGAACCATGTGTATCCCCCTAGGTTATCCATTAGGTCTTGTATCCGTGGCAACGGATTGCGGTCAGGGACGGTCTTGCGATTCAGCTCCCTGAAGTCGACACATAACCACAGGCTGCTGTCCTTCTTGCGCATGCAGACCACCGGGATGAATATGGAGATGTGGATCTCTTGACCCTGCCTCTCTCCAGTAGGTTTTGGACATATTCTTTCACCTCTTTGTATAGAGGTTTCAGAATGGAGTTGTAACTTTTCTGGACAGGCGTGTGATCCTTCAAGTTGAAGGATTAAGGTTAAGCGTAAGGTTCAGAATATAGACGATATTTCCATCTTCCTGTGCGAACACATCAGATTCTTCATACAGCATTCTTCTGACTATTTTCTGTTCATCTTCCTGTAGATGTTCTAAGTCAACAGATGGGTGCCATTTTTCTCTGGACCCAACTGGTGTGTGACTCTCTTTTCTCTGCCCACCATGGTGAAGCTGAGTGGAGCATCATCATTAGACTGACTCACATGCTTTTTCTGACAGTCAGGTGCTGTGATGACAGGTCTGATGTCATCCATCAGCTCTACCCAACCCAGCACTGTTCTCTGTCATGTGTGGAATTCTGAATTTACCATCTTCGAGGCTCCACAGGGCACATCCACGAGAAATGGAAACCGCTCCAAACCTTCTGGGCAATGGCTGTCCATGGCTGGCTCGAACATCATTGTTCCTCCCTCCGGCCAGGCTCTGATTCTACATTTTACCTCAGCTATTTGACTTGTAGGAATGGTAAGTCCTTTCTTTCCCACTTTTACCAGACAGCTCAGATACATTTCTTCATGGGCCATCACTTTAATGGCAGAGACCATGGTTTCAACAGCTTTTTCTTTTACATTCATCACCTCACTCAGCAGTGCACTGAGATTGACACCATTAGTCTGTTCACTGTTTCTCTGATGAGTTCCTCTATGACATTAAAGCCTAGTAGTGAACAGTCTACACATCTCTGACTAACTAGCATAGGCACATGTATGGCCATTGTCCCATGTTTACTACTCAGAAGCTCCAGGGACACTTCAATCTAGCCATCAAAGGGGACAGTAGTTCCGTTTGCTGCAGTCACACGGAGCTGGCCTTCAGTTAACAAAGTCTGGCAAAGTGTTCTCTACCCAGGCCCTCCCTACAATGCTAACCTTTGCCCCAGTGCCTAACAACATCTCAACTTTGACTCCATAACATAGGCATGAGACCATACGTCTATTGCCAATAAGCTGTGCGATGCGTTTCACCTTTGGTGTCTTAAGCTGAGTGTGTGTTGATGTTCATGTGTGTGGACATGTAGCTGGTTTCTCTGTCTTCACACAGTTTATTTAGAGAAGGGACGTTTTGTTTGCAGCAGTCACTGTCTGTCCCTCGCCAGCAAACTGGACCCGTTTCCTGACGTATGTCTTGTTAGGCAGCCGACAGCTTTGTGTCCTTCTTGTCCACAACGGAAGCAGTGAGGGCAGCTTTCAATTCCCTGCTGGACACAGTCTTGACATTTACCCTTAGTGTGGGCCCTGTCTGTCATCGTTGCTTTGGATGGTGGTGAAGAAGCATATCTCGGTGCCTCTCATTTAGGTGCCCTGGAGGATAGGTGATGGGCATATGCAGCTCTGCTACAGTAAGACCCTCTTTGTTTGTTCACATGTCCCTGAAAGTACCAGGCTTGATTACTCTCAGAACATTTCTGACTACCTCTGACTCAGGATATTTCTCTCGGAGAACCTCATCAATTTAGTTACATATACTACTGTAAGTAAAATCAGAAACAGAATCAGAGATTTGGTCACCATGTATCTCAATAAGGATCCGCCCCTTTTTTTCAATTTTTGCCTAAAATGACATACCCAAATCTATCTGCCTGTAGCTCAGGCCCTGAAACAAGGATATGCATATTCTTGGTACATTTTTGAAAGGAAACACTTTGAAGTTTGTGGAAATGTGAAAGGAATGTAGGAGAATATAACACAATAGATCTGGTAAAAGATAATACAAAGAAAAAAAACAACGAGTCTTCTGTATTTTTTTTGTACCATCATCTTGGAAATGCAAGAGAAAGGCCATAATGTATTATTCCAGCCCAGGTGCAATTTAGATTTTGGCCACTAGACGGCAGCAGTGTATGTGCAACATTTTAGACTGATCCAATGAGCCATTGCATTTCTGTTCAAAATGTTGTATCAAGACTGCCCAAATGTGCCTAATTTGTTTATGAATAACTTTTCATGTTCAAAATTGTGCATTCTCCTCAAACAAATAGCATGGTATTATTTCACTGAATTAGCTACTGTAAATTGGACAGTGCAGTTAGATTAACAAGAATTTAAGCTTTCTGCCAATATCAGATATGTCTATGTCCTGGGAAATGTTCTTGTTACTTACAACCTCATGCTAATCGCATTAGCCTACGTTAGCTCAATCGTCCCACGGACGGGACACCAATCCCAAAGAAGTTTTAAATTCTCTACGGGGAAACAGTGCCGCTACATCAGTAACCCTCATCAACCCAGATACCTGTTCTGCAACCAGGGGTGCTGCATGTGCTGACCCATTGCTCACAGTGTCTTTGGTTGTTGATGCGTTGTTGGTCTCGGTCGGTGTAGTGTCATTATCTGTGACTGATAATAGTTAATCAAGTTGATCATGCAAGTGAAGTAGGCAGGACAAGCCCTCGTTCTCCAGCTTCAGTATCTCCTCACCCTTGATGTAGTCAAAAAGTTCTGGTTCGTTGGACTCAGATGCCTCTGGAATGTCTCTTTCGCTCTCATGGTCTAGTGCCACTGATAGTGTGTGCAGCTGGCTTCCATTCATTGATGATAACTGTTTCTGAAGATACCAAATAATCTTGCGGCGCCATCATCACTGGATGTCTCAATCCGCTCTCTGGTGACTCTCGAAGTTGTCCCTGTAACCTCAGCTTTCTGGATAACTCTCGAAGCCTTCGAAGCTCTCATGTCCGTATCACCCAGTTGTAGGATCAGCAATTCACCAGATGGTGGTGCTATCCCGGATGAGTCCCCAAAATGTTACCAGTCTCAGTCTGTAGCTGAGGTGGCCTGTAAAAGTAAAAATAACGGACACAAGTTTACGTCTGCAAAGTTCTGCCGCTTTCTTTATGCCGAAGAATGATTTTTTTCTCTTGTTCAATTGTCTATTTTCTTGTTTGTACTTTTAAAACATTCACATCAAACAAGTGCACACTTTAAATTACACACCATAAAAGCCCTTTACCTGAAGCAGAATTAAAAAAATATTCCACAAATTACCCTGTTTTACTGTATGATTTCACATGAAAACAAAAATGTATTTCCCATTCATACAATAGAAACACTTATACTGTATATGAAAACAAAAATAACTGAATGTTTTTCTACATACCGCTACCAATATAGAAAACTGACAACAATACATTCAGCTTTAAGATAGTGGCACCTCCGTAAAATCGACTCTCTCTCATGCACCCGCACGGTATGCACTAAAAGCAAACCCTCCAGACTCAGTGTGCGTGGCCAGTTTACCAGCTCATGAGCACAATTTTACACAAAACCAATAGCATGTAAAACGAACTCAGAAATCACAAAGAAATTATTTCTTTATAAAATCTCCTAGACAAAGTCCAGTACAAGTAAGCTACTCAGTAAACATAGTCTCTGTGACTTGTAAATCGTTTTTTACCTCAGCTAGCATCTAGCTAACATATACTCTCACTCATGGTAAATCACGTTCTTCTCTCACTCAGTTCGACACAAAACCTTTCCTAACGTGATAATACCTTGACAAAGTTGTTAAATAGCATGTTATTACATATTCTTTCGATATTAGAACGTTCGGAAATTCTGTTACATACCTGTAATAGTAAAAAGAACGGACACAAGTTTCCATCTGCAAAGTTCTGCCACTTTATTTATTCTGAAGAATGGTGCTCGCACTTGGCCAGAACTTGCTGTTTCTCCTACTACCACAGTACAACAGCACCATCTATTGACCTGATGGACTACTGTCATACCTCCTAACTTTTTGTCTTATTTCTTTGGAAAGTAGTCAAAATTTCTGTTGTTTATAAAAAGTTTTAGAAATGTTGATGCGGTTACTAAAACAGCTGTAACTTTTTATCGGAATAAGATATTTTTGTTCCACGGACAGATATGAAAAGCAGGGAAGTAAATCAAGATGTCATACACTAACTTTTTGTCTACATTTTTGTAAAAGTGGTCAAAGTAGCTGACTTGTGTCAAAAGTTGCAATTTGCATTCACCCTGATTGGAAGTTGGAACTGATGATGACACAATGGGGAGCTTTAGAATGTTGAGGAAATCCCATGTAAGTGGATGGAGGACAAAAAGAAGGACAAAACGTTTAAAGGGAAACTTCACCACTAGACACTATTTGGGGTGTTTTTCCAGTCTTCCTACATCATTATGAGTGATGAAAGGGTGTTTCAGACATAATTATGCACTATTGCTGTCATTTTAATGTTCACGTCCAGAGAGTTCAACCAATGACGTCTTTGGTTGATTGAGCCAGCTGTCTGATCTAAAAATGAATGGAGCTATGTTTTGTAGCAATTATTGTGGCCTTTGTGTTTCACCGATTACATGATCACGTGATCACGGGAGTAGATATGGTTGTGGTAATGGAAGAATTTGGGGTTTTGGTCAGTAGTTGTAGTCAGTAGTTGTGTGGTTGTGGTCAGGAGTTGTGGTGAGTGGTTGTGGACAGGAGTTATGGTCAGTGGTTGTTTTGTTGTGGTCCATAGTTATGTGGTCACTAGTTATGTGGTTGTGGTCAGTAGTTGTGTGGTTCAGTAGTTGTATGCTCAATATTTGTGTGGTTGTGGACAGGAGTTATGGTCAGTAGTTGTGTTGTTGTGGTCAGTAGTTATGTGGTTGTGGTCAGTAGTTGTGTGGTTCAGTAGTTGTAAGCTCAATATTTGTGTGGTTGTGGTCAGTAGTTGTGTTGCTGTGGTCAGTAGTGGTGGTGGGTAGTTGTGGTCAGTGATTGTGTTCAGTAATGTGTGGTTGTGGTCAGTAGCTGTGGTCAGTAGCTATGGTCAGTAGTTGTATGGTCAGTAGTTCTGTGGTCAGCAGTTGTGTGGTTGCGGTCAGAAGTTGTGTGGTTGTGGTCAGAAGTTGTGTGGACATTTGTTGTGTGGTTGTGGTCAGCAGTTGTGTGATTGTGGTCAGTAATTATGGTCAGTAAATATGTGGTCAGTAGCTGTGTGGTTGTGGTCAGTAGTTGTGGTCAGTAGTTGTGAGATCAGTAGTGGTGTGGTTGTGGTCAGTAATTGCAGTCAATAGTTGTGGTCAGTAGTTGTGTTGTTGTGGTCATTAGTTGTGTGGTTGTGGTCATTAGTTGAGGTCAGTAGATGTGTGGTTGTGTTCAGTAGTTGTATTGTTGTGGTCAGTAGTTGTGTGGTTCAGTAGTTGTGTGGTCAGTAGGTGTGGTCAGTAGTTGTGCGGTTATGGTCAGTAGTTGTGGTCAGTAGTTTTGCTCAGAAGTTGAGGTCAGTAGTTGTGGTCAGTAGTTTTGGTAAATAGTTCTGTAGTTCAGTAGTTATGTGGTTTTGATCAGTCATTTTGTTAAGAAGTTGTGTGGTTCGATAGTTGTGGTCAGTAGTTATGTGGTTGTGGTCAGTAGTAGTCAGTAGTGGTCAGGAGTGTTATAGTTGTGGTTTAGTAGTTGTGGTCAGTAGTTGTGTGGTTATGGTCAGTAGCTGTGGTCAGTAGTTGTGGTCAGTAGTTTTGTAGTTGTGGTCATTAGTTGTGTAGTTGTGGTCAGTAGTGGTCAGTAGTTGTGGACAGTAGTGTTGTGGCTGTGGTCAGTAGTTGTGGTCAGTAGTTGTGTGGTTGTGGTCACTAGTTGTGGTCAGTAGTGGTTAGTAATTTTCTTAAGTAGTTGTGTGGTTAATTAGTTGTGGTAAGTAGTTGTGTGGTTGTGGTCACTAGTTGTGGTCAGTAGTGTTGTGGTTGTGGTCAGTAGTTGGAGTTTAGTAATTGTGGCCAGTAGTTGTGTGGTTGTGGTCAGTAGTTGTAGTCAGTAGTTGTGGTCAGTAGTTGAGTGGTTGTGGTCATTACTTGTGTGGTTCAGTAGTTGTGTGGTCAGTAGTTGTGTGGTTATGGTCAGTAGTTTTGGTCAGTGTTTAGACCACAGTTGTTGCAGGTGAAAACTGAAAGAAGAGTGATGAGAAGTGATCAGGTAAAATATAAAGCAAGTGAACGGAGACAGCTTTGCCCTATCCAATAAGAGCAGCAGGATCAATGTACACCCCGCCCTTCTCTGTACAGACAGAGAAACTAGCCAGTTGAGTTATTTAGAGCACAGGGCATGATCCTGAGAAGGAGGACGAAGATAGGGAGCATTAGAAAACGTCTCTGTATTGTTCCAGGTTGTCCAGACCGAGGAAGCATTAGAAATCTTCTCTGTATCATTCGAGGTCATGCCATAATGCACTGTAATTATTTTGGTAGATACACTATATTTACAAAAGTATGTGGACCTCCCTTCAAATTAGTGGATTCAGCTGTTCAGCCACATCCGTTGCTGACAGGTGTATAAAATCTAGCACGCCGCCATGCAAACTCCATAGACAAACATTGGCAGTAGAAGGGCCATACTGAAGAGCTCAGTGACTTTCAACAAGTCAGTTTATCAAATTTCTGCCCAGCTAGAGCTGCCCTGGTCATCTGTAAGTGCTGTTATTGTGAAGTGGAAACATCTAGGAGCAACAGCAGTTCAGCCTCGAAGTGGTAGGCCACACAAGCTCACAGAACGGGACCGCCGAGTGCTGAATCATGTAGCGCGTAAAAATCGTCCGTCATCGGTTGCAACACTTACTACCGAATTCCGAGCTGCCTTTGGAAGCAACATCAGCACAAGAACTGTTTGTCGGGAGATTCATGAAATTAGGTTTCCATGGCCGAGCAGCCGCACGCACACAAGCCTAAGATCCCCATGCACAATGCCAAGCATCTGCTGGAGTGGTGTAGAGCTCGCCGCCATTGGACTCTGGAGCAGTGGAAACGTATTCTCTGGAGTGATGAATCACGCTTCACCATCTCTGGGTCTGGCGGATGCCAAGATAGCGCTACCTGCTCCAATGCATAGTACCAACTGTAAAGTTTGGTGGAGGAGGAATAATGGTCTGGGGCTGTTTTTCATGGTTAAGGCTAGGCCCCTTAGTTCCAGTGAAGGGAAATCTTAACGCTACAGCATACAATGCCATTCTAGACGATAGGGTGCTTTCAACTTTGTGGCAACAGTTTGGGGAAGGCCCTTTCTTGTTTCAGCATGACAATGCCCCCGTGCACAGAGTGAGGTCCATACAGAAATGGTTTGTCGAGATTGGTGTGGAAAAACTTGACTGGCCTGCACAGAGCCCTGACCTTAACCCTATCGAACACCTTTGGGTTGAATTGGAGCGCCGACTGCGAGCTAGGCCTAATCACCCAACATCAGAGCCCAACCTCACTAATGCTCTCGTGGCTGAATGGAAGCAAGTCCCCCCAGCAATGTTCCAACATCTAGTGAAAAGCCTTCCAGAAGAATGGGGGCTGTTACAGCAGAAAAGAGGAGACCAACTCCATATTAATGCCCATGATTTTGGAATGAGAAGCCATTTTTGCAGTTGTGCTAGCTGTTAGGTCCAAAACAGATTCACAAATCATGGGAATTTGTCGCGCTATGAAGATGTCTCCCTCCGAGGCATGTGTTGCTTGGCAACCACCCTGCAGTTGCCTTGGCAACCCTGCTCCCTCCATGGCTAAAACCAGTGTGAAAAACATGCTAACAAACATTTGTGCTATGAACCTAAATAAATACTGCACTCTGACCCACAAAACTTCTTTGCTAGATTCATGATAGCGGTTAGACAAAGCAAGAAGTGAGTTCCATTCCTTTATGTAAATGTTTTCAAATATGCAAATACACCTGGTGTATTTATGCAAATTAGGCACATCATTGTCTTTATTTTAAAACAAAATGTTTTATGTGCTATAATTCAGTCAATATCTAATGGATTATGAAAATTCTAAAAATTCTTCATCCATTGTCCAACTGTTTCATTTATTAGAATTGTTTAAAAAAAAATTACATTTCATGATCGTTGCTACTTTAAAGTGCTTCCCAGACACCAAAGAAAGGGAATTATTGTGTCTTCCTAAACCTGAGACACCTGCTGAATCCTTTCACCTTGTGTGCAGACCAACAAGCTCTCACTGTCTTACTGCAGAATTAGACGTTAATCCACGTTCTCCAAATGTCAAATTTAGAAGTTGCTCCAAACCGAAAATTTCTCCAAATGTCAAATTTTGAAGTCAAAGGTTAAGTTTAGGCACTCATTCCGAATGGTTAAGGTAAGGTTTCAAGTTTGGGATAGGGTTAAAAGCAAAAAACAGTGTCCGCAACGGGGATCGAATGCAAACTTCTGATCAAGAGTCATGGGATTACCATCCACAACGCCTTAGCAAAACCCAGCCAACTTGATGGTAATAGCGCTCACAGTTGCCCCTAGTGGCCGGTTTTGAAGGCATTTCCTGATGTCCTCAGGACATGGATAGACGTGAACGTGAACTCAAGTCTAAGATGCTTTTTATGCCAGTTTTACATCCAATACA
Source organism: Salmo trutta (assembly GCF_901001165.1). Lineage (NCBI taxonomy): Eukaryota > Metazoa > Chordata > Actinopteri > Salmoniformes > Salmonidae > Salmo > Salmo trutta. Next base: position 8,852,005 of record NC_042983.1, on the reverse strand, counting down.
CAACAGGAGGTAACCTATACGATGTGCTTAATGAAATATGATATTAGAATCTCTATTCACACAACAGCTCCAAATCTGACAATTATCATCCAGGACATTATTTTACAGAACATTGAGTTAAGGATGCAAATGTTCTATTCTACTATATGGACCTTTAAACTCAGCTGAAACAGAGGGTTGGCTATGTCATCCTGGTTCAGATTAATACAGGGTGTCACTGTGACTATTATGGAATTCTGGGTAACGATTAATTGTCATGCAAATAGCTTTGGTTATAATTTTAGTTGAAAAATGTTTTGCGCTTGTAAAGCATCTTTTGAAAATTAGCTATGACATACCTAATGAATAAAACACAGTTTTGGGGACAGCACCGTCTGAAAAATGAACGGTTCTGACCATTTGAAAATTACGCTTCTCCTTCCAACCATGCTGTTCGCTTGTAAAATTGTTACCAACATTACCCGATTCATGTTCAAATGAAAACCTGATATTGGGTAAACTATATCTACTTAAATATAAAGTTGGATCCCCCTACTCCTAAAATGTGTATTAAGGCGATTATGACTATACATTTTTTTTAGTTTGCGGTTATTGTCCATAATTGTAGATTACACGATAATTATGCCAACCCTGATCACGGCAACACATAGCAAATTAGTCCTGCGGTCATCACTGCTGCAGGAAGAGAAAGAGAAAGAAAAGAGAGAGAGAGAGAGAGACCTGGAGAAAGATGAGGAGAAAGATGAGGAGAAAGATGAGGAGAAGCATGACATAATGGACTACTTCTGCCCTCTACTGGTGACTGGTAGCTTGAGACAATTTACCTGATGAGCCATAGGGGTACACTGCAAAGCAGAATCAATGAGTTTGATAAACAACCAAAAAGAACTACTGATTTTCATGTTCATTAAGAAAGCTAACCTTCGATATGTGTTTTTGGTTGTAGAGTCAATTAGACCATGTCCATTTCAAGATGATTTTTCCCAGAAAATAACATTTTACATTTTAGTCATTTAGCAGACGCTCTTATCCAGAGCAACTTACAGTAGTGAATGCATACATTTCATACATTTTTTCCCCCCCTACTGGTCCCCCGTGGGAATCGAACCCACAACCCTGGCGTTGCAAACACGTTGCAAACACCATGCTCTACCAATTGAGCCACAGAATATTTACGCAAGTTAGCTGGCTAAATCATTGAACCTAATTTGAACCTACTGTGTAGTAAACCCCTCTGGGCTGAGTCTGAAGCAATAGCAACAACACAGGATTATCAAATAGGCCCTACTGGATCCAGCTATGTATTAAACTCATTGCATTTATAACTGTACAGCAGAGCTGTGTAACATGCCAAATGCATTACGAAAAAGGTGTTGTAACTGACAACTGTGGACCCCAGGAAGAGTAGCTGCAGCTTCTGCAAAGGATGGGGATTCAAGTAAGCAAACAATAAACAAATAAACCGGCTACTCAGTCACTTTAAAAGTCAAAGTACTTCAGCAGAAGAAAGACAAAAACTTATTTGAAACTGTTCTTGACTTTTAAAACTAGGTCCCTTTTGATCGGGAAATTGCATTACAAAGGCCTCTTACAGATTTTTAATTCACAACCTCCATAATGAGCTTATGAATTATGAGTTTTCCAGAGGAAATAATGGATTTGTATGCAGAACGAGCAGGCGGAATGACAGCAGCTATAAATGAAAAACATGACTTATGCAGTCACACTCACCCATTATGGAAATGTCATGTCATTTCTTTCCTCTCAGACGTTAATGTTCTTAACTGTAAGACGTTAAATGGGTCATTCCACCAATTCGGTGCCCTTTGAGAAGTGTAACTTGGTAAAAAAAAAAAAAAAGATTTCACATCATTTTTACATTCTGTCATAAAGAGCACATGTTCAACTTAACATAAAACACGTTTTCTCATCCCGAGGTTAAATAAAAAAAATGACTATAGTAAGTGCCTATTAATTGTGAACTCTGAGCGGTTGTTTTGGACCCAGTACCGGGTCAGGCGAGTTTTGGGGTACATATCATTTGAAAGCTACAGCCCCTGTCTTTTTGGAAATCAAACTAAAAATCTTACTGCTGGCAATGTTATAAGAATCTCCCCACCCTGACGGTTACTGTAAAGCAATGCATGTCCATCTCCATATGTGCCAGTTAATATATCTCACTCGTTTACAATAGGAAAAAGAGATGTCATGTGAGATGTCATGTGATCTCCTACCGACCTCTAGTGGACCAACTGGGAATCAGACAGGGGATATATTTACATCAATGGATAGGTGGAGACGTCAGCTTTCTCCTCATATTTATATTATTCCTGTAAGACGAAAAATGACATTGCACAAGACCTGTGATTTTAAAATGGCTGTGTTCCTATGGGCATTTTCACACGTTTAGAGTGACACCTCGAAGAGTGCCTTTTGCGTCCTATTGATATTTTAGAAATAAATTGTCAAGTGTTGGGGAATAAGAGATTTGAAAATATAGGTTTGACATAAAGTATGCCATCAAATACTGTTCCAAAATTATTTTCTTTTTTTTAAGGAAATCATTTTGGAACAATATTTGATGGCATACTTCATGTCAAACCTATATTTTCAAATCTCTTATTCCACAACACTTCACAATTTATACCTAAAATATCAATAGGACGCAAAAGGCACTCTTCGAGGAATGACCCAAATGCAATCCATTTCCGGTGTGGGCATACAGTAATTATAATAACAAAATAATCATACAATTTTACTTAAGCGATATGCTTTTATGGCTACTCATTTTCCAATAAGCATAAGGATAATGTGCTGTATAAGATTTCAAACCCGTGTTAGTTTGTGTTTAGAAATCGTGGATGTAGAACAGTGAAATTACTCGGCTATATAATGCACCTGACAACATCCATGGATGTATTTAAGTGCATAGAAAATCATCCAGTCAGGTCACACTGACTTAAAATACAGTCAAATCTGTCAACTCCATTCCATTCCATACAAACTACTTTATTTGTCCCCTTGGGGCAATTCCATTAGGGCTATAATGGTGCTTCTGATGCATACAAAAGAGACAGTGTCTGTTGCATTTCATCTTTCATAGACATATTTAGTATTCACTTCCTTAGCCAATGCAGGCCTATCTCAGTGTTTTGCCCAAAAGTCTATTTTTGAGATGCAAAGTGAGAGCACTCACAACAAGACCACAATCAAAGGACTCTCCTGTTAGACGAATTAGAACCGGAGGAAGATAAGACTGTTTTGTTGTGTCCATCTGGTGCAGCCTAATAAAGAGGATATCTAAGTTCCCAATAAAGGATGTTGGAAGCCTTTTAACACATCAACGTCATTAAAAATGAGCAGAAAAGAAACAATTCCTGCCAGAATCACTATCAGCTACCTGTGTAGTTTATAGCTTTCATCAAACAACAATATGTTTCACCATATATCGTCTTAGGTCACTATTGTAAAAACGAATGTGTCCACAATGACTTTCCTGGTTAAATAAAGGCAATATGTTTTTTCTCTTAACCTTCATTTTACCAGGATTTCAACGATATAATGTCAAATATAATGCATACAAACATACAATTTCCAATGAACTGATATACTAACAATGCACCTTTTTCAAAGGTACACACAAAGGTCAACATGAAATCGTAAGGCATCTAAAAATTGACCAAAAGCAGGCAAAGACACGAGAAACACTGAAGCATAATTGACGCTAATGGGTTACACTGTCTGCACAGTACATGCCAGTGCTTCTATGAAAAATAGACAGCGTTCGTCAAATAACACTCCTCAAAGTTTGGTGGACAAGGACAAAGCTTGCAGACATTAGTCTGGTGCAGTGTTATGAATATGTTAAAGATGCCATATTTGGGCTTCATAAAGTCTGAGAATTGGGTACAAAATATTGAGGTTGTGTTATAATGAGTAATTTATTGTTAAGAGACGTGGGGAGGTCTGAAATGGACAGAGGTGGAGGACAACGATGGGTAACTAACTGTACAATTGGACCTTCCATGTTTTTTTCAATCAAACAAATAATTTGACAACTGAAAAACATTGTGTGACTGCTTTCTATTGTTAAACCACATGCCTGCCATCACATATATTATATATTATGCTGACTTTAAAAGTTGAGTAACTTTCTGAGGTGAAATTAAACTTTAGCTTCTGTACTTCAAAGGTGTAAAGCATATCATAATGATTGTCCACAATATCATAGATGGTTCTTGATATTGGGACTTGATTTATCAGAGGTTTGAAGATTATATTCATTATTTTGGTATCTTGCTAGCTAAAAATTAAAACCAAGTCAAATTAGTGCACTGTAGCAGTGTACTTAGGAACTGTATGACTCACAGACACAATTGTATGGTGAATTGAGAAATTCACTCAATAAACATGACAAAGAATGAATGAACTGTACAGACCTCTACAATGTATTTTTTTTATGCATTTCTTACATAATGCATCCCCACTTACTGTTGTACACACAAGTTAGAGGATTCTAAATTAGTTGTGGCAAAGTGAATTTGAAAGGCATTGTGACAAGTTGTGTTGCCCCATGTCACAAGCGCAGGAGGCTGCTGAGGGGAGGACAGAGCAAATGGAATAGCATCAAACACCTGGAAACCATGTGTTTGATGTATTTGACACCATTCCACTGATTCTGCTCCAGCCATTACTACGAGACTGTGCTCCCAAATTAAGGTGCCACCAAACTCCTGTGGTCTCCATATAACCTTTTCAAGTTCTTAGCTTTACATGTCTCCCCTTGTAACCACCATCAAGGCATGATCAATGTCATTAGATTATGTTCGGCTCTTTAAAGTGGAGCTCCTCGAAGATCATGGGGATTTGTCTGTCCGTATTATAGTGTTAACTTACTTTTACAAAAAGTAAGTTAACATTGCTAAATCTTTCTTCATCATTGCTGACTAAAACAACTAAGTAAGTAAGCCTACTTTTTGTACTACATCACTTGATTCAGCTAAACCTGGCTGATGGTAACTGTCTGTTTTGGCTTCATTTGTTGACAATGTAGGCCCTGCTATGGTGTATTGCCACTGAAACAATTTAATTAAACTATCCCTATGTGAGCGCTCAGCCTTGAACATGACCTACGTGCCAGTGCCATGACTAAGCCATTTATCTCCTGCTCACAGCACAGTCACTGTAGATAGTAATAGAAGCCAAATTCACCTCAGTTCAGCTCTGTCTGGGCCCTCATATCTCTCTCTCTTACACACACACACCTACCTATAATTATGCTATTGCATAATCATACCTACACTATTAGAGAAAAAGGTTCCTTGTAAGAGCCAAAAGGGCTCCATGGCTTGCTTCATCGCTTGCTTCATCGCTTGCTTCCGATCAGAACCCTAGAGGACCTTCTTCACTGAACCAAAATGGTTCCATGTATTTTGTGGTTCTAATGATCTAAAGTCGCGCTGTTGCTACTGCCTGTAAACACACAGTCCAGTTCAAAGTGAATGATGGCAGGCCCCTGTGCCAAATGGCTTATTTGCATAAAGACCTGCTGTAGCTCTAATTGGCTATGGCGCACGGGTCTGCTTAGACTCCATCCTGGACGAATCAGATGTTTTTATTAGCTTTTAATTGCTGCAGTGTCTATTAATTGTCCAAACGAACAGCTGCTTTCCCCACTATATTTCTGTCGAATTTTCAGAAATGCCTTACTTGCGTCATTCCTCAAACCTTCTAAGAATTTGTGAAAACAACCATATCTAAGTGCTTGCATGTCAGAAATAAAATAAAAAATGTAAAAAGTGTATTTCTTCCTTGGAAGAATATGAACAGATTTGAATAAGATTTCATGTTGCTAAACACTGTCAGTTCCACTTTAAACACATTATATCCTATTGCTTCTAGCTAGCATTTAGATTGCAACAGCACAGGTTTGTATGAACCTAGCTGTTTGCCACTCAGACCTCAGCAACAATCTTGCAAAATAGGAATTCAATCTTCCCCCTGCCAACTGTGAAATCATGCAGCAGCATCATTCATATGGATATAAATGTCAACGCAAAACAGCTTAAAGAAATTAAAAGGGAATGTTAGCAGTCATTTCAGAGTTTGATGTGACTGGGTTATCTTTTTCTAGATGTTTTCTAAAGTCCCCATTACACTCTCGGGTAGGGACAGAACCCTCAAGGTGGGTATATATACTTAATAAAAATATAAACGCAACCGGCAAGAATTTCAAAATGTTTACTGAGTTACAGTTCATATTCATATAAGGAAATCAGTCAATAGAAATAAATGAATTAGGCCCTATTCTATGGATTTCACGACTGGCCAGGCCCAGCCAATCAGAATGCATTTTTCCCCAAACTAAATTCCATGTGTGCAATGGCAAATAATGTAACATTTTGACAAAATGAGTGATGCTTATTTCAACATAGAAACATCAGAGTTTTCCTTCTTACAATTTGGCTTATGGATGAGTAGAGGTTTTGTCTTGCATTTCCACATGGTGACCATATACTGTACACTCATACAAGAAAGGGTTCTTTGTGGTTCTAACAGTGCATTCGTAAAGTATTCAGACCCCTTGACCAAGAACCCAATGGTCACTCTGACAGTGCTCCAGAGTTCCTCTGTGGAGATGGGAGAACCTTCCAGAGGGGCAACCATTTCTGCAGCACTCCACCAATGGTAGAGTGGACAGATGGAAGCCATACTCTCAGTAAAAGGCACATGACAGCCCGCTTGGAGTTTGCCAAAAGGCACCTAAGGGACTCTCAGACCATGAGAAACAAGATTCTCTAGTTTGATGAAACCAAGATTAAACTTTTTGGCTTTAATTCCAAGCATCACGTCTGGGGAAAACCTGGCACCATCCCTACAGTGAAGCATGGTGGTGGCAGCATCATGCTGTGGGGATATTTTTCAGCAGCAGGGACTGGTAGACTATTCAGGATTGAAGGAAAGATGAACGGCGCAAAGTACAGAGAGATCCTTGATGAACACCTGCTCCAGGGCGCTCAGGACCTCAGACTTGTTTTCTTTATTTATCCCATAGCCAGAATAGAGCTCACCAGCATGTACTCCTAAAAAACGGAAATGAGTTAGCCATGGCTCATTGGTCAAAGACTATGGGGAAATGAATCAGGGTCCCCCTGATGTTATGATAGAGGTCTATCATAACATCACAGTTACATTCCCAAAATGAGAGATCTCGTTAAATGAAATTAAGAATGACAAAATAACAGAAGCAGAGGGTAAAAGGGGTGCGTGCTTGTCGAGCTTGCGCCAGTGTAGCCTACACGCACATGTCCGCAGGCATCCTTAGTAGAGCGTGGATGTGCCACGAGTGGCGCTCTGAGAAGCAGCAAGCGAGACAAACGCAAGTATCACTTAAAATGAATGCACAAACTGAAAGAAAATGATTTCACTGGAGCTACAAAGATACCAGCATAACTTGCTAACAATGGAGATCATTTTGCAATTGTAGCCAAGGCCTACATACCTTAAAACCAGTAGAAAGGTTGACATATTAGGGCCTACAATTTAGGTGTGGGAGAGCGATGCTTGAACTTGAGCATTCCTATCGCCATCACACATTTCCTTCTTAAATGTAAGCTAATAATGTGAAGAAAATGACCACAAAAAATACTTTTTTCAGTGACAAATAAAACAGCCTATATTCATACACTGAGCTGTTCTCGCCAAAAAGCATTGCTTTGTATCTGCTCCAAGAATTACATGCTTGGAATACACCAGGTGAGTTTCACTCCCTTGCATCAAACCTAGGACTGGCTCTTTTTAATGCAGAGTATAGGGTCTCCTCCTAGGCCTACACAGGAAGGACACTTCCCACATCCATCTTTATATTAGCAGCTGCCAACTAGATAAAAACCAAGCCTTGTACTAAATGACACTGCAGGTATTTCAGGCTAGGTTAAAGGGATACTTCGGGATTTTGGCAATGATTTTGGCCCTTTATACATGTCAGATCAACTCTTGGATACCATTTGTATGTCTCTGTGTCCAAGGTGAAGGAAGTTAGAGGTAGTTTTGTGAGCCAACGCTAACTGGCGTTACACATAGACTTCCAGTCATTGCGCTATCTGCTAGCAAGCTAAAGGGCCTCATTGCCAAAATCCCAAAGTATCCCTTTAAATACATAGTCCTTGCTCATAACAAGAATGTGGATGTGTGTGATGGATTGTATTGTTTCGGGTGGTGACATTTGGTAGATGAATAAACCATTAGTGGTAAAGTGAGAGCTTTATGTGGGAAAGAATTAGATCACTTATATGAAGTTCCCAACATTGTTACTTTACTTTATTTGTACTTTTGTATGTGTTTCCCTTTTTAAAGTCCAGATAATATGCAGCTCATATCTTGCCTTGATCAATCCAACTTAATCTGAAATGCAGGCCAATGCTGGAACCTGTTCCCAGAGCAAAACATTTTATATTTTACTAAAATCCTGCCACTCCATTTAGTATATGTTACTTTATGTTTGTTTGCATAACATTGGTCTACCAATGTAATAGCGGTCATACACTGAGAGTACAAAACATTAAAAACACCTGCTCTTTCAATGACATAGACGGACCAGGTGAATCCAGGGGAAGGCTATGATGCCTTATTGATGTCACTTGTTAAATAGATCGCATTTGATCTGTTTAGTATGATATATTACGATTGATTGCTTTAGTATGATATGCTACGTTAGGTTAGGGATTATGGTTAGGGTTAAGGTTAGAAGATAGGTTAAAGGGTTAGGGGAAGGGTTAGCTAGCATGCTAAGTAGTAAGTAGTTGCAAAGTTGCTAGTTAGATAAAATGCTAAAGTTGTCCGTGTTGAGATTCGAACATAAAACCTTTGGGCTACTAGACGTTCGCGTTATATGTAACCTACTGTCCATAACAAACATAAAATATCATACTACACTGAACAAAAATTCATACGCACAAAAAGTTTCTCTCAAATTTTGTGCACAAATTTGTTTACATCCCTGTTAGTGAGCATTTTCACAAGATAATCCATCCATCTGACAGGTGTGGCATATCAAGAAGCTGATTAAACAGCAAGATCATTACACAGGTGCACCTTGTGCTGGGGACAATAAGAGGCCACACTAAAATGTGCAGTTTTGTCACACAACACAATGCTACAGATGTCTCAAGAGATTCTTGACTGCAGGAATGTCCACCAGAGCTGTTGCCAGAGAATTGAATGTTAATTTCTCTACCATAAGCTGCCTCCAACGTCGTTTTAGAGAATTTGACAGTACATCCAACCAGCTTCACAACCGCAGACCACGCGTAACCACACCAACCCAGGACCTCCACATCTGGCTTCTTCACTTGGGGGATCATCTGAGACCAGTCACCCGGACAGTTGATGAAACTGTGGGTTTCCACAACATAAGAATTTCTCATCTGCGTGCTCATCGTCCTCACCAGGGTCTTGACCTGACTGCAGTTTGGCGTCATAACCGACTTCAGTGGGCAAATGCTTACCTTTGATGGCCAGTGGCATGCTGAAGAAGTGTGCTATTCATGGATGAATCCCGATTTCAACTGTAGATAGCAGACAGAGTGTATGGCATCGTGTGGGCGAACAGTTTGCTGATGTCAACGTTGTGAACCCATGGTGGCGGTGGGGTTATGGTATGGGCAGGCATAAGCTACGGACACCGAACACAGTTGCATTTTATTGATGGCAATTTGAATGCATGGAGATATTGTGATGAGATCCTGAGGCCCATTTGTTGTGCCATTTGTCTGCCACCATTAACTAATGTTTAAGCATGATAATGCACGGTTCCATGTTGCAAGGATCTGTACACAATTCCTGGAAGGCCTGCTTACTAACCAGACATGTAGCCAATTGAGCATGTTTGGGATGCTCTGGATCGACGTTTTCGACAGCTTGTTCCAGTTTCAGCCAATATCCAGCAACTTCGCACAGACATTGAAGAGGAGTAGAACAACGTTCCACCGACCACAATCAACAGCCTGATCAACTCTATTCGCTGCATAAGGCAAATGGTGGTCACACCAGATATTGACTGGTTTTCTTATCCACGCCCCTACATTCTTTTTTAAGGTATCTGTAACCAACAGATGCATATCTGTATTGCCAGTCATGTGAAATCCATAGATTAGTGCCTAATGAATGTATTTCATTTGACTGTAACTCAGTAAAATCTTTGAAATTGTTGCATGTTGCGTTTTTCTATTTTTGTTCAGTGTAATTTGAGTGTTCCGTATTTACTATGTTACATCAAGTAACATACAGTATACTAAATATACCAGGCTGGTATATTATGCAGACATGTTTAACCAACCCACTGAAATTGTAATTTGTAAATCCTCAAAATGATCACAAAGAAAGTAGGTTTATGCTTTCATATGTCATCAAGTGAGTTACAGTAATGTGAGTGCTGTTGATCATTCGCACAGGAGACAGCTGTACTGAAAACTGAAAGGGTGCTCCTTCCTTGTGGGTCTCTTCAAATCCTCTACATAAAGTCACACAGCTGCATTCCAAAGAGTTCACTTGGGGGACTTAAAGGACTAAGCAAGAGTGGAGCTCAAAATCAGACTGCTGCTTCTGGAAACATAGTTACAAGACATTTAGACAGACTAAACTGCAAACTAGACCAACCTGAAGCTGTGGATTCTGAATGCACATTTTGCACATGCATTTTCTTTTCAAATAAGGCATAATTTAGATAAAATAGGAGGTGATATAGACAGGTACACGCAAAACGGGCAGGAGGACTTGAACTTGTTCATTGTTGGTTACGAATTGAATTTACAAGAATTATCACCTTTTTTTGGACCATGATAAAGTTTGTGGTTTGCATTATCTTCGCCTCTGTGGTTCATGCGCGGTTACTTCGCAAGAGACAAACTCCGTGTCCGGAAGTCTGTGATGGCTCCCGCTGTCCTGTCTCACCTGAATCACGGTGTTACTACGGTGTAGTGAAGGACAGCTGCGGATGCTGCACAGTATGCGCGTCTGGAGAAGGTGACATTTGCGGGGAGCGCGGTATTGGCCTTTGTGGCGAGGGGATGACATGCGAATTTCCAGCGGGAAAGCGCAGAATGCGCGGTTTATGCGTTTGCACCCTTGCAGAGCCGGTGTGCGGAAGTGATGGAAGGACTTACCCCAGTATGTGCCGCTTGAGAGCCGAGAACAAAATAGCAGAACTCAGTATAAATCCCCCGGTCATCTTGATTCAGAAAGGCCACTGTGATTCGGGTGAGTATCCTAGTTGTGGTTGAGGGCCAAAGGAAGCAAATTTCCATCGCCTACATTTATTAATCTCCAGTCAACCATGCAAGGAAGCCTATTGTTATCAAGACATTAGTTTGTGTTTATGTATTTTCTTTATGTATTTTCTTCGTTGAATAACTGGATTGTACAATCCTAATTGTTGAATAAATAGATTGTACAGTCCTAATTGTTGAATAACTGGATTGTACAGGCCTAACTACTTGTCAAGTTGACCCAACATGGGTATCTGTGCTCTGCTGCAATGTGTAAGCCAGGCTGCATGTAGCCTACATCCTGTAGGGATTGTAATTAACCTATTAAGTAGGAAGGCTGAACTGCTGCTTCTCGAAGATCAAGCCATCATCTTATTTTACAGCCTACTGAAGAATACTTCACCTTTCATTCTCTCTCTGATCCAATTATGTAAGGGAAAACCTGATTACATTTTCTCCAATAGAGAAAAAACACCCTGGCCAGAGCCTTGGCAGAACTACAACATTACTTCCAACCAAGCCCACTAATAAAACGTTATTTCATTGAGTAAAGGATCAACAGATCAACTTTATTTGATAAAGGTTGATCCTGTTGACATGCCATACGACGCTAAAATGCAAAGTGCGTTAGGGTAGATGTTGCTTACAATACAATCAGACAAACTCTGTTTTTTTTCTTTCCTCATCTAGCATGGACCCGGAGCATATTCAATCGATTTTTGGTCATAATCATAGGCCTACATGTTATGTTGGTCCATCCCAAATGGCACCTTATTCCATCCCAAATGGCACCTTATTCCCTATATAGTGCACTACTTTTGACCAGAGCCCTATGGGAACTATATAGGGAATATGGAGGCATTTGGGACGTAGGCTATTACTTTCTAGCACGGTTTGAGATGGTGAATTGTACACAGTCATAGTAGTCAAAGACAGCAGGAGTGAATGATCTGGTATTGGGCCTCCGTACTTGCTCCATGATCAAGCTGTTGATATCTTGATGGATCTGAGACGATAACAAATGCCAGTTTACAGTCTGCTGTTCCATGTTGTGCCAGCCAGAAAGTGTTAGACATGGTAATGGTTTCATTATTATTGACAAAACTGTTGTTATGCCTAAACGGAAATGTGTCCATTGCAACACAATCTCGGCCTATTACTCATAGCAAGTGGTTACTTATTGTTGCTATACCCACAGTAGAATGTGTATGGAGAAAATAAGAAATTCATCATGCATTAGATCCCCTCCTGGTTTCTGAGAAAATGAGAAAAGCAGGTGTGAAAACCACATGGCTTCCAATTACTGTGTGCTTTGGAGGGTGTCACATAATGTTTAACGGACTGGCACAAGAATGAGGTGATTGGACTGAGTAATCACCTGAATGAGAAGCAGCCTATAAAAGGCTTGGAGCATGTGGAGGGGTTAAGAGAGCAATCGCAGAGCGAACAGTACTTCAGATTTCAGTGCATGACAGGATTCCTCCGCATGGGAGCCAAAGTTGTGTACAAAACAGAGCTGTGTCGACTACCTTTGCAGCAACATTCAACACTTTACTCAGTTACAGAGCCTGTATTAATAAAGTGTGTCAGAGTAGTGACGACAGTGCAGATCTAGGATCAGTCTTGCCTTTTAGATCACAATTAATAAAAATTACATTGACGGGGGGGACCTGATCCTTGATCAACATTCCTACTCTAAGAAACTTGATACATACGGCCTCAGATGTACACTACAGGCAAGAAAGGCGTTAACACATTATTTCATCACCTCTCTTTAGCATTTCTTAGTAATAACACCAGCCTGAATAAGTAGCCACGCTTAATGTGTTGACAGCTTTTTCTTTGCTCATTGCATAAAAGCTGTTGGCGGTGTGTTTTTTATGCTTTATGTCTCTGTGGGTTTGTTACAGAAATTCTAACATACAGGAGTATAACAGTCTAATATGGCCAGAAATATAGGGCTGGGGCCTCACGATACAATATTATTATCGCGATTCTATATGTATCGATAATGTGATATTATTGCGATTCGATGTTCCAAACATATTGCTCACCATGTCTACTGCAGAGGGACAACAGAGAGCCTGGAGAAAACTAGTTTTGATCAGTCATAGAAATAAAAGTGTTGAAAACAAATTGTCTCCCTGTTTAAAAAGATGGAGTACAAGCTATGAAATAAAAATACTGGAGTTTTGGTGCAGGTACAGCCAATTAGCACAAAAAAATAATATTGCGATAGTCAAAACAATACAATAGATTTTTGATAATGTAGCTTTGTTTTCTTCCCCATCACTACTGACACATCACAGTGATGGATGGCACATTCACCAAAGTTATTCTAGTATTGTTAATGAATTGAATCACAATTTTAAATAGAATGATATCTCAAAATGAGAAAATAAACAAGCTGAAATCTTTTCCAAGTAATATCCAGAGGAATCCATTCAAAGTGCATGTTATCTGAAATACTAAATGTGTGATGTGTGCAGTGCACCCAGTATTTTTATATTGTTCAAGGCATTCCAACCTCTGACCATCCATCAGGGTTTGGCAGTGGAGCCTAGGGACAGTATCCATGAACAGATGCAGTGCACTCCATGGCCTCCCTCAAGTCAATCTCTCAGGCTGCGACCCAAATGGTCAAAAGTAATGCACTATACTCTTTACATGACATAGACTATACAGGTGAAAGCTATGATTCCTTATTGATGTCACTTGTTAAATCCACTTCAATCAGTGTCGATGAAAGGGAGGAGAAGAAGGATTTTTACGCCTTGAGACAATTGAGACATGGATTGTGTATGTGTGCCATTCAGAGAGTGAATCGGCAAGACAAAATATTTAAGTGCCTTTGAACGGGGTATGGTACTAGGTGCCAGGCGCACCGGTTTGTGTCAAGACAAACGCTCAACAGTTTCCAGTGTGTATCAGGAATTGCCCACCACCCAAAAGATATCCAGCCAACTTGACACAACTATGGGAAGCATTGGAGTCAACATGGGCCAGCATCCTTGTGGAACGCTTTCAACACCTTGTAGAGTCCATGCCCCGACGAATTGAGGCTGTTCTGGAGGATGCAACTCAATATCAGTAAGGTGTTCCTAATGTTTGGTATACTCCCTGTATAGGGAATAGGGTACCATGTTGGACACAACCTCAGTCTACCAACGGGCCCAGGCATCTGACAGCACCAGGAGAATGCACCCAGTTCTGATAATCATCTTATGTAGAAGGTGTTAAACATTTTGATATGTTTGTAAAATGGCATAGAGTTTAAAGAGTGCACTAGTAGCTTATAAGAAGTGGTTTTGGGGGGGGTGAAGAAGCCCTGTGCAAGGCAAAAATATTCGGTGTCCTGCCAAGGATATGTCTTGGCAAAAGGAGTACCTTTGTTTGCCATGTTCAAATTTGCATTCAAAGAAGTTTCCGCAGAGATTAGTTCATTGTGCTGCTATGCAAATATCAATCTCAAAACCGTGTATCTGAATGCATTAAGGATAAGGTGTAGTGCACAGGAGCTTTAGGAAAAGTACATGTGATAATGTGTGTGTGAGAGCAACGTGCCGTAGCCTACATGAGAAGAAATGCCCTATAAATGGGAAGAGGAGATACTGCAGGGGAATAGTTTTGGGGGGCAAAGATTTCCAGTTTGCCTGAAGTAAGAGAGTCATAAATAACCTTTAAGTAGAAGAGGAGAGCTAGGTGGCCTATAAAGGTAGCTCCACCTCCTGCCAGCCAATCAGGTGGGCTTACAGGCTGGGTGTTCGCTGCATTCAGACCTTGATTTGCCTTGTGGGCAAACAAGGCCATGAGCTCAGCAGGCACAAGCTTGCTGATATCAATTTGGTCCCTGGAAACCAACCTGACAAGCTATCCAAGCAAACAGGTAGCAGAATAGGGGCCGAAGGCTCAAGGGGTCTCTAGCATAGCTGCGTAAAGTAAGGGTGCTGCAGCACCCCCTGATAAATCATAAAAAAATGTAGAATACAAATTTAAAAAATAGCCGTCAGCAGCACAGGGAGATCAAATTCTGTCGGCACGTTTTGCATATAAGATACAGTGGCTTGCGAAAGTATTCACCCCCTTGGTATTTTTCCTATTTTGATGCCTTACAACCTGGAATTAAGATATATTTTTGGGGGGTTTGTATCATTTCATTTACACAACATGCCTACCATTTTGAAGATGCAAAATATTTTTCTTGTGAAACAAACAAGAAATAAGACACATATACTGTAAACTTGACCGTGCATAACTATTCACCCCTGCCCCAAAGTCAATACTTTGTAGAGCCATCTTTTGCAGCAATTACAGCTGCAAGTCTCTTGGGGTATGTCTCTATAAGCTTGGCACATCTAGCCACTGGGATTTTTGCCCATTCTTCAAGGCAAAACTGCTCCAGCTCCTTCAAGTTGGATGGGTTCCACTAGTGTACATCAATCTTTAAGTCATACCACAAATTCTCAATTGGATTGAGGTCTGGGCTTTGACTAGGCCATTCCAAGACATTTAAATGTTTCCCCTTAAACCATTTGAGTGTTGCTTTAGTAGTATGCTTAGGGTCATTATCCTGCCGGAAGGTGAACCTCCATCCCAGTCTCAAATCTCTGGAAGACTGAAACAGGTTTCCCTCAAGAATTTCCCTGTATTTAGCGCCATCCATCATTCCTTCAATTCTGACCAGTTTCCAAGTCCTTGCTGATGAAAAACACCCCCACAGCACGATGCTGCCACCACCATGCTTCACTGTGGGGATGGTATTATCGGGGTGATGAGAGGTGTTGGGTTTGTGCCAGACATAGCGTTTTCCTTGATGGCCAAAAAGGTACATTTTTGTCTCATCTGACCAGAGTACCTTTTTCCATATGTTTGGGGATTCTCCCACATCCCTTTTGGCAAACACCAAATGTGTTTGCTTATTTTTGTTTTTTAAGCAATGGCTTTTTTCTGGCCACTCTTCCATAAAGCCCAGCTCTGTGGAATGTACGGCTTAAAGTGGTCCTATAGACAGATAATCCAATCTCCGCTGTGGAGCTTTGCAGCTCCTTCTGGGTTATCTTTGGTCTTTTTGTTGCCTCTCTGATTAATGCCCTCCTTGCCTGGCCCGTGAGCTTTGGTGGGCGGCCCTCTCTTGGCAGGTTTGTTGTGGTGCCATATTCTTTCCCATTTTCTAATAATGGATTTAATGGTGCTCCGTGGGATGTTCAAGGTTTCGGATATTTTTTTATAACCCAACCCTGATCTGTAATTCTCCACAACTTTGTCCCTGACCTGTTTGGAGAGCTCCTTGGTCTTCATGGTGCCGCTTGCTTGGTGGTGCCCCTTGCTTAGTGGTGTTGCAGACTCTGGGGCCTTTCAAAACGGGTGTATACTGTATATACTGAGATCATGTGAAGATATATTAACTTCCGACTTCAACTGTACTAGGCACACTTGATCTCGCACACCCAATTAGGAGGAGAGGTAGGCTACTTAACTTGAATCAGCAAATTTGCAGTGTGTGTGAATAATGCAACAAAGATGTGATTTTAATACAATGTCTCTGTTTCCAAATAATCTGCGGGGAAACTTAAATATATTCATCCCAAAGTTGTCTGTCGGACCGACCACTCCCAACCACAGCATGAAAAATGCAGACTGTGCTGCAATGATCTCTGTCAGGACCCGCAGGTCCTGTGGGCAAATCCCTACGGATCTAAGTTCCTTCAACAGTAATGAAAACATTTAAAAAATACCAAGATATGCTACTACTTGCCTTAAGTGCTTCCCTGTATCATACATGTATTTGTCATTGTGTTCATAAGGAGACCATGCACCAAACCCAAAGCTCAGAATTTGCATACCCATATCAGGCTCAGAGAGGTCTTAAATCCTACCACTCTGCCCTTCCACTATTTTTTAACTGCTGGAAAAAGTCTGACAGATGTTATGCTTTTTCTATTTAAAAAAATCCATATACTAGTATCCCAATAAAATCTAGTATCCCAATATATATGAAAATGTTTACAGCTCATGAACAACATATGAAATGTATGCAATTTCTACCTCCAATATATGCGTGAACTTTGTTTCACATGAATAAACCTGCCTTTCTGTCTTTCTGTATTTTGTCCCCTCAGGTTCCCTGGACCCAGGAAGTATCCGCTACAAATTCAACTTCATTGCCGATGTGGTGGATAAGATAGCCCCTGCTGTGGTGCACCTAGAGCTTTTCAAGAGGTAGAAGCAGCAAGTACAGTATTGGAGCCCTTTAATCTTTCTGTCGGTAATGTACTATACAATGCGTTCTGCAGCAACATATTGAAGTAGGCGTCTAACACAGTTGTGATCAATACTTCATTTTCAAGCTCTTTGGAACTGATTCCCTTATATTTCGGTATGATGATGAAAGCAACCTGATTGGTTGTTGGGTCTTTTCACTCAGGTTGGCATTTTCAAACCAGGAAGTTCCCGTCTCTAGTGGTTCGGGGTTCATCGTGTCAGAGGACGGCTGGATTGTCACCAACGCCCACGTTCTCTCCAACAAGCAGAGAATCAAAGTGGAGATGAAGAACGGTGTCAAATTCGATGCCTCCGTCAAGGACGTGGACACGAAGCTAGACATTGCACTCATCAAAATTGAGTCGGATGTGAGTGCTCTTCCTTTTCCTCCTCCCTAAAATGAGGCTGTTCCAAGGGCCTTCTCTCATTTCACAGGTCCTTAAACAAAATGTTGCTTGGTGTTTTCTACTGGCCTACTGGGTTGTCATGAGTGACTAACATAAAAAAGGCGACAGAGGGCCTTTCGCCTGACCAAAATTGGATTCCACTCCTTGACATGGTCAATTTGTCGCCAAGTTTTCCTCTAGGGGCTATTGTTTTGGTCTTTAAAAAAAAGGGCTGAAGCTGTGAATTTGTAAGTATTCGCAAGTGGTGCTGTTACTAAAACATTTGTCACCGCAACGACAGGAGCTTGGGTAAACAGCTCCTTTGTGTGGCATTATGGGATCCCTGGCCAAAACACAGTCCACTAAAACCCAATCTAGGCCAGGGACAAACCATACAGGCAATACAACTGATCATTTTGACTCAGCTCATCACTACACAATATACTTCAGAAGACTAGAAACTTCCGTGGAGACTACAAACGCAGGCAGCGTAGCCTAGTGGTTAGAGCGTTGGACTAGTAACCGAAAGGTTGCAAGTTCAAATCCCCAAGGTACAAATCTGTCATTCTGCCCCTGAACACTGTTCCTAGGCAGTCATTGAAAATAAGAGTTTGTTCTTAACTGACTTGCCTAGTTAAATAAAGGTAAAATAAGAAAGGGATTAGAATGAGTTGTGATGGTAGACAGTAAGCAGTCATAGGCTGCAACAGACTCCAAAAGTTGCCTGCAAAGTGAGGCTGTGATGGAACAAGGCTTTATGCCCTAGAGGGGCTGGCAATGGAAATAAACTGTAATTGTCAGATTCCAGCAATATAAATACTTCAACCCATGACAAGAAAAGGCATGCAGATACATGCTTAGGCTGGGTGTGAAGGTGAGAGTGCCCTGTTGGCTTTACTGATGATATAGGGCCAATGTATTAACAGAGCAGTTGAAAAGCCTCTTTCCCTTTTTTGGGGGGTGATTTGTCTTCCCTTACTGCATATACAGTATCAGGAAGTAGCTCTGATGACTCAATGAACCGGACCAGCAATGTGTCAGTCAGTAAGCCCACAGTTGCCTTTACAACACAGTCCACCTCGACCATGGCAGACCTGGGATTCAAACCCACGCCTTATTGACACAACATACTCCAGAAGCACCTTCAATACTACTGTCCCAGGAAAGCTAACTAGTGTCCTGTTCAGGGGGTGTACTTTACATCAAACTGCCTCAAGCTTCAGAAACATGTTCCTGCTCTATGGGCTGTTCTGGCTCGGACACGGCTTAAAGAAAAGCCCAAAGATTTCTGGGTTCCGGGACAGTACTACAGGTCTCAGGAAGGCAGTAGCGATGCTAACCCACTATCTTCACATAATTAAATAGAACACTAGAATGAACATTGATATCCTAGCAACATGAAACAGTGGATTTGTGATTTATATGATCTCTATGTTTGTCTTGTTCTGTAGAGTCCACTGCCGGTGCTTCTGCTGGGCCACTCGTCTGACCTTCGGCCGGGGGAGTTTGTGGTGGCAGTGGGCAGTCCCTTCTCCCTGCAGGTAAAGGGAGGGAACGTGCTCAACTGTTATCCACTTGCATAAACACATGAAAGGATGATTGGAACCACAAATAGATCACAACAAACATGAAAAAGGCCAGCACTCACTTGGATATTAATTGGAATTGAAGCTTTGTTTGAATTTTCTTCCCCCTGCAGAACACGGTCACCACAGGCATCATCAGCACGGCCCATAGGAATGGCCTGGAGCTGGGACTCAAAGACTCTGACATGGAGTACATCCAGACGGACGCCATCATCAACGTGAGTCATAGTCTGTGACTCAAATGGCACCCTATTCCCTGTTTAGTGCACTACTTTTGACCAGAGCCCTATAGGCCCTGCATGATCAAAAGTAGTTCACTATATAGGGAATAGGGTGCCATTTCGGATGCAAACGTGAAACATGGCTGTCAAGCAGCAGTATTTTGAGAATGTTTTTTACTGCATGTGCATCTCTTTACATATTACATACTGTGTCTCCATCTTCTCTTCTTGTCTCTGTTTTGGATTAAACATTGCACTGCAATACAATTGTCATTACCTTTTGTTTATTGCTCTGTTCTTTTATAGTATGGCAACTCAGGGGGACCACTTGTTAACTTGGTAAGGGGATTTACTACTTGATATTGTATTTGAGAGGATTGTAATATGTAATCAGCACATTTGAAATGCAGGCAGGTTATGTATCTTTCTTTTTTCATTTAGGAAA
This sequence comes from Salmo trutta, assembly GCF_901001165.1. Lineage (NCBI taxonomy): Eukaryota > Metazoa > Chordata > Actinopteri > Salmoniformes > Salmonidae > Salmo > Salmo trutta. Next base: position 8,831,842 of record NC_042983.1, on the reverse strand, counting down.
GATTTGCAAGGTCATAATTCTGTTTTCTATATATGGCTTACTGCTCAAGGTCCCAATTCTATGTTTTACTGTGACATCTGTTGTTTTAAAATCCGCCACGGGAAACATTCTTTATCTGCAGACTCCTGTAATAGTGATGACTTATGTCTGCCTATTGATCTCAAAGCAGAAAAATTCTAGAGTCGCCCTTGACAAAGCTTAAGGCCTTTCTTCACCCGCTATATAATGTTTTCCATCTAAGTCCTTGTGGTATATAAAAGAAGGCTTTTGCACAACATTGCATTGGTGCAGTGCAATTACATAAAACATAATTGGTCACGCGTACACAATTACATAGGATATATCAAAGCAGTGGCCTCGAGCTTTATGTTGTAAAAAGACTGCTTTACTTTCAAATACACCAAAAGGATACACATCTCATTCTGTTCCTTCACTCAGTGAGAATGACCATGCTTAGCATCACACATGGAAACAACAGAACAGCAGAACATTCTTGGAACAACAGAACATTACACAATGTTGACTGACATGTTCAAAGGAACTTTCTTTAATGAAAGTACATATTCCATGGATGTACAATACCAGTCACAAGTTTGGACACACCTACTCATTCAAGGGTTTTTCTTTATTTGTACTATTTTCTACATGGTAGAATAATAGTGAAGACATCAAAACTATGAAATAACACATATGGAATCTGAAATAACACATATGGAATCATGTAGTAAGCAAAAAAACAAGTTTTAAACAAATCAAAATATATTTTTGATTCTTCAAAGTAGCCAGCCTTTGCCTTGAGGACAGCTTTGCACACTCTTGGCATTCTCTCAACAAGCTTCATGAGGAATGCTTTTCCAACAGCCTTGAAAGAGTTCCCACATGTGCTGAGCACTTGTTGGCTGATTTTCCTTCACTCTGTGGCTCAACTCATCCCAAACCATCTCAGTTGGGTTGAGGTCGGTTGATTGTGGAGGCCAGGTCATCTGATGCAGCACTCCATCACTCTCCTTGGTCAAATAGCCCTTACACAGCCTGGAGGTATGTTGGGTCATTATCCTGTTGAAAAACAAATGATAGTCCTACTAAGTGCAAACCAGATGGGATGGCGTATCGCTGCAGAATGTTGTGGTTGCCATGCTGGTTAAGGTTAAGTGTGCCTTAAATTCTAAATAAATCATTGACAGTGTCACCAGCAAAGCACCCCCACACCATCACACCTCCTCCTCCATGCTTCACGGTGGGAACTACACATGGAGATGTAATATGGACTTGGTATTTTACCAAATAGGGCTATCTTCTGTATACCACCCCTACCTTGTCACAACACAACTGATTAGCTCAAACGCATTAAGGAAAAAATTCCGCAAATTAACTTAAGGCACACCTGTTAATTGAAATGCATTCCAGGTGACTACCTCATGAAGCTGGTTGAGTCGAGGGGTCTGAATACTTTCCAAAGTAACTGTGTGTGTGTGTGTGTGTGTGTGTGTGTGTGTGTGTGTGTGTGTGTGTGTGTGGAGATATATATATATATATATATATATATATATATATATATACATACACATACACACACACACACACACACACACACACACACACACAGTTACTTTGGAAAGTATATATATATATATATATTTCAAAACTATTTTATTAACACATGGAATCATGTAGTAACCAAAAGTGTTAAACAATTCAAATATATTTTGATTTGTTTAACACTTTTTTGGTTACTACATGATTCCATGTGTTATTTCATAGTTTTGATTTCTTCACTATTATTTTACAATGTAGAAAATAGTAAAAATAAAGAAAAACCCTTGAATGAGTATAGGTGTGTCCAAACCTTTGACTGGTACTGTATATCAGATGCATATTTTCATGCTACAGTTCTGTTTATATTCATCATTTGTTATGTTCAATTTGACTTGTTTCCAGGATGGGGATGTCATTGGCATAAATACTCTGAAGGTAACAGCAGGAATATCCTTTGCAATTCCTGCTGACAGAATACGCCAATTCCTTGCGGATTCCTACGACAGACAAATCAAGGGTTTGTATAACGAATTCTTCACTACCTAGTTCACGAATATACCCCATGATTTATATGATAGCTTTTCTGGTTCAGATTGATGATTTTATTGGCATTTTATTTAACCTTTATTTAACTAGTCAAGTCAGTTAAGATCAAATTCTTATTTGGCACATTTCTATACAATCATTTGGTATTCTATAACCGTTCTTATTTGACTGCATTGTTATCAGGAAAGACACTGCCAAAAAAGAAATACATGGGTGTCCGGATGCTTCAGCTCTCAACTCAGTAAGTAAACATCTGCTTTTGGTCAGAAGGTACCACTTTTCCATGGCCAGGACAAAAGTAGTGTACTATATAGGGAATAGGGTGCCATTGGGGACGCAAGCCTTGCCATTATTACTGGCAGGTTTACTATGCACCATAAATGCTGCTCCCGATGAAACCACAATCTATATTAAGTGTACGGTCAAATTGTTGCCCTTCTCAAAATGTTGCTGGCTAAAATCTTTTCTGTGACCATTTCCAAGTCTTGCCATACTGTGTGTAATATCCTGGGTTTCCTCCTCCCAGTTTGATCCGAGATCTGAGGGAGCGGGAGAGCGGCTTCCCAGATGTGAGCTCGGGAGTGTACGTTTATGAAGTGATCCCAGGAACAGCTGCCTCCAGGTAAGACTGAGTGTGCATCCCAAATTGAACCCTATCCTTATTTAAAGTGCACTACTTTTTTAATCAGAGTCCTATGGGCCCTGGTCAAAAGTAGTGCACTACCGTAAAACTGAAATTAATATCCCAGACATTTGCTTCTAATCACTTAACCTCTTTTAACACAGCCGGCGCTTATTAGAGACGGGGATCTATTTCCTTAAACGCACACGGCTTTTGCTCAATAACATTTTGAAAAGACTACCGCACTGCTTATTGTGACCAGTATAAACAGAATAACAAATCCATCGCAGATCAGACTTGCAAAGACTAGGCTGCCGATCACCCCCCCCCCCCCCCGATTTTGCGCTTTAGCACCATTCTCTCGCGCACGCCTCGTTGCGCCTTGTATCCCCCGTAGTTAAGCCTACCATGTCAAACCCGACTGTCGTCTCATCCGTGGCAATGATACTTTATCTTATTTTGCGCAATGTTTACGGTACTCACTGAAGTTCACTTGTAAGCAATTAATTTCGACCCTGCGTTTATTTGCTGAAATGTGTGCCGATGCCAGACAGGTAAGGGACTGGCGGCTATTTTAGGACACACGCCGAGTCAAGTTTAGACACCACATTATTGGCATATGGTGGGAACACCCACAGAAGGCCTGATAATGGGACAATACCGCCATTACTGTGTTATTCACAGATGATCGTTTGGTGTATTTGAGTGGTGTACAGACCTAAATCTGACAATTACCTGTTACATTGCGCTTTTTGAATAGGAATGTTATTACATTCATATTACCAAAGCAGTTTTAAATGGGATATAACGATACCGTAGCACTACTCACTATTAAAAGGTTTTGGACAGAACCTGAAACAAGTCTGTATGATTTGTGCTGTGCAGTAGGAGACTTGTTTGTTTATCCATTAGGTCTTGGTCAAATGGATTAGCAGACAGTCCTGTACACAAAGGGGTTTGGAGGCATCAGGATATTTTCAAAGGAACGGAATGACAGGCCTGTGGTTATCAAGGCTATTAGACTAGGCTCTGGTCCAGATCTTTTCTACACTCCAGCCAGCAGTCACCCACAGGCAGGTTTCTGATTACGTCCTCTTCCTGGCCATGCCCCAAATGGTACCCTATACCCTTCATAGTGCACTACTTTTGAACAGAGCCCTATTACTTTCAACCACATCCCCTCTTACCCCATTGCAAAAAAAAAGCTAGAACAGTCAGGAGCTCAAATCTGTATCAATAGCTCTGTGTGCCATGTTCACGTTGTGGGAAATAGCAGGAAGTAGCCCCCACAGCTATGCAACACAAACATGCATGCAGCAGCCCTCTCAAACAAAAGCTTCTACATCTGAATGCCAATCAAAATGGCTAATAGATGTTAGGTCCATTAATAAGCCAGCCTGGCTAACACTACACAACTATAGTGAATGGTACTGATTGGCCTATTATCTGTTGGATTTGAAGCCACCGGCATCTCTCTCTCTTGCATCAAGACACAGCATCTGCAACTTAGTCTAAAAGGTCAATGCTTGTTCCTTTAGGGTATAAGATGAGAAGTCAGAGAAAGGTTGAGTTTTGTATAACAGCGAGGGTGTGTGAGCCTGAGTGCCAGACTTTGTGCGATCATGCCAACTCCTTGTCACGCCAAACATTGGCTTGACAATGACGGCAATCAACGGAGTTGTCAAGAGCACAAACAGATCTGGGACCAGGCTAGGTGCGTGTAGTGTTAATTGTTCTCTAATGCATGTTCCCCATGCAGTGCTGGCATGATTAACCATGATGTTATAATCAGCATCAACGGGCAACCCATCCAGACCACAGACGAGGTGAGTGATGCTGTCCAGTCAGGCAGTCCGCTGTCCGTGGTAGTGCGGCGAGCTAACGAAGACGTCATGATAAAGGTTGTCCCTGAGGAAATCGACTGAGTGGCTGCCCGTCTCTCTCTCCACTCATTGTGTCCCCCGTACACACGGAGGTTTTGACACAACGGTTGTGATACAATGGTGGCGATACAGCTGATTTGTGATCCAACAGTTTGTCCGCACCAAAATGTTTACACAACCATTGTGCCATGTTTCCACGACAACTGTGTTATTTTTGTATATATAAAAAACTGTTGTATCACAACAGTTGTGCCAAATGCATTGTACATCAGTTGTTTATGGTGCCTGTATGTTGCAAGTGAATGTGGTTCATGCCATACATGCACGTGTTAGCGCTGACGTACTCCCATAGCAATATACGTAGTTACAATATGCAACATTGTGGTGATGGGAGTCCCTTATGAACTGTGCCGCACCCATTTCTCTGCCAGAACTATAGAATCCAATGTACTTAGGAGTCATTTAGCTCTAGTCTGTATAGGCAGTTCTAGAGGCATGGTTTGTGGTTTTTTTAAGTCATGATATGTAGAATGTGTTACCTCTGGAAGTGGTAAATATGACATTTGTGGACACTTAATAAAGTCTTCATAGTGCTTGGCTCTAAAACCTGGTTTTCCTTTCCTCTAAGTACTGCAGTACATGTAACTGCCAAAATAATGGAAACACTTGAGTAAATGAGGGATACAAAGTATATTGAAAGCAGGTGCTTCCACACAGGTGTGGTTCCGAAGTTAATTAAGCAATTACCATCGCATCATGCTTAGGGTCATGTATAAAAATTATGGGCAGGCCATTATCTGGCTACCATGGCTTTGCCCCCAAATGATGGCAATGGCCCCCATCTACAGGGCACGAGTGGTCACTGAAATGGCTTGATGAGCATGAAAACGATATAAACCATACGCCATGGCCGTCTCAGTCACCAGATCACAACACAATTGAATACTTATGGGAGATCGTGGAGCAGCGCCTGAGACAGCATTTTCCATCAACAAAACACCAAATTATGGAATTTCTCATGGAAGAATGATGTCGCATCCCTCCGATAGAGTTCCAGACACTTGTAAAATCTAGACCAAGGTGCATTGAAGCTGTTCTGGCTCAATGCCCTATTAAGACACTATATGTTGGCGTTTCCTTTATTTTGGCAGTTACCTGTATGTCGCAGTAAAAATATCTCTGTGCTATGAACAAGCCTAAGTCATCAGGTGTACAGAAACACAATGAATCGAAAAGTCCATGCACAGAACAAAAAGGACCCATCTCATACGTTGTTCATTTTGAACAAATCATCGATTCAGAACAGGATTCAAAGAGAAATACTTAACCAAACAAACATTTTATTGAACCACAAACACTTGATGTGCAGGGATGGCAAACACAGTGAGAGAGTCTGCATTCTCTCACATTACACCTAGGAAGATGCATTTTTGCCAACCTTTTTCCCAAAATGTCACATTTTGGAAGACACCTAGTGCTGGGGACAATAAAAGGCCACTAAAATGTGCAGTTGTCACACAACACAATGCCACAGATGTCTCAAGTTGAGGGAGCGTGCAATTAGCATGCTGACTGCAGGAATGTCCACCAGAGCTGTTGCCAGAGAATTATGTTAATTTCTCTACCATAAGCTGCCTCCAACGTCGTTTTAGAGAATTTGGCAGTCCGTCCAACCGGCCTCGCAACCGCAGACCACGCGTAACCACACCAACCCAGGACCTCCACATCTGGCTTCTTCACCTGGGGGATCGTCTGAGTGGGGGTGGGGGTGCTGAGGAGTATTTCTGTCTGTAATAAAGGCCTTTTGTGGCTGGGCCTGGCTGCCAAGTGGGTGGGCCCATGTCCTCCAAGGCTCACCCATGGCTGCACCCCTGCCCAGTCATACGTAATCCATAGATTGGGACCTAATGAATTTATTTCAATTGACTGATTTCCTCATATGAACTGTAACTCAGTAAGAATCTTTGAAATTGTTGCATGTTGTTATATTTCTGTTAAAGTATAAATAAGGACAAACATACCCATGCATAACAAAGAAATATAAAACAAATCATTGAATTATTGAGGGTAGATATGAACAGCATTACACATAGGGTCCTAATGTGTCTTTAACCTCTGGTTCAGGAAGTTGTTTTCAAATGAACACAACAGAACTACATTTGGAATGACATGTATGCAATGTGAACGGTATATGTAGGTGTGACCCCTGTAGGCTAATGCAACCAGCACTATGGAAGGGTCCAAACGCCAACATCCAATATTATGTACTTTTAGTATACATCAGATGTAAACATTTTAATTAAAAAAGGACTGCGCAGAGAGATGATCAACATGTAGTAGTATGATGAAAGGGGAACAGCTAAGATGTATTCTTTATAACATCATTGCAAAGCTTCAGTGATCGGCTAGAACATATATATTTTTTTTTTTACAATTTTCATCATATGGTCATGGGCAATTCCATGGTAACAGAATGATTCGGGGGACTTGGATTTTTCACTTTAAAATGTCAAAACAAAAACCAATGATTGCGAAGTTCAACAAACCATACAACTATATGCACAATGACTACTTTTAACAAGTTCCACTGACAATTTTACAAAAACATTTATTTGAAGAGCAGTGCCGGTGAAAAGTCTGATAACAGAATGCCAGTGTGTGCTGTTTGTGCGGTCATCCTGTTAACAAACTGCATCTGCACTGTTCTTCAAGTAAACGTGTTGTGAAATTGCCCTCAGACATCGTAACATCTCAGCTATTGTGTAGTTTGTGCACGCAAACAATCTCATAATGAAACATATAGATTGAAGCTTTCATATAGACAACATAGCAAACCATTTCCTTTGCTTAAACAGTTCAGTGGTCTAACCTTTAGACCCAAGTCTTTCAAAACAAAGCACAGAAATCTATAGCAGCCTACTGAAGGCAAATGATATCGAACATGCCAGCCACTCAACCATGCCCCTGGTCCACACATCCTTTGCTCATACTTCTCGTTTTCCCACGGTGAGAGAAAAGACTGAGGAAATTGCGTTAACGGCCGACACGTTGTTTATTATGGTGCGATTAATGGTCATCTGTGGCATGCGCAAACAAAGTGATAGCATGTCAGGTGACAAGATTCTCTAGGAGAATCGGATAGAAAGGCATCCGATACCTGGTCAAACTGCTCAAAACTGTAATTCACAAATAAACAAATGGTAAATATTCGGCCCGCATCTCTGCAATGTAAACCCACCTTGAAAGGTCTTCAACCCATGCTCGCTGGTCTCAGTAGAAGGTGCACCAGTTGCTGTTGTCACTAGGCATCAGGCCTCCGGTGATGATGAAGTCCACGAACCACCGGATGCCCAGGCCTCCTAGGGTCAGCAGCTTGCCCACAGCTGTGCCTGTGTGCCCCAGGCAGAACTGGTCCACTCCAAAGCACCCCAGGAAGAAGGAATACAGCAGAGTGATGAAATAGTGGCCAGTGTATCTGAAATCACAAGGCAGAGGTGTCAATAACAGGAAGGAATGGCCAGGTGAGCCCATTAAAAGTGATGTAAAAGGTCTCCTATTGGGCACATTATTATGAACTTCCAATGCCATTCATATATTGGTTTGTAAATACTTCTCTAGTGGTGAAAGCTACACCACATGACCAAAAGTCATGCTCGTCAAACATCTCATTCCAAAATCATGTGAATTAATATGGAGTTGGTCCCCCCTTTGCTGCTGTAACAACCTTCACTGATCTGGGAACGCTTTCCACTAGATGTTGGAACATTGCAGCGGGGACTTGCTTCCATTCAGCCACAAGAGCTTTAGTGATGTTGGGCAATTATGCCTGGCCCGCAGTCGACGTTCCAATTCATCCCGAAGGTAGTCAATGGAGTTGAGGTCAGGGCTCTGTGCAGGCCAGTCAAGTTCTTCCACACCGATCGACAAACCATTTCTGTATGGACCTCGCTTTGTGCACAATGGAACCATCTGGCTGAATGGAACCAAACTGTTGCCACAAAGTTGGAAGCACAGAATCGTCCAGAATGTCATTATATGCTGTAGCGTTAAGATTTCCCAGATTTACGTTACGATTTCCCAGATTTGTCTGTCAGACTGCCAGATGGTGTAGCGTGATTCATCACTCCAGATAACACATTTCAACTGCTCCAGAGTCCAATGGCAGCGAGCTTTACACCACTCCAGCTGACGTTTGACATTGCGCATGACGTTCTTAGGCTTGTGTGCGGCTGCTCAGCCATGGAAACCCCTTTCATGAAGCTCCCGACGAACAGTTCGTGTGCTGACATTGCTTCCAGAGGCAGTTTGGAACTCGTTAGTGAGCATTGCAACCGAGGCCAGATGATTTTTACGTGCTACACACTTCAACGGTACCATTCTGTGAGATTGTGTGGCCTACCACTTCGCGGCTGAGCCGTTGTTGCTCCTAGATGTTTCCACTTCACAATAACAGCACTTACAGTTGACCGGGGCAGCTATAGCAGGGCAGAAATTTGGCAAACTGACTTGTTGGAAGGGTGGCATCCTATGACGGTGCCACGTTAAAGATCACTGAGCTCTTCAGTAAGTCCATTCTACTGCCAATGTTTGTCTATGGAGATTGCATAGCTGTACGCTCGATTTTATACACGTCAGCAACGGGTGTGGTTGGAAATAGCCGAATACACTAATTTCAAGGGGTGTCCACATATACTATATACACAAAAGTATGTTAGCTTCTGAAACAACTTCCATTTCCAGGCCAAGTAAATGTACTGCCAAAATAAAGGAAACACCAGCATAAAGTGTCTTAGTGTGTTGAGCCACCACGAGGTGCCAGAACAGTGTCAATGTGCCAAGTGTCTTGAACTCAGAGGGATGCAACACCTTTCTTCCACGAGAAATTCTATCATTTGGTATTTTGTTGATGGAAAACGCTGTCTCAGACGCCGGTCCAGAATCTCCCATAAGGGGTTAAATTAGGTTGAGATCTGGCGATTGAGACAACCTTGGCATATGGTTTAGATCAGTGGTCACAAACCGTTAGAGCGTGATCGACTGGTCGATCTCCAAGGCATTCCTAGTCGATCACCAAACATTTCTGTAAAAAACCCAACAATAAAGCCTTGCGTTCCTAGCGCCGGGAAGGCAAAGTGTTCCCATTTTGAACCATTTCATGTGTCTGAAGGTAGAATTTCGCCTAACCAGAGAGCAAATCATGTGCGCCTATAGGCATACCTATAGGCATACAGCTCAGATCACCATGTCTGGACAGATTTCTTGAGCCATAGACTGTAAAAAGAAACCTCAAAACGCACAGCAAAGTCGATACTGTGAGATTTCAAAACCATGACTAGAGAGAGACTCAATGAATATACAGCAAAGAGCTGCTGTTTTTGAGTAACTTTGTTTAAAGTTGTTATTCAGCACTGTCAAAACTTACAAAAACACTTTTATAAGCCATATAATGCGCGTTCTCCTACTTCCACTCACGCTACAACCAGCACTGCAGCTGCAATGAATGAGCATAGTAAAGTGTTCTGATAAGCTTTCTTTGTTATTATTTGTGGCTTGTGTCTTTTTGAATATTTCACCTTCTCTGGTCATAGGATTAACAACATGAATTGGTGCATGAGGTAGAAATAATGCAGTGCGGCTTGAGTTTCGCCATAAGCCAGAAGACTGTCTCCCCTTTTCTCAGCAGAGGGAGAGTGGAGGGACTGAGTCAGGTGAGAGGCAACCTCACCGCTGCTCTGGGGCTAGGCGATATATGGAATTAATTCTAATGTATGTTTTTGCGCGATATTCCAAATGCCTGTATCGCAAGGTTATTGTTCTTCGTTTTTATGAGTGTTTGTTCTCATGTTGTATTTTTTGGTCTCATCTCCTTCGCTCCTCTGTGCTGTGTGGAACTCTCATTTACCACAGAGCTGTATATAATGAAGAGATGCCCGTCTCGGCCCTAACAATGGGAGTCGTTGTCCCAAAGGTGGGAAGGCAGGCGACAAGCTCAGGTCCAAGATAAGCCCATAGAAACGCATTGGGTTTATTTTGGACAGATTTTAGCAAGAGTGAAACCTCTTGCGTCGCCTTTTCCTCTATGGTTTACACACCAACCCATCGACCTGTCTCTCACACCAACAAAGTTGAGAGATCACGTCTTCCTCTCTGACAAGCGGTTTCAACTCATTATTTGCATTTGAGGTTTGGTCCAACAGAATCGAAACACATTGAGACATTATTTTACTGTAATAGACAACTTTTCTAACAATACCCTTGTGTCTCAACTCCTCAAATTGCATGCAGAGCAGACACTACTAAAACAAGAGTATCAATGAACATTGATTCTGGGAAATGAATGCTCAGTTTGTCCTTGGGGTACCACGTACTGCTAGCAGCATTTTAGCCAAAGACTGTTATACTAGCCGTCTAGTCTGTTTTATAAATGTGCAATAGGCATAAAACAATTATTTTAGGAATTGGCAACTCATTCTCATTCTGAGAAATAAGGTAGGCCACTTGATTTCAACATCTGAACAAAGTGGACAGGCTTTTCAAACAGAAGAGATGTGTGTTCATAACAATTCAACTGTTCAATCTTGTTAGCTAGCAATTATACAACAGGTGGTTCTAATCCTGAATGCTGATTGGTTAAACCGCATTCCAGCCAGTATCTATTCCACAAGTTACCACTGGCTAAATCTATGATGTTAAAAATGCCTATTTACTCTGTTCCATCTGACTGCGCAATCCACTGTCTCATCAGCCCAGCCAGGCAATTTAAGAACTTGATCTCCACTATAAAAAGCATCTTGACATTATCTCACATTTCTTTTAGACTAACATTTAGTTTTCAATAGCGGAGATTAGTATAAACCCTACTGTCTGTCTCTCCAACATTTGCAACGTTTCAATATTCAAATTCGATCTCCAGCTGTCCCATAGTAATCAACGTGTCGGGAGTCGGGACGAGACAGAGAGGAAGCGTTTCTCAGCCAGTCGAAATCATGAATCACCTGGCATTTTTATGGATATATACAAAGAAATGTCAATTAAAAAAAAGGTCAAACAAAACAAAGTGCAGCTAGTTTGGTCTTTCCAGCTTCCGTTTGAAGTGATCTTTTTAGCTGTGTTGTTGTCTAGCTCCTCTGAACAACAGTGTCCTGATGAGTGAGCACATTTTCTATGCCAGGAGAAATCATGCCTCATTAGCTCATTCTTATGGATGTATCCAATTAAAATGTCACTAGAAAACAGCTTAAACAAATGTGGCTACTGTTGTTATTCTGGCTGCACTGTTTGACGTGACTAAGTTAGCCATAGTTGGCTAGCTAGTAAGCAAGGGATAAGAATGTTTCCAGCCTGTATGGCAATGGAACATTTACAACGAACAACTGGGTTGTTCTGGCAACCGAACCTTCCATTATATCTTGTGGAAGGATGAAATAGTATGAATAAATTCATAAAAACAACATCAAAGAAAATAGGTCAATCATTATTTGGGGCGGCAGGTAGCCCAATGGTTAGAACGTTGGACCAGGAACCGAAAGGTTGCGAGATCGAATCCCCGAGCTGACAATGTAAAAATCTGTCTTTCTGCCCCTGAACAAGGCAGTTAACCCACTGTTCCCCGGTAGGCGGTTCTTAACTGACTTGCCTAGTTAAATAAAGTTACATTTAAAAAAATGTTGGTAACACGTTGTATAAAAGTGATAATGCCCGGGAAGCCGGTGTTTGGAGGATATATATTGCCATGGTTTGCCGCCCCGTGCCAATATATGCTCCAACACCGACTTCTCGGGCATTAATCACTTAAATAGATCCAAGTTGGCTAAGCTTTAAATAAAGATTAGGTGGTTAATCACTATCTTACACATGGGCTTGAGAGATTGTTGATGAGAACTTTTATAACTGCCTGCTACAAGAATTACATCATTATTAGTGAATATGCGTTACGCATGGTTCTATTTAAATTTGTAACGAAAAATATTATTTTCCATACAGACTTGAAAGTCAGATCAATGATTGTTGCAGAAAAATAAAAAGCATGTTGAACTATTTTGATAAAATGTAAATATTAGTGGGTCTTATGGTTGTGGAAGGCTTAGATTTAGCCTAAGTAGAACTGAATTCATTAGATTATTGCTGACTGTTAAAATGCAATGTATTTGACCTTTAAATTTAAATCCCTACACTGCTCCCTCCACCTCAGACTGACCATCAGACGCAGGCCATCAGTTCAGTAAACAAAATATGCAGTACCAGTCAAAAGTTTGGACACACCTACTCATTCAAGGGTTTTTATTTGTTTACTATTTTCTACATTGTAGAATAATAGTGAAGACATCAAAACTATTAAATAACACATGGAATCATGTAGTAACCTCAAAAGTGTTAAATCAAAATATATTTTATATTTGAGATTCTTCAAAGTAGCTACCCTTTGCCTTGATGGCAGCTTTGCACTCAACCAGCTTCATTTGGAATGCTTTTCAACAGTGAAGGTGATCCAACATTTGCTGAGCACTTGTTGGCTGCTTTTCCTTCACTCTGCAGTCCAACTCATCCCAAACCATCTCAATTGGGTTGAGGTTAGTTGATTGTGGAGGCCAAGTCACCTGATGCAGCACTCCATCACTCTCCTTGGTCAAATAGCTCTGACAAAGTCTGGAGGTGTGATTTGGGTCATTGTCCTGTTGAAAAACAAATGATAGTACCACTAAGCGCAAACCAGATGGGATGGCGTATTGCTGCAGAATACTGTGGTAGCCAAGCTGGTTAAGTGCGCCTTGAATTCTAAATAAATCACAGACAGTGTCACCAGCAATGCTTCAAGGTGGGATCCACACATGCAGAGATCATCCGTTCACCTACTCCACGTCTCAGAGACACAGGGGTTGGAACTAAAAATCTCAAATTTGAACTCATCAGAACCAAGGACAGATTTCCTCCCGTCTAACGTCCATTGATTGTGTTTCTTGGCCCAAGCAAGTCTCTTCTTATTGGTGTCCTTTAGTAGTGGTTTCTTTGCAGCAATTCGACCATGAAGGCCTGATTCACCCAGTCTCCTATGAACAGTTGATGTTGAGATGCGTCTGTTACTTGATCTCTGAAGCATTTAGCAGAGACGCAAACTGGTGAGGGCCCAAAAAGGTGACACCTTTTTTTGTTGCACTGAAACATGCAAAATAAATCCCTGCTAGGGGGGAAATGCAGGTTAACTAATTAAACAACAAAGAATATGATATATATGATCAGTCTCAGTGTGTAAAATAAAATAAGTGGTTAACGTGAACATAACACAGTTTAAAAAAATGTCAGGAAAGCAATCCAATGTTATTTGTTGCCTTGACTTTACTGCAAAAGACACTCAAGTCTTGAGCAAAAACGATACACACATAGAACGCTTGTGACCCCACACAATCGAAATATTGCACTTGGGGAAAAAACATCTTAAAGTGGAAATAGAATGAAACAAAACAGGCATTCTATTTTTGCTCTATTATAGTGGCCACTATAGTAGACATCGATCAAGTGCACAAGCCTACATGTGTGCAAAAATAACATTCACTGAATAAAAAAAAAAGTTATAATAATCCACCCTCACTCACACACGTGTTACTGTCAAGTTCAACACAACAAAAGCAATATCTTTGGGCTACACTGCACGTTATTACATTGTACACGTTTTGCCTGTGGACATCTGTTCTACAATGTGCCAGCAGAGCATGATACACTTTGTAGGCATAATTGATCTCATTCAGACAGAGTACACCTGGCATTCCCCTTTTTATCCACTGTATTGAAAAAGTGAGAAAGAGGGAAAGTGTGTGGTGTTCCTTTCGCCTCTATAGTGGCATCTAGCTTAAACCAGGCCCAGCTCCAGCTACACTTGATCCCTGAATTCACTTGTTTAACAAGCGACGCCTCATTTTCACCTAATTCTCTCATTCTGAAAATTAACCACATACTGTAGGAGGGAAAACATTAGTATGTTAGCTAGTTAACATTTCACACAGATTGCCAGGGTCCAGTAAGCAACTAACGTAACTTGAGAAACGACAAGGAGTCGTATACCAGTTAATACTATAGCGAGTTGGTTAGGTTACTAACGTTAGATCGTCTGATGTTGTAACGTTAGCTAGCTAGCTGTCTGACTTTATTAGCCAGCTAATTTTCACACCATAAACTCAATTCCCACGGGGGGCCAGCCCTGAAAAAAAATGTATGAAATGTAAGTCGCTCTGGATAAGAGCGTCTGCTAAATGACTAAAATGTAAAATGTAATGTAAATGTAATTATTTTATCAGCTAAGTTGGCTAATGTTGCTCAACATTTCTCTGGCTAGCTAACAGAGAATTCGATCCACCTAGCAAGGTACTTTACAACGCTAACAATTCTTGTTCCAACACACTTGCTCCCTCACCTCAAACTTTCCAAATGCCAGCCCGTTTTTCAGTTACAGCTCATGAAGTACGGTTCATCACCTTCTCACCCCCGTTTCCGTGGTCAGGCTTCTCACCTACCTCTTCGTTATCGTTCTGGGGACGCGCTGCTGTAACTGGCAACCTGCCTTTCCACTCTCCGCTGTCTTTCCAGAGCGCACGCTGATGCTGTAACTAGCAAGTTGGTTGTCTCTTCAGATACAGCCAATATTGCTCCAAACGCGCATCATTTGTTCACTTACAGTCAGAAGTGATCCACTTTCTCATTGGATTTACACGAATCACGTAGGTTACCTATTTTGGATTCAAAACTGCGAACTTCGCCAAAAGGTGATTATCTTCTGTATACCACCCCTACCTTGTCACAACACAACTAATTGGCTGAAACGCATTGAGGAAAGAAATTCCACAAATTAACTTAAGGCACACCTGTTAATTGAAAACCATTCCAGGTGACTACCTCATGAAGTTGGTTGAGAGAATGCCAAGAGTGTGCAAAGTTGTCATCAAGGCAAAGGGTGGCTACTTTGAAGAATCTCAAATATATTTTGATTTGTTTTACACTTTTTGGTTACTGCATGATTCAATATGTGTTATTTCATAGTTGTGATGTCTTCACTATTATTCTACAATGTAGAACATAGTAATAATATAGAAAAACCCTTGAATGAGTAGGTGTGTTTAAACTTTTGACTGGTACTGTATATTATGTTCACTCAGCTGGGCCTCACAATTAATACAACAGACACTTCCGGCACCGACAGAGATAGCCGGTTCGCATTCTTAGGAAACTGTGTATTATTTCTTACACTGTTACCCCAGGAAATCTTAAGTTTCATTACACACAGCTGGGAGGAACTATTGGATATAAGAGCAACGTCAACTTACCAACATTACGACCAGGAATACGAACTTCCCGAAGCGGATCCTCTATTTTGTCCACTACACAGGACAATGGATCGGATCCCAACAGACAACCCAAAACGACGGCGCCGCAGACAGCCACATCGCCCACCGCTCCCGAGTATAGAACTAGCCAACGTACAGTCTCTTGACAACAAGGTAGACAAAATCCGAGCAAGGGTTGCCTTCCAGAGAGACATGAGAGATTGTAACATTCTCTGTTTCACGGAAACATGGTTCACTCGGGATACGTTATCGGAGTCGGTACAGCCACCTGCTTTCTTCACGCATTGCACCAACAGAAACAAACATCTCTCTGGTAAGAAGAAGGGCGGGGGTGTATGCCTTATTAATGAGTCGTGGTGTGATCATAACATACAGGAACTCAAGTCCTTTTGTTCACCTGACCTAGAATTCCTTACAATCAAATGCCGACCGCATTATCTACCAAGAGAATTCTCTTCGATTATAATCACAAATTCTGGATCATTTTTACATTACATTTTAGTCATTTAGCAGACGCCCTTATCCAGAGCGACTTACAGTAGTGAATGCATACATTTCATTTCATTTAATACATTATTTTTCTGTGCTGGCCCCCCGTGGGAATCGAACCCACAACCCTGGTGTTGCAAACACCATGCTCTACCAACAAATCATTGTTACTCTAACTTCCGCGACGCAGACAAAGCCATCCCTCGCCCTCCTTTCGGCAAATCTGACCACGACTCCATTTTGTTGCTCCCAGCCTATAGACAGAAACTAAAACAGGAAACGCCCATGCTCAGGTCTGTTCAACACTGGTCCGACCAATCTGATTCCACACTTCAAGATTGCTTCGATCACGTGGACTGGGATATGTTCTGGATAGCGTCGAACAACAACATTGATGTATACGCTGATTCGGGGAGCGAGTTTATTAGCAAGTGCATCGGTGATGTTGTACCAACAGCAACTATTAAAACCTTCCCCAACCAAAAACCGTGGATTGATGGCAGCATTCGCGCAAAACTGAAAGTGCGAACCACTGCTTTTAATCAGGGCAAGGCGACCGGAAACATGACCGAATACAAATAGTGTAGCTATTCCCTCCACAAGGCAATCAAACAAGCTAAGCATCAGTATAGAGAAAGTAGAGACGCAATTCAACGGCTCAGACACGAGAGGAATGTGGCAGGGTCTACAGTCAATCACGGACCACAAAAAGAAAACCAGCCCCGTCGCGGACCCAGATGTCTTGCTCCTAGAGCAAACTAAACAACTTCTTCGCTCGCTTTGAGGACAATACAGTGCCACCGACACGGCCCGCTACCAAAACCTGCAGACTCTCCTTCACCACAGCCAACGTGAGTAAAACATTTAAACGTGCTAACCCTCGCAAGGCTGCCGGCCCAGAGAGCATCCCTAGCCGGCCCAGAGAGCCTCCCTAGCCTCAGAGCATGCGCAGACCAGCTGGCTGGTGTGTTTACGGACATATTCAATCCATCCCTATCCCAGTCTGCTGTTCCCACATGCTTCAAGAGGGCCACCATTGTTCCTGTTCCCAAGAAAGCTAAGGTAACTGAGCTAAACAACTATCGCCCCGTAGCACTCACTTCCGTCATCATGAAGTGCTTTGAGAGACAAGTCAAGGATCATATCACCTCCACCCTACCTGACACCCTAGACCCACTCCAATTTGCTTACCGCTCCAATAGATCCACAGACGACGCAATCACACTGCCCTAACCCATCTGGACAAGAGGAATAGCCATGTAAGAATGCTGTTCATTGACTACAGCTCAGCATTTAACACCATAGTACCCTCCAAACTCGTCATTAAGCTCGAGACCCCGCCCTGTGCAACTGGGTCCTGGACTTCTTGACGGGCCGACCCCAGGTGGTGAAGGTAGGAAAAAACATCTCCACCCCGCTGATCCTCAACAATGTGGGGCCCCCACAAAGGTGCGTTCTCAGCCCTCTCCTGTAGTCCCTGTTCACCAATGACTGTGACCATGCACGCCTCCAACTTAATCATCAAGTTTGCAGATGACACTACTGTTGTAGGCTTGATTACCAACAACGACGAGACGGCCTACAGGGAGGAGGTGAGGGCCCTCGGAGTGTGGTGTCAGGAAAACAACCTCACACTCAACAAAACAAAGGAGATGATCGTAGACTTCAGGAAACAGTAGAGGGAGCACCCCCCCTAAGCACATCGACGGGACAGTAATGGAGAAGGTGGAAAGTTTTAAGTACACATCACGGACAAACTGAAATGGTCCACTCACACAGACAGCGTGGTGAAGAAGGCGCAACAACCTCAGGAGGGTGAAGAAATTTGGCTTGTCACCAAAAACACTCAAACTTTTACAGATGCACAATCGAGAGCATTCTGTCGGGCTGTATCACCGACTGGTACAGCAACTGCTCCGCCCATAACCGCAAGGCTCTCCAGAGGGTAGTGAGGTCTGCACAACGCATCACCGGGGGCAAACTACCTGCCCTCCAAGACACCTACACCCCCCGATGTCACAGGAAGGCCAAAAAGATCATCAAGGACAACAACCACCCGAGCCACTGCCTGTTCACCCCTCTATCATCCATAAGGCGAGGTCAGTACAGGTGCATCAAAGCTGGGACCGAGAGACTGAAAAACAGCTTCTATCTCAAGGCCATCAGACTGTTAAACAGCCATTACTAACATTGAGTGGCTGCTGCCAACATACTGACTCAAATCTCTAGCCACTTAATTAAAAATTGGATGTAATAAATGTATCACTAGTCACTTTAAACAATGCCACTTTATATAACGTTTACATACCCTACATTACTCATCTCATATGTATATACTGAACTCTATACCATCTACTGCATCTTGCCTATGCCATTCGGCCATCGCTCATCCATATATTTATATGTACATATTCTTATTCCTTCCTTATACACACAAGTGTAAGGTAGTTGTGAAATTTTTAGATTACTTGTTAGATATTACTGCATGGTCGGAACTAAAAGCACAAGCATTTAGCTACACTCGCATTAACATCTGCTAACCATGTGTATGTGACCAACATTTTATTTGAAATGATCCATTACCAGTGTGATCCTATACCAAAAAAAAAAAAAATCTATACAATTTCTAAACGGTCTAAGAACAAAATTGGCCGGGCAATTCAAGCATAGATAATATGCAGAGATAATTTATTGGGCTTATAGCCGACTGCACAAACCTCATTGCTAGAGAACTGTTTTTAATTGGTTAACGTTGCATAGGCTTACATTAAAAAAATTACAAATCTGAGCAGTAGATCGGCTTGCATTTTGACTCAAAGTGATCTTGACTCAGAAAAGGTTGGTGACCATTGGTTTGGATCATTTCCATGCTCATCAAACCATTCAGTGACCACATCCTCTCCTTCTAATAAGGGAATAATTCTGACCTGGGACACCAGGTGAGTGCAATTAACTACCAGGTAGACACAAAAAACATTCAGTTGAAGTCGGAAGTTTACATACAGTAAACAAAGTCATTTTTCCAACAATTGTTTACAGATTATTTCACTTAATTTACTGTAACAATACCAGTGGGTCAGAAGTTTACATACACTAAGTTGACTGTCATGGCTTTAGAAGCTTCTGATAGGGTAATTTACATAATTTCAGTCAATTGGAGGTGTACCTGTGGATGTATTTCAAGGCTTACCTTCAAACTCAGTACCTCTTTGCTTGACATCATGGAGGAAAAATAAAAAATAAAATAAAAATAAGCTAAATGACATAAATGTAAATTTAAAAAAAATTAAAATCGGCCAAGACCTCTTTGGGAGCAATTTCCAAACACCTGAAGGTACCACGTTCATCTGTACAAACAATGGTACGCAAGTATAAACACCATGGGACCACGTAGCCATCATACTGCTCAGGAAGGAGACGTGTTCTGTCTCCTAGAGGTGAATGTACTTTGGTGCAAAAAGTGCAAATCAATCCCAGAACAACAGCAAAGGACCTTGTGAAGATGCTGGAGGAAACAGGTACAAAAGTATCTATATCCACAGTAAAACGAGTCCTATATTGACATAACCTGAAAGGCCGCTCAGCAAGGAAGAAGCCACTGCTCCAAAACCGCCACAAAAAAAGCCAGACTATGGTTTGCAACTGTACATGGGAACAAAGATCGTACTTTTTGGAGAAATGTCCTCTGGTCTGATGAAACAAAAATAGAACTGTTGGCCATAATGACCATCGTTATGTTCGGAGGAAAAATAGGGAGGCTTGCAAGCCGAAGAACACCATCCCAACCGTAAAGCACAGGGGTGGCAGCATCATGTTGTGGGGGTGCTTTACTGCAAAAGGGACTGGTGCACTTCACAAAATAGATGGCATCATGAGGCAGGACAATTGTGAGGATATATTGAAGCAACATCAAGACATCAGTCAGGAAGTTAAAGCTTGGTTGCAAATGGGTCTTCCAAATGGACAATGATCCCAAGCATACTTCCAAAGTTGTGGCAAAATGGCTTAAGGACAGCAAAGTCAAGGTATTGTAGTGGCCCTGACCTAAATCCTATAGAACATTTGTGGGCAGAACTGAAAAAGTGTGTGCGAGCAAGGAGGCCTACAAACCTGACTCAGTTACACCAGCTCTGTCAGAAGGAATGGGCCAAAATTCACCCAACTTATTGTGGGAAGCTTGTGGAAGGCTACCCGAAACATTTGACCCGAGTGAAACAATTTAAAGTCAATGCTACCACACATTAATTGAGTGTATGTAAATTTCTGACCCACTGGGAATGTGATGAAAGAAATACAAGCTGAAATAAATCACTCTCTCTACTATTATTCTGACATTTCACATTCTTAAAATAAAGTGGTGATCCTAACTGGCCTAAAACAGGGAATTTTAACTATGATTAAATATCAGGAATTGTGAAAAACTGAGTTTAAATGTATTTGGCTTCAAATGTATGTAAACTTCCGACTTCAAGTGTTTCGGCCCTCATGAACCAGAATTGAACAGCTCTGATATATAGCATTGACCTCCAAGCAGGTATTTCAAATCTGTTGAATGATGAAGTCAGGCAGGTGTCTCAGTACCGTAAACTGGGAATGACTATCATCATGTAACAACAAACAATGACTGATGAGCTTGTCAGAAACTGCAGTCAAGTACAGCAGCTAGATTCTCCCTTACTTGATGCACGGCTCATTCCCTCTCAGGAACTCCCTGGGTCCAGCACACTCAATGTCGTGCAGATGACTGGTGTGTGATTCACATCTTTGCGCACCTGCCCTCCAAACTAAACAAAGGTGGTGATTGAGTTGAATAACAGATGAAATCACACAAAGTTCCCACACAGAAATTGACGGAATACCAAAAATTGAAACAATGATCAAACGTGTCAGTTTGCCCATCTGTTTTTGACTGACTAGTCAATGTACTAGCAGAATATAAAGCCACACACAGATTGAGTGAGAGCGAGAGGGTCTATCCACTACGGTTTGACATACCTTCCAACAACTATGTCCCATCTCCAGAATGGCAGTGGAGTTCTGTGCATGGTTCACTGGATCCTGACAGTATATGAACTCCTCGGGTCTTCACATGCCGACAGAAAAGGTAAAAATTAAATGTGTTTGTCTATTTTTATGTAGCACATTAGAAAACGGCCTGGGCAAACAGGGCGCTAAGACACTGGGGGAAAAAAGCAAGAGGTGGCAGACATCAACTTAGAGAGCAGTCTCAAAGCAATTTGTTGTGGCACTGAACAAAAATATATATGCAACAATTTCAAAGATTTTACAGAGCTACAGTTTATATAACGAAATCAGTCAATTGAAATAAATTCATTAGGCCCTAATCTAAGGATTTCACATGACTGGGAGTACAGATATGCATCTGTTGGTCGCAAATACCTTTAATGAAGAAAAAAAAAGGGCGTGGATCAGAAAACGAGTCAGTATCTGGTGTGACCACCATCTGCAGCGCGACACATCTCCTTCATATAGAGTTGTTCAGGCTGTTGATTGTGGCCTGTGGAATATTGTCCCACTTCTCTTCAATGGCTGTGCAAAGTTGCTGGATATTGGCTGGAACTGGAACACGCCGTCGTATACATAGATCCTGAGCATCCCAAATAAGCTCAATGGGTGACATGTCTAGGAGTATGCAGGCCATGAAAGAACTAGGACAAGGAATTGCATACAGATACTTGCAACATTGGGCTGTGCATTACCCTGCTGAAACATGAGGTGATGGCGGTGGATGAATGGCACGATCTTGTCAAGCTTTCTCTGTGCATTCAAATTGCCATTGATAAAATGCAATTGTGTTAGTAGTTTATGCCTACCCATAACCCCATCGCCACTATGGGGCACATCAGCAAACTGCTAACCCACACAACTACATACACGTGGTCTGTGGTTGTGATTTCGGTTAGACCTACTGCCAAATTCTCTAAAACGACATTGGAGGCAGCTTATGGTAGAGAAATGAATATTAAATTCTCTGGCAACAGTTCTGGTGGACATTCCTGCAGTCAGCATGCCAATTGCACTCTCCCTCTAGCATTGTGTTATGTAACAAAATGGCACATTTTAGAGGGGCCTTTTATTGTCCCCAACACAAGGTGCATATGTGTAATGACCATACCATTCAATCAGTTTCTCGATATGCCACACCTGTCAGGTGGAGGGATTATCTTGATAAAAGGAAAAATGCTCACTATCACAGATTTAAACAAATATGTGCACAACATTTGAGAGAAACAAACTTTTTGTGCATATGGAACATTTCTGGGATCTTTTATTTCAGCTCATGAAACATGGGGCCAACACTTTACGTGTTACGTTTATATTTGTTCAGTGTAGAAATACAATACTTACAGATAACTGCAGAGGACAACTGGCGACGGGGGCCTATATTCATATAGTTCAGTACAAGTCACGCATTCAACTGGTATGATACGACGTGACGTTATCCTGTGGCTGCTCACTGAATGCAGCTGTTGTTGCTCTCTGTCCGGATGTGTCTGAATTCTGGGAGTGTATTCCTTCCAAACATTGCAAAAGCAACACTGTTAGTGGCAAGATAACTTTACCGCAGAGAAGAATGTAGCTGACCGAAATCCTAGCCACCTTCTCAACCTTGGTTGAACTGCGGCTATAGCTTGCCAATGCAATGGCAAACTAACAGTTAGCTAGCTGTGACGTTAGAACTAGCTAAGAACTGATATTTTATTGCTATCAACCAGTATCCTGCCAGATAGTTTGGCTTGATTACATTGATGAATGTTTCATACCCTCTTATTTCATAGTTTATTCGAAGATGAGTTATGTTATTTTATCCGGCTGGGAAGAAACTGGATGTGACGTCAACGAAAGCCCTGACTAATTATTTTTCTGTGGATTTTATGTCGCAGTTGGCAACCAACTTTAAGGTGCATTACTGCCACCAATTGGACTGGAGTGTGGACCAGAAACAGTGAGCTGGTACCCAGAGGATAAATCCTACCCAATGATCTCGTCTCCCTAAGGAAACGACATACATAATGAAATATTACATCCGCTGAAGATTTCCCCAGCAGGTTCACTTAATCCTGACTCTTCAACCCCATTACTCCTCAAATCGAATAACAATCGCTCCCTTTCTCTCACATATTTCTGGCACTGAAATAGAACATGTTTCACATGTCTCCATCTCCTCCTAACAATGATCACACCTCCCAGTCGGATGTTTCCCCACCAATTTCAATGTTCTATTTAGCCTTGTGTGTTCCAGTGACTACACTTTCCTCCTTTCTCTCTCGGCCTGAGGACCTCCTTGCCCCCACCTTTTCCTGGATTTTATACAGGTGTCTTCCCTTACTCTCCCTGTTCCACAACTCTTGCCACTTATTTTTACCCACTGTTCTTATTAACCCCTTGGCTTCTTTTTTACTGATTGACAATTCCATCTCAACATTAGGATGTTTAAGAGCCTGCTTGGCGATAATATCCACATCCTCATTCCCCTCTACTCCCACGTGAGCTGGTACCCAGAGGAACATCACAAATACACCATCTGTTTCACTCTATACAAGCACTGCAAAACCTCATACAATACATCCTGTCTGCCCTGAGACACATGAATTTAATCTCATCAGTGCTGCACAGGAGTCAGAGCAGATGACTACCCTGTCTGGCCTCACCTCCTCCACCCACTCTGCAGCTAATAGTATGGTCAACAACTCCATTGTGTAAACAGATAAATTATCAGTTGCTCTTTTCGTCACTGCCACCTTAAACTCAGGAACACTAAGCTGCTCCGGTCCTCCCTGTTTTAGGGTCCTTGGATCCATCATTGAATATATTCAAGAAAGCATAGTATTGTGTTCTTAAATGTTTGCTTACAACTGAATCTACTCCTTCCTCAACATATCTTACCCTCTCAGGCAACCCTAGATCTATCACTGGCTGAGGGAGAATGTCATGGTTCCACCTGTCACCAGAGGGGGGCAGAGACCGTCCTAGATACATTAATGACACTCAGGTGTGTCCTATTTATTCATTTTGATTTCCATGTTAAAAGAGGTGTATTCTTTTTTTGTTCTTTGATGAAACTTGAATTATGTGCTGTATGTGTTTGTCTCCAGAGTGAGTTTTCGAGACTTTGTATTTGTATGGTTTCTCAGTGTTACTGTGATCCTTCTGTTACTGTTTCTCAGTAAAGTATTATGTTTATCCTTAACCGCTGATTCCTCGTCTGGTCTCTTCTCTGCACCTGGGTCCAACCTCACCATGTCACAGAGAAACCAAGGTTGGATAGCAGGAAGAACTACAGAGGGGCTAAACTCCCTCCCAAAGAACCCCATCTCTCTCGCCATGCAATTGCCTATCCACCCAAAGCTTATATTCAGATTTTGTTCATGTTCCCAGTACTCTAGGTGCACCTTTTTTGTAGGATGTGTAACCTTATGTCCTTGTAAATTTACCCAATATGTCATGGCTAGCTGTTGTCTCAACTTTAATGGCATCTCTCCCAACTCTAAGCGCATTGTTCCACAACATATTAAGGCTTTGGCCTGGATTACATCTAGCTTTTTTTAAAGATGTCTGAGCTGCTGATCCATATGCTATACTAACATAATTCATGGATTACCTTAATAACAGCGCTATATATCTATATAAACTCAGCAAAAAAGAAATGTCCTCCCACTGTCAACTGTGTTTATTTTCAGCAAAATTAACATGTGTAAATATTTGTATGAACATAAGATTCAACAACAGACATAAAATGAACAAGTTCCACAGACATATGACTAACAGTAATTGAATAATGTGTCCCTGAACAAAGGGGGGGTCAAAATCAATAGTAACAGTCAGTATCTGGTGTGGCCACCAGCTGCATTAAGTACTGCAGTGCATGGTTTGCTAGTGCTTGCTGTGAGATGTCACCCCACTCTTCCACCAAGGCACCTGTGCGTCACAGGGAAGACATCCTCCTCCCTCACGTGGTACCCTTCCTGCAGGTTCATCCTGACATGATCCTCCAGCATGACAATGCCACCAGCCATACTGCTCGTTCTGTGCGTGATTTCCTGCAAGACAGGAATGTCAGTGTTCTGCCATGGCCAGCAAAGAGCCCGGATCTCAATCCAATTGAGCACATCTGGGACCTGTTGGATCGGAGGGTGAGGGCTAGAGCCATTCTCCTCAGAAATGTCTGGGAACTTGCAAGTGCCTTGGTGGAAGAGTGGGGTAACATATCACAGCAAGAACTGGCAAATCTGGTGCAGTCCATGAGGAGGAGATGCACTGTAGTACTTAATGCAGCTGGTGGCCACACCAGATACTGACCATTACTTTGGATTTTGACCCCCCCTTTGTTCAGGGACACATTATTCTATTTCTGTTAGTCACATGTCTGTGGAACTTGTTCAGTTTATGTCTCAGTTGTTGAATCTTATGTTCATACAAATATTTACACATGTTAAGTTTGCTGAATATAAACGCAGTTGACAGTGAGAGGACGTTTCTTTTTTTGCTGAATTTAGATACTTTTGTACCTGTTTCCTCCAGCATCCTCACAAGGTCCGTTGCTGTTGTTCTGGGATTGATTTACACTTTTCGCACCAAAGTAAGTTCATCTCTAGGAGACAGAACTCGTCTCCTTCCTGAGCAGTATGACAGCTGCGTTGTCCCATGGTGTTTATACTTGCGTACTATTGTTTGTACAGATGAACGTGGTACCTTCAGGCGTTTGAAATTGCTCCCAAGGATAAACCAGACTTGTGGAGGTCTACAATTTTTTTTCTGAGGTCTTGGCTGATTTCTTTTGATTTTCCCATGATGTCAAGCAAAGAGGCACTGGGTTTGAAGGTAGGCCTTGAAATACATCCACAGATACACCTCCAATTGACTCAAATGATGTCAATTAGCCTGTCAGAAGCTTCTAAGGCCATGACATTTTATGGAATTTTCCAAGCTGTTCAAAGGCACAGTCAACTTAGTGTAGGTAAACTTCTGACCCACTGGAATTGTGATACAGTGAATTATAAGTGAAATAATCTGTCTGTAAACAATTGTTGGAAAAATTACTTGTGTCATGCTCAAAGTAGATGTCCTAACCGACTTGCCAAAACTATAGTTTGTTAACAAGGAATTTGTGGAAAGGTTGAAAAACAAGTTTTAATGACTCTAACCTAAGTGTGTGTAAACTTCCGACTTTAACTGTATCTATTGCAGAACAGCAATGATCAAATACTGTACATTTTACAGAACTTCTGATCATTGTTCTTTCATTTGTATCTGAGTTGCAGATCTTAAGACCCCTTTTTTACAAACTTTAAATATATATGTCAGACACATTTCAGTTGAAGGCATTCAGTTGTACAACTGACTAGGTATCCCCCTTTCCCTTTCATCAGTGAATACAAAATTCACTGTTCAGTGTTTTGTTCACAGAATATAACACTTGGTTTTCATCAGAAGATAAATGTGTGCAGTTGCGTTCACTGTATCCAGCAATCAGTAACTACTAGTGCAAAAAAAGTCCCATCAGTGTCATACAACAATGTAGGGATAGAGAATGAGGAATCATTTATAATATTTGTTACAATATTGTGGACATGCAGAGACGCAGGGAATAAAGTTGGGTTACCTCTAAGCAGGAGCATCATGCCCCCATTATTCTATAGGTGTGAAGTACAAGAGGATGGTTGGCCTGGAAGTTGGAGAATTTTTCAAACACCCGAACCAGCTTTCCTGCAATCTAGAGACATAATCATTATGCCTAATGTAAAAAAAAAATATTATTTTTTTTCTGCATAGGTTATCTAAGCATACCTCTTTACCTGTTCAATTGTCATTTAAATGAGGGTGTCATTCTGAGTGTTGTAAATCACACATCTCAGTATACTGCACTAACATGCCTAGGACATTTCATCAAAATGTCAACAGTACAGGGGATCATAACACACAATCAATACAGGCACATATCATGGCATCATAAATACAGTTCTCTATTGCTTGAGCCATTTGTCCAAACAGAATTCACTTTTTCAAAACAATTAAAACATAGGCCCAAACTGAAACATGTTGTCCAAATGACACTTCTAATTTGACACTTCTAACTTTCAAAACTTTAAATAATGACACAAAATCAACTACCTCCCGTCAAAACCTACACATTGTTATCTAATGAAAAGTTATTTCAATCAAGCATTACACAATGACCCAATAAATACTAACTACAACTATCAATATACCCTAACATAACCCTCTTTAATATGTCTGTACCATTTGTTGATACTATAATTATAGTACACACCATTAAAGGCAAGCAAACATATCACAGCATGGGCTGTATTCTTTTTTCATAAAATAATTTTACCAAAGATGACCAATGCAGAAAGAATGTCACTCAAGAGCATGAATATCTAAAAACAAAAGGCTTTACAGTATTTTACATTTTACAATTGAGAGTGATCTTCCTCTATGGGCCCCTCTACCTCTCCTTTGTCCTTGCCCACTGCCTCTTGGTCCATTCGTGCAAACAGTAACTCAGAGGTGACCTCTTTTATGCATGTCACGATTGTCGTAATGAGCGGACCAAGGCGCAGCGTGAGTATAGTTCCACATATTTTTCATCTCCGTGAAACAAACAAAACAATAAAGAAACAATGAAACGTGAAGTCATGCCGTGCACACAGGCAACTAAACACAAACAATATCCCACACGTGGGAAAAATAGCTACTTAAATATGATCCCCAATTAGAGACAACGATTACCAGCTGCCTCTAATTGGGAATCATACAAAACACCAACATAGACAATATAAACTAGAACACAACATAGAAATATTAAACTAGACTACCCCCTAGTCACGCCCTGACCTACTTCACCATAGAGAAACAAGGCTCTCTATGGTCAGGGCGTGACAATGCATGAATAAGGACTCGTTGCCGATTGAACAATTGTGCAAAAAAGTTTTGCACACATGCAGAAGAGGCTCATATTCATGGGAGTAATTTGTATCAGCCATGACCAAATGTTTTAATTTTGTTTGACATGAATTACTCAACTGACTTTTGCATCTTTTGTAGAGAGTTGTGTTTACTGTTTCGCAAAAATGTGCTTAGCGTTTGCATTATGTGTGAAAGCAATGAGAAATGAAAATAATAATGTAGTGCTCATTACATTATGAGGGAGATCAAGGGGACCCCAGTTTCATTAAACGTGTCTTAGCAATCCCGCTCCCCCCGTAGCCCCAAGATGAATGGTTTGGCCACGCTCCACTGCTTTGATTGGTGCAACTAGAAATCACAAGTGTCTATGCTATACTGAACAAAAATATAAACGCAACATGCAACAATTTCAAAGATTTTGAGTTACAGTTCATAGAAGGAAATCAGTCAACTGAAATAAATTCATTAGGCCCTAATCTATGGATTTCAAATGACTGTGTAGGGGTGCAGCCATGAGTGGGCTTGGGAGGGCATAGGCCCACCCACTGGGGAGCCAGACCCAGCCTATCAGAATGATTTTTTCCCCACAAAAGGGCTTTATTAAAGACAGAAATTCTTCTCAGCACCCCCAACTTTTTGCGCATATAGAACATTTCTGGGATATTTTATTTCAGAAAAGTTTGTGGTCATACGCACATCCTTTGATTTCAGCTCATGAAACATGGAACCAACAATCTACATGTTGCATTTACATTTTTGTCCAGTATATAATGAAAATGCACCTATGAAAGAAAATTCCACAATTTTATCTATTTTGGGCTGTTAATGTGTATTGGTGTTTCGTTTTGTGTCCGATGCACCCCTAGCTGTGAGAACCATGGCGTGAGCACGGGCTGACTTGGCATTGCTGTAGCGCAGCCGAATAGCCTACCAGCAGCCTACCAAAGGTTGCACTGTGTCCATTGCAATGTAAAAAAAAATGCAGCTGTAACTGTTCAATAGTTAGGCTATACATATTACCGGAGCTAGGTATCCTAGCGGTTAGGAGCGTTGGGCCACTGGTTCAAATCCCAGACCCGACTAGGTGAAAAATCTGTCAATGTGCCCTTGAGCAAGGCATTTAACCCATAATGGCTCATCTCTGACTGAGTGGGATGTGCAAAAAACACATTTCCAATGCGCTTGTACATGTCTGAAATAGGACAAATGTAAGCACCCACCTTCTTATCTTATTGTTCTTTATATTTCTATGTCAGATTCACGGCCGCAATTTATGAAACATGCCAAAACTTTGGAGATAACAATAGATGGCAAAGTCAAAGATACTGGTTTCCCCTATCCATCTGTGGTGAAGTTTTCCCTAAATGCTATGACATATCCAGCTCCAGAATCAGCCATAGTCTCTAAGCTAGCTGGCTAATCTTTTGAATGCAGTGTAGCAACAAAAGATAACATTAGCTAGCTAGGTTAGCCAGCTGTCAGTGCTCTACTTGTTGTTATTTCTCCATTCCACATGGAAATCACCACAAAGTTCAGTAATAGATTTTGCATCTGAAATATTTTAAAATAGGACAAATTTGAGGGCGCACGTGCCCCCTGTGGGCATGACTCCTCTGCCTCTAAGTAACTTTGGGTCCTGTGTGGCTCAGTTGGTAGAGCTAGGTGCTTGCAATGCCAGAGTTGTGGGTTCAGTTTCAACTGGGGACAAGTACAAAGAATGTATCCACTCACTACTGTAAGTACCTCTGGATAAGAGTGTCTGCTAAATTACTTAAATGCAAAGTCATCATCTCCAACATTGTGCCCTTCCATTATAGAGCTTTGCTTTGGTGTGGATTAAGGCCTATACATTCATATCAGTTGTGTTCCTCCTCTGTATTCACCTTCCTTGTTTCTGTGTGGCAAGGGAAAGTCTACAAAACTAAGAGCAAACTAGCCAAATGTTGAGTATATTGTAATGATACCGATGAATAAATCCTGCACACAATGTGCTTATTTTTATGAAACGTTTTATCAAGATTAATGTTTGTTTTGATGTATATGAAATTGTTTGGTGAAATATGCATAAAAGTAGAGTAATTGCACATAATTCTGTAACTTTGGATAGTTGTACTTCCAGTTTTGATCATCATGATTTAGTGAATGCAAAGAACATTTATTGATCTACTGGTATTTTTAAAAGACAGTCTAACTTTTGTTTTTGTGTGCCTGGACTCAAGGGAAACTATGGTTGCATGAATCTTTTTGCAGGCATTCGGGTTCCTTTTATGAATGTTTATGCAATTTGTACAGTATAATATTGTTTTGATTGTGTAACTATGTTTTGAGAAGGTAACTGCATTTTGAAAAAGCCTTTACTGTGGACACTGTTCTGAAAATGAAATGCTTTTATATGATTGAGAAAAGGGGTTTTATGAAACGTCAAGGCTATTGATATATTGGTTTGTAAATACTGCTCTCTAGTGGTGAAGCTATGTTAGCTCCTAAAACAACTTCTCTTTCCATTCAAGTCTTGAGGGATATCCTACAAAGCAAGATCTACTCAGGGTTTTCTAAAGCTAATCAGCTTCAGTAAGCTTCTTATCCCAGCTCGGGCTTCATTCATACTAAGACAGTGGATATTGCTTGCCCCCCCCCCCCCCCCCCCCCCCCTTACACAAGGTGCAAGTTCGAAATTTGGTTGTGCATCAGCAGTTTTTCTCACTGACAGTCACTCAATTAGTCATGTCAGCTAACAATGTTTCAATTGGTAAATTAGTCTAGCCATTTATCTAAACTTGTAGGAATCATGGCCGAATACTGACCGGTCACGCAGGGCAGGGGGCCCTGACCTCCACGGGGCTCCAATTCATTTTGTTAAGAGTCAGACACACCGAGAAATCTGAATGCCGATAGGTACTTAGCATCTCTGCCCAGAGTGTCTGCAGTTAACTTTTGGCTGTTCACATAGAACAGTTTTACCTCTGATTTGCTACGTTGAAATACTCCAGGCCACAAGATGACAGTAGCTTG
Organism: Salmo trutta; assembly: GCF_901001165.1. Taxonomy (NCBI): domain Eukaryota; kingdom Metazoa; phylum Chordata; class Actinopteri; order Salmoniformes; family Salmonidae; genus Salmo; species Salmo trutta. The sequence continues at coordinate 8,800,490 of NC_042983.1, read as the reverse complement.
TTTGGCTTGTGCCTGTTGTCGCTAATGTAAGCTAACTAGCAAGCTGTGCTAATGTTGTTGCTAGCTAACTAGAATTTGTCGTAAGCCTTTGTTGATACTAACCAGATGGCCACAACTAGATAACTAGCAACATTATAATTAAATCACAATGAGGGCACGACAAAGCCTATTCCCACCCAAGAGACTGAAAAAATTTGGCATGCGTCCTCAAATCCTGAAAAAAGTTCTACAGCTGCAACATCGAGAGCATCCTGAATGGTTGCATCACTGCCTGGTATGGCAACTGCTCGGCCTCCGACCGAGAGGCACTACAGAGGGTAGTGCGAACGGCCCAGTACATCACTGGGGCCAAGCTTCCTGCCATCCAGGACCTCTATACCAGGCGGTATCTGAAGAAGGCCTTAAAAATTGTCAAAGACTCCAGCCACCCTGGTCATAGACTGTTCTCTCTGCTTCCCGCACGGCAAGCGGTACTGGAGCGCCAAGTCTAGGTCCAAAAGTCTTCTTAACAGCTTCTACCCCAAGCCATAAGACTCCTGAACAGCTAATCAAATGGCCACCCAGACTATTTGCCCCCCCCCCCCCCCCCCCCTTGACTAACCTGTGCCCCTGCTGTATCGGTACCCCCTGTATATAGCCTCGCAACTGTTATTGTACTGCTGCTCTTTAACTATTTTTTTTTTTTTACTTCACTTATTTTCTTAAAATTGCGTTGTTGGTCAAGGGTTTGTAAGTCAGCATTTCACTGTAAGGTCTACCTACACCTGTTGTATTCGATGTCGATTAGCCATATCCACCGTTATAGTATGGATGAAGCCTGAGCTAAGATGTGAAGCCAACTAAAGCTGCTTAGCTTTAGAAAACCCTGAGTAGATCTAGCTTGCTTTGTGGGATACCAGGATGGTTGACAAAAACATGAAGTGCCTGCAGCACTACTGGACCAGGGTTGCCTAGCCCTGCTGTATAGTATTGACCTCCAACCAGGTATTTCAAATCTTTTGAATAATAGCGATATGACAAAAATCAATGACGCATGAGTTAGAGTAGCTAAAATGTACACAAATAATCTACTTGTTACGTTACTTTGACACAAGATGTATACCTTTTAGCCACGCCCTTGTGGAGATCTGAAAGGGTTTGATTGGTTTAAGCAATGTATGGGAAAACTTTCACTTATCAGAGTGCAGGTGAAGCTCGCACCTGTCAAATTATTTGTTATTTATTAATACTGCACGTGCTGGTAGGCTATATATTTCCATAAATCTAAACATTAAATGCTAGTAATAACTTTGCCATTCATATTTTCGAAGATTTTATGACATTTTAATAAAACGTTTTCGAAATATAAACTATGATGATGCTGAATGTATTTAATAAACAATATTTGTGTTCAAGCATGATCGTTGAATATGAAGACTGTGTACTTTAGGCCCATACCAGAACAACGTCTAAGGGGCTAAAAAAGGAAGTATATATTTGTTAAGTATATAGGCTCATGCAATAAAGAACAATAACTTTTGTTTATAATATAAATGTTTTGTAATCGTTTGTTCATATAGATCATCATATGAAACGTACGGGATAATTTACAAATATATATATATATATTTTTACAAAGTAGTAGTTATAAGCGCTATGATAGTAAACGATTACCGTAATAGTAGGCTAGCCTAATAATGTATTTTATATACTTTTAGCATGCAAATGTTAAAAACGCACACAGTAGGGAGGTAGGAAATTAAATTTGAACTTTTTTCGTTTTAAATCAACTGAAACTTTTCAAACATAAAATGCACAGACATGAGCATCCATTCAAGAACCTCCTCAACCATTAAAACAGAATACTTTTATTTCGTTTAACGTTATTTTGTTGAGTTTATAACACGCATTCAAGAGCAGTTATTCAAATGAACAAACATGTTATAACAAAGAGCTTTGTAGGCATATAATGGGTTATAATAAATGATAGGCATACAAGATTTTCCCCAAAAATATTGTGACAATTTATTTTGATCTTCAACGCATGCACATAATTACAGCAATTAAAAATAGCTACATTTTTTTAATTATTTTTTTTATTTTACCTTTATTTAACTAGGCAAGTCAGTTAAGAACAAATTCTTATTTACAATGACGCCTACCAAAAGGCAAAAGGCCTCCTGCGTGGTCGGGGGCTGGGATTAAAGATAAAATACATAAAAATAAAAAAATGTTGAACAAAACACACATCACGACATGAAATGGTTATGTTGACAGTATTGTCAAACTGAAACTGCAAAAGATATTGATTAACTGACCGAAGCCACGCCATTAACTTTTCAATGTTTAACAAGTCAGCAAAAACATTCCTCCATAAAAAAATGAACGGTTATTTAAAACGAATTTTCAAAACTTCCTTAACTATTTTGTCAAGAACAAGAAATAAATAATATTTGAACTACACACGTGCTTTGGTTGTAAAATACAGTGGTTTATAGTGGTTCATTGCATGGCTGAGTGATATATAAAACCATTGGGGATTTATTGCAAATAAACTTCAGTGCCATCAGTGAACAAATTACAGTATCATCAACACACAAGCGCAACCATAATTCACAGACTCAAACAATGTTTTCTATTATGCATACATTCAGCATTAGAAATGTGAAAATGCCATTTGGTATGATAGCAAACACCTCTATCTTCATTCATCAGGCTATGAAAAAAAAATAGCTCAATTTTAATCAGTTTGTTAGATTTATGACCTAGGAATATGAGTCTCTGTCTTGATAGGAGTCTATACCTCTGACCAACTGTTGTATACATTGGAGCTGATCCATGCAATCCTTGTTGCATAAGCGTTTTGTAGCTAACGCACCAGAACCCTGTAACGAGGAATCGCTGTCTACCTCTGACATAGGCCTACAGTCCAATGGAGCAGCAATCGGACTATTTGCAATAGTGTGACAATTCACGTCTCTATCAGTCATAAGGTGAATAGATGTCGGGGGCGTCGAACAGTTGTCTGGTAGGCCTACGCTATTGGGAATGGAGTATGGTCTGAACCGGGTAGGAGGGCGCACTGGGCGGCGATGCACTGGGGTTGATGCTGTGGTGGAGAGAGCAGCCGTTGCGGCCAAATAGGAGTAGGGATAGGGGAAAATAGCACCAAAAGGAGAAACCGTGAGGCCCTATATGGGAAACAAAGAAAGAGCGGTTAGGGCTGCAAAGTTTGCTGTTATTTTCATGACTTATTTTCACGACTTAAATTAGCCTAATTAATTGACGACGTCATAAGCTTAAAAGCCGCCTATTGAGTAGTGTTGCTGAATTAATAGATGATAGGCATACCTGCGATGCCATAGCATGCTGCTGAAAGTTCAAGGGTAATCCTGACGTTCTTTGTACAGAAGATACTGGGATACCAGCCGTGCCCATGGTGCACACTCCGTCAGATGACACAGCCATCAGCATGTGCCCCATTGCTGTTGCTGCTACACTGGATACAGTTTCTCCCTGCATGTTTACTTGGGCATTGTGTAGGAGACGGTGAGCGACACCCAAGGGGTTGAGAATATATCTTGTCCAATCCGGTGGATAAGAATAGCAGTGTGAAAACGTGTTGCGTCCTAAGCCTGTGATGCGAGCGCTTTGGTCCGTTTCCACGGTTAAAGGCTGGAAGTGTTCTGTTGCCCTCGGATCCTCTGCTCCAAAGCAACGTGTCATACCACCAGTTATGGCGTTTATATGGTCCTGTTTTGGATCCTCTGAGTCTGTTTCGGTCCTAAGTGAGTCCGTTGAAGCCCTGTCCGCTTTGTCGTGGAATGTGGTAACATTTGGCTCAGGTTTCAGTTCCTCTGTGGTGGTTGAGATTTTTCGCGAGTCTTGTCCAACATTATTCCAATGTTTGCTTTCTTGACCGCTTTCATTGTCACTTTGGCAGCCCTCTAACATGATTGGTTAAATACAATGTTGTTTGTAAACTGAGAACAAGTTGAGGCTAAACATTTTACCATTACAATATATTATGGGACGAAAGGTACAAATGTATTAAATTCGTTGTCATACAAACTCACCGATTGATTTTGCATTTCCTGCGCTTTTCAGTGGAGCCTCATCCAAAGAGTCACCAGAGGTTTCACTGAACTTTTGTATATTTATCCCCAATTGTTTCCTAATAAAAAAAGAAACATTTTAGTAGGCCTATTGACAATTAAGAGTTTCTAAAAGTATTTAGTATTTAGATTTACATTTGTCGTTTTTTGTCTCACTTTTTTTCTCTTCTACCATTGCCAGTGTCACGGAATCCTTTGGCGAAAGGATTGTTATCAATTTTCATTTGTGTGATCTGAAAATAGAAATTACTGTTAAGGACTGTAATGTTTCTAAACATTAGACCAGTAACTACATTTTAACACTATTAATCATAGACTCATAGGCTATAGGCTAGTGATAAGCCAGGAGTTGGCCTATAAAATCCTTCAAACGTTTCCAACCAAATCTTTGTCCCCAAGAACTTTGTAAAAGGGGTTATAAGCAGTTAATAAACGTTGTGTAAATATATTGCATATTAAAACAAAGTATTTGAAAACACAAACATCAACATTTCATTACATGCCAAATATTGAGCCTTGGGCATAATATGCTATAGAGTATATATGTCAGTAATTAATTTAGACCTGGATTGAAGTCTATATAACTGCAATAATTGTTCATCACCATCTATAAACTTTTTACAAACTCTTTATGCATAATATATAAATGTGTGTGTATATATATATATATATATATATATATATATATATATATATGTGTGTGTGTGTGTGTATATATATATATATATATATATATATATATATATATATATATATATATATATATATGTGTGTGTGTGTGTGTATATATATATATATATATATATATATATATATATATATACAATTTATATTTTCCAGAGTGTTATCAATACGAAAAATACATTGATATTCTGAAATTTGCTTTATGAAATTATGAAGGGCCTACCTTATCGTTTTGGTATGCAGTTACAGCAATGAATTCTGTCTCAGAAAAGACATAGGTCCTGAACGTGCTATAAGGTAGTTTGAGGATATCATTGGCCCTCACAACGTGAAACCTGGGCTGGTATTTGTGCATTGAGTTAAGAATCGTCTGTAATTGGAGACAACATACATTTAAAATAATACATTAGGCCTAGTCATCAACTCGAACATTACGCAGTTTAAGAAAAACTAGTCTTTCAGTTATATTTCAATATAACAATACATTAGATGAGTTAAACTGCACTGTAAATAGACTACATTACTAACACAAAACGCTAGTATTTTTGGAACTTACAAACCCATGCTTGTCCGAGATGTTGTTTGTCAATTTTAGTTTGTGAAAATTGACCACTTTTGACATCCATTGCTCGCCAGAAGCGGGACTGTCTGGGTGTATGTACATCCTCTTTGGCATTTCAGGATCTGCCTTTCCTGACACCATCCAACGGGAGTTGTGGAACTTGTACCTGAAGTCGTCGGCCGCCACAATGTCCATGAGCAAAATATATTTTGCCCTTTGGTTCAAGCCAGTACATCTTGCTTTAAACGGTGGAAACATCCGCCTGGAGAAAAGGTAAAACACATCGATTCTAAATCACAGATGTACTATAGAATATAGGCTGAAAAAAAGAATAACTTTATAGGCTATGGTTATTGGTGATATTTTATAACATTTACCTTCCTGATTTTGTTATGACCATTTCAGTGCCGAATTTGTGGAATTGTGTCCAAAGGTGCCTTGTCTCCAAGTGAACTTTTGGATCATCCTCCGTGGCTTCCGTCTCCAGCGTTTTAGGAGGACTGAGCTTGGCAGACTGGGTTGCATTATGCTGTTCCAGCGAGGCTTTGCGGAGGATCGTTTCAGCATTGACCGGATCCAGCATGGGATGCCTTTGCGCAACAGGCAAGTGAAGAGACCCGTGGGAAGTTAATGCAATGGCAGGAAAAAACGGAGGTTGTCGGGCCAGCATTGCGTCGAGGGTGAAATCCGAAGCAGTGTTTGGTAAAAACGGTTGGAATGCCATATCTCCTGGTACAAGTGGATCTCTCATTCATGAGTGAATCCTCTTCATGTCAAGGTAGGACAACCGATGTCTTGAATCATTTCTTAAATGCACACGTTTTGATATTTGGAATAGGCTATATTCAGTCTAACTGTCACATTTTCTCAAGTGTATTTCAAGCTGGTATTTCGTTGCCATTTCATCGTAATTACAATGTAGCTTACCCTTTTCAGAAGACAAAAGTAGACCTGCCCATATGCCACCTATTTCAATTTTCGATTAAGCTACTTTGTGTTAAATCCGAACAAATGTTACCGGTTGCATTCGAGAAGTGCATCTCCATCTCATTCCAAGGAATTATCTTCTATTCTTAGCATTATATTAGGCTACTAGGAGAAAAACAAACCCAGAATAGAGGCAATAGCCTATCCCATCAAAGACCTAGCGTGCACTTAGCTCATGTTCTTCCTTCCCGATCTGTGAGAATATGTTACGAAGTCCGAGCCGGAGTTGATTGGCTCTTTGACACTTTGGACCTTGTATATTCTATTATGGGTGTGGTTTCACGGGTCAGGTGGGTAGAGCGGTTCAGTAAGCAGTATTGTAACATGGGGTGTTGGGTTCATATGCAGTTCGGTCTCTGCCACTTCACTGGTGATCGAAAGACAACTTTGCAAGAAACGCCGAGCCGTATAGTCGGAGTGTTCGTGAGCAATGAAGGATTAGTGAGCTGTCCACGTGCGTCTGATGCTGAATTCCATTTCTCATCAATAATTTGGCTGGGTAGACTTAATATTGTCCTATTTATATTGCCTTGCTGACATTTAAAAAGAACATAGGATACACCCGAGAAAGTCAGTGATTGAAGAGATTCAGTGTGGTATGCAAACATACTGTAGTAGACAGTAGCCTATGTTTCACTTCACAATGAATGAGCACAAAATAGTGGATTTACACATTTATCATAAATAAGTGTGGTTACCCAAACTACCAGCTAAAAGGCTGGAGAATGTCTAGTTATTAAAAGTGTAAGGTCTTTAGGCGAATCCATTAACTATAAGCACAACTTACTTTTAGAATTATTGGAATCATAAAGATATTTCAAGTTTAGGGCATATTTGACAACTATTATCCACTATAGGCTCATTTTAAATAATTAGGATTGACAATTAAAGTAAATGCCTCTGGCTATAATTCAAATCCAGTCTTGTCATCAAGTAGGCTATGTTTATTAATCTCTCAAATCATAAACATGTTCAGACAGTGATCATTTCAACACATATGTCTGACCCCCAGACAACAATTTCAAAGTCAATCACTCTGTCTACCTCCTCTGTTGTCACTCTATCTGAAGTGTTTCAATAGTCCATCTTCAGTCCATATTACATACTCAAATGTTTTATTTTATAGACCAATACCATCTTCAACTGCTGCATCATCAAGGAAATACCATTGGCCATCCTAAACGCTGGTATGCCTATTAAAACACATTCACTTGCTTCAGTCTTCCCACACCATTCCTGGACCCACACTGTGACAGCCTTGTGACATGAGAACAGTGCTACATGGGTACAGTCTACAGTCAGCGCCTTTACTCTGCACAGCTACTATATATATATATAGTATATATACACCTACATAAACGTATTTGGACACCCCTTCAAATTAGTGGATTCAGCTATTTCAGCCACACCCATTGCTGACAGGTGTATAAAAGTGAGCACACAGCCATGCAATCTCCATAGAAAAAAACATTGGTAATAGAATGGCCTTACTGAAGAGCTCGTGACTTTCAACCTGGCAGAGTCATAGAACGCCCTGCTAGTGCTGCCCCGGTCAACAGTAAGAGCTATTATTGTGAAGTGGAAACGTCTAGGAGCAACAACGGCTCAGCTGCGAAGTGGTAGGCCACACAAGCTGACAGAATGGGACCGCTGAGTGCTGTAGCGCAGAGCGCGTAAAAATCGCCTTAGTTGCAACACTCATTACCAAGCTCCAAACTACCTCTGGAAGCAACGTCAGCACAATAACTGTTCATCCAGAGCTTCATAAAATGTGTTTCCATGGCCGAGCAGCCACAAAGAAGCCTAAGATCACCCTACACAATGCCAAGCGTCGGCTGGAATGGTGTAAAGCTCACCGCCATTGGACTATGGAGCAGTGGAAACGCATTCTTTGGAATGATGAATCACACTTCACCATTTGGCAGTCTGACGGACGAATCTGGGTTTGGCGGATACCAGGAGAATGCTACCTGCCCGAATGCATAGTGCCAACTGTAAAGTTTGCTGGATGAGGAATAATGGTCTGGGGCTGTTTTTCTTGGTTCGGACTAGGCTCTTTAGTTCCAATGAAGGGAAATCTTAATGCTACAGCATACAAAATGACATTCTAGACAATTCTGTGCTTTCAACTTTGTGTCAGCAATTTGGTGAAGGCCCTTTCCTGTTTCAGCATGACAATGCCTCCATGCACAAAGCGAGGTCCATACTGAAATGGTTTGTCGAGATCGGTGTGGAAAAACTTGACTGGCCTGCACAGAGCCCTGACCTCAACCCCATCAAACACCTGAATTGGAACGCCTACTGCGAGCCAGGCCTAATTGTCCAACATCAGTTCCCGACCTCACTAATGCTCTTGAGGCTGAATGAAAGCAAGTCCCTACAGAAATGTTCCAACATCCAGTGGAAAGCCTTCTCAGAAGAGTGGAGGCTGTTATAGCAGCAAAGGGGGACCAAATCCATATTAATGCCCATGATTTTGGAATGAGATGTTTGACGAGCAGGTGTCCACATACTTTTGGTCATGTAGTGTAGAAGGTCTGCCAGCGATTGTCCAGGATGGATTAGTCTCTGGATATAGTTACAGAGCTTTTTATTGCTCAATGGCCCATGGCAGGCTAGGAACGTACTAGTGAAACCTCTTACTGAGTGAGAGCGGCAGGTTCGGGACAACAAAGTCTCAGACAGGCGTTCAACCTCCAGTGTCATTGGTTTGCTTTCACCAAAGCTGCCGATGTTAATTTCCTTTCTGCGATTGTTGAGAACCGGATCTGTGTGAATTGTTACAAGGCATCACTACTACTATGCTATAGGTTGCTTTCATCTTCTAATACAATTCAAGCAAGGCAGTCACTGTATACAGTACAGTGTTGCAGAGCTGTCCCAGTGACCAAAAACAAGGGATCGCTATGACAACCCTCGCTGTGAAATTAGATGATACCTCAACATGGAACCTTTGTGTATAGGCTTCCCTATGTGTCTCTGATCAAATCCTGAACTAAATATGCGTCGTATTCTGGGTTTACACTAGATACACAGAAGCGAATGGGACTGACGATGACCCAATCTTTTTTTGTCAGGAGAGGAAGGGGAAAACCCTGCCTGTCCATCAGCCAACTTCAAAAAGGCCCACTGAGTAATCTGAAACAAGCCGGAGAATGAGAGCAAACAACATGCCTGGCTGTTATTTGTGGGTTTGGCCACAAGCTACGTGTGAAACCTGTCACAAGGGACTAACCTCAGATTTCTATTGGGTCACTGCCCAGTGACATCCTCTTCCTGCAAAACTTCTACATTATACCCCTGTTAGGACATGAAGGACATAAGGGGTCCGGACTCTGGGACAACACTTGCCGAGGGACCTTGGGGGAGCTTGCCATCAGTAGATTTCAGTCTTGTTGCGGTCACCTAACGCTAACTGTCATCAACAAAGGCAGCACTGGTATCACCCTATAGTGGAAACAGTGTACACACTACGCATGTTGTACACCCCTGGGTCAAGCCGTGCCAATCAACTTTTCGTCGCCAGGGTTCAATGTACCACCCTCCACTGTACGTTCCCTGACCTCTTGGGCACTGAGAGCTTGAATAGCATCCTTGTCTCAGTCCAAATAACAGGAAGTAAAGGTGTTATGTTGACAGGCATTGTCCCTTTTCTTTTATGCACCAAAGTTACTTTAAATTAAGCTTATGTCTTAGTCATAAGGTAGAGTGAGATGGCCAGAGGAGTGTGTTGGTTACAAACACACTGACAAACCACAGCACACTAAAAGTCTGAGAAAATAGTAACACAGTCTACGCTCACACTGAAGGTCTATAGATTCATAATTGCATTCTATACAATGCAAATCAATCAACTTGCCATATTATAAACAACTCTGATCCATGTCTCTCTGCAGCACTCATATAGCCATGTCTTCTAGCCTAGCCATGGAATCCCAGCTCACAGCTATGGCCAGGGTCATTGGAAGCTCTCCAAACCACCATGGCCATGCTGTCTCCCTAACACCTCTGATGTTTCGGCAGTTGAACACTGATGAATGGTCTAATGGTAGCAGGTCAGTGTGACTGAACACATTTGGACTTTGCAGGTACAAGGAATGTAGTTAAACAGAGGAGCAGAGGTGCTAAAGGAGAAATCCTGAGTTACGTCTCAAATAGCACACTATTCCCTATATACCCCACTACTTTGACCAGAGCCCTATGGGCAGTGGTTAAAAGTAGTGCATTATGTAGTGAATAGGGTGCCATTTGGGACGACGCCCTGGAGTAGATTGGGCATCAAACACACAGCAGCAGCCAAGTGGCAGGGTGATGGAGCAGACTATGAAAACTAATGTGAATGAGGTGGTTATATAAGGGTCTGATGATCACCTTACTGGTCAGCAGAATATCTGGCCTGGGAATGGGGGAAAATAGGGGACAATCCACACCATGGAGATATTTCAGTATGTTCTAATACTATCTCTATGATCCAGACAATGCCGTTTTACCTCACACAAGGGAATGTCTTTCCTCTTTATCACTCACAAGTCATCGCCTCATCTTCCCTTCCGTCACGGAGAACAGTAGATACCAGGATTATCTGTTTTTGACAGAATCAACATCAAAAGCTATAAAGCTGTTCTCACTAAATGATACGGTAACTAAATAAAGTGAAACATGATGTTTCAACAAAGTGCTAGAAAGGGAACTTTTGGCATGGCTGCCTGTCACCATTCCCTGTGGTCCACTGGCACAGATAGACTAGGACGGTGTCCCAAAATGGCACCCTATCCCCTATGTAGCGCACTAGGGCCCATATGGGTTCTGGTCAAAAGTAGTGCACTCTATATGGAATAGGGTGCCATTTGTGATGCCGCCTGGGATGTCAGACTACACTAGAGGCAGCTGGTGATCAGCATGATTAATGTGACATCTGAGTGGTGTGAAGGGAGAGTGGAGCATGGTGGCTCTACAGGAACACAGCTCTCACACTGCTGTGTGCACTATGCCCCTCGAAGACTACCAGGTCTCATGCGTCACAAATGGCACCCTATTCTAACGGGTCATTTTTCACTGTTTCTCTGGGATCAATAGGTCCTATAAACATCAAGGCCAACCCCTATAGGGCTTGAGTCCCCCTTCTGGTTATTTGTTTATGTTTATTCATTTGAGGATGTAGTTTGAAATTCTGAGCTGATTTTAGGATCCTGTTGGTTCTCCTGATACACTGGTGGAAATTATTTTACACATGAGATTCATATTTTATCATAGTTCTGGGACTCCTATTAGACTCCTATTAGACTCCTATTAGACTCCTATTAGACTGTCCTGAGCCATCTTGGGACATCTGAGTTTCTGTCTCGCTGTCCTGCCTTTTGAGATGGATAGCTGGCCTCCTAGAACTGGGTACATTGTAAAAGTAACACACTCAACAACACAGCAGATATACTGTATTGGCATTTCTGTGCAGCGAAAAGATACTCTTCAAGATTAGCAAAGGACTGCCAGACTCTGTGAGTAAAAGTCCTGCAGTTCCAGCACCCTTACAGAATTGAACATGAATCCAGATAATGAAAGTAGAGAAAGGTCAATTAGGAAAAAGAAAAGAATGAATAGGCTACATTATACATCTAGCTTCCTTTGTTCTGATCCCTTTGAACATGTTCCTCAGCCCTTTTGTAAAGGATAGCTCTGACACAGGTCTATATCTGAGATTTTATGGCGGTATCTATTGTGATAGATGATGCCACTGACAGAGAGGTGCTTAGACAGTACACAGAAGGCGAAATCATCTGAAGTAACCACTTTTTATCTCTCAACTTACAGCATTAGCTAAGTTATTAACAGTTTGAAATACCTTCATCAAATCAGAGTTTGATGCTTTTCCCCAGTATGAATTAGCTAAGCCGATATGGTGTTGTGTTTAGTAGGAGCTGCTTCCATGAAGAGTATGCTAACAGTGGTGTGGTCCTGTTCTGTCTGGGAGAGTATGGGAAGGGCTTCTCCAAACACCAGGTTACTCAACTCAGCCACACACACACACACACACACACACACACACACACACACACACACACACACACACACACACACACACACACACACACACACACACACACACACACACACACACACACACACACACACACACACACAGACACACACACAGGCAACCTCATCAATACTTGGATGAAGAGACTATTTCACAGGTACAGCTCTTTTTAACTGCAAACCCTCAATCTGTCAGCCACCTCTCAATAAGCTAATAGTTCTAATGTGTGAAAATTGATTTCTCGGAACCTGCTACCTCCTCCTTGCTCAACCCTTTTTCATTCACTTTCCTCTTTCACTCAGCTTTAAAAGGATTTATAGCCTTGTTGTTATTGATAAGCGGAAATGAATTTTACCCAATAATAAAACCTTTGGTTTGTGTAAAGTTTGGAGTCCATGGAAAGTGTATTTGCTGAATAGTGATTTTCATTCAACAGGCCTTGGCACCTACATTTGAGGTGGAAATAAAGATATACTGTACAGCCTTTGAGTTTAGTAGACAGTGCTACTCTCAGCACAAAAGCCTCATCATTTTTGCTGAAGCTTTGAGCTTAATGCTGCTTTAGTGGCAGCCATATTCTGAGTAAACATCTGTTGTGCTGTTTAGCAAAACATAAGATGTAGTTGGATAGTAACCTCCCGGTAAATGGAAACCTCTTAGTATAGTTGATTAATAACAAAAGAGCAGCAGCTGTGGCAAGATGTAAGTGGTTGCTGTTGACAACCCCTGAGGATTTAACCCAAAACTCAGCTGGTAATTTGCTGCCTTACTCTTTAGGTCAACTATACAATGAGGCTTAGTCGGTTTATTGATGTCCCTCTTCCTTCCTGTGTTTGGGGGAAGTGGATTATTATTTTTTAAAGCATTAAATGGACATAGGTGAATTTGTTAGAGGGGCTTCGTTAAAAAAAATATAGAATACACAATCCTCAAAGGCTGCCCTCAGCATTTGTCCTCCCAACCTCCTCTTGACGAGATTGGCCACTCGAAAAGAAAATATGCCCAAATCCCTCAATTAGGCCAGATATTTTAATTAGGAGTAGGTAGATAGGCAGAATACATACTGTATGTTTTTTCTTGTTTCCTTGTTTGCATTACCTCTGAATGAAAGAGGCCTCCTCTCTCCCCCTCCTTAATCCCCTTTCCCTAACATTCTCAGAGCTTGACATTCTCTTGCGATTTCTACATCATTTTGATCCTTCTCCGAAACAGATGACCCTCGAGTTACTGCTTTTCACCTTTCCCTCGTGTCTATTGTTGAAAGAGGCACACAGGGTTAAGCAGGAAGTAAAAGGCTAGCTACCCTCCTATGTCTTTCTTCCTGTGCTCTCTCTCTCTCTCTCTCTCTCTCTCTCTCTCTCTCTCTCTCTCTGTTTGCCCTATAACCATACTCCTTTCCTGGCAATGGCTCTGCTTTTTAATAACAAGCATCTAGAATTTGGCAATAGAAGTCAACGACTTAGACCAACACTTCTACAAGGACTGCTGCTTTCAGGATGCACCCACAGATGTTGAGTGACCACCATCATTAAGAACAATGTTCCACTAAACAAGTCAGGTGCTCTATTATGCCAACAGACTGTAGCGGGATATTGCTTTTTGTATTTTACCTTTGCACTCCTACTCATCGGAGGATCATTGCCCATGCTTCACTTGAGAGCTGAATGTTCATAAGTGTTTACCCAGCAAATATGACCCCATTGGCCCCACGTCGGTATTCGTGGGCAAGGTGGGCACACACCAAGCCCACACCAATCCCACATCAGCCCAACACAGGCTAGCCCACAACAAGCCCAACACAGTTTTGCCCACACCAAGCCCAACACAGGTTAGCCCACACCAAGCCTAACACAGGCCAGCCCACACCAACCCCAGGCCAGCCCACACCAACCCCAGGCTAGCCCACACCAAGCCCAACTAGAGAATTTTATCGACCAGGAAATGGGTGACGGATTTCTGCATATTGCACCATTAAGCTATACAAAGAATCAAAGTCATATTTTCAGACACACACTCTCAGACTCTTCTCAGACTCACACTGCCCTACAGGGTAATGCAAACCCTATGAGTTCCAGGGGACTGACTCTCCACTCAAAAGCAGTCATTCAAAATCTCAACCAGCTTGTCAGATTCTTTACACCAAAGATACAACCGTTAGCAGCCTTGCACCCCTGCAATATGTGTGTGAGTGACAGCAGCTGAAATCAAAATAAACAGATCATATTCCTCTTTCTCTTATCATGTGTCTTATACACAAACATTATATAGGCTGACTTGTTACGCAAGAATTAAAGGGGCAATATGTGGTTGTTACCACCATTTTTTTGTACTTTAAATAATGATACCCATTGACTCTTGAATATTATAACTTATAAATGCCACAAGCTTAGTTTAACTGTCTTAACCCATTAAAAACCTAAAATATAAGCTTGTTTTACTTCAATGTTTGTAAACAATAAAATGATTAACAACCACTGTATATGGAAAATATGGACCACTATCTGTCTATATGACTTTGAAAGTGTTTACATTTCTCCAGCCCCAACCCTCAGTTGTGGTGGGTGACAGCGTTGCTGTTGTTTTAACTGCAGATTGCCCCTTTAACTAGTGGTTCTGTACTTATACACTGAGTATACAAGCATTAGGAACAACTTAAACAACTGGCACCTACTACCATACCTCGTTCAAAGGAACTGAAATCTTTTGTCTTGCCCATTCGCCCTCTGAATGGCACACATACACAATCAATGTCTCAATTTTCTTAAAGCTTACAAATCCTTCTTTAACCTGTATCCTCCCCTTCATCGACGTTGATTTAAGTGGATTTAACAAGTGTCATCAATAAGGAATCCTAGCTTTTACCTGGATTCACCTGGTCAGACTGTGTCATGGAAAGAGCAGGTGTTCTAATTGTTTTGTATACTCAGTGTACATGGGAAGTACTAACAGAATATCAAATAGGCTTCTCAGTATAAGGCTGTTAGCGAGCACACCAAGATAAGTGTTATCCCTAAAGATGTTTTAGTCAACATCTCAAACCCAATTCATATTTTGTGGTAATTTCATATATTGCTAAATGAAATTGTGTTGCATTTGCAATAAGGCTGGATTCCTTCTCCGCCTTCACAAGGATATCTAAAGCTTTGGGAAAATGCAAGGAATGTCTAGCATCTCCATGTGAATGTACTGGACCATCCCACTGGCCTCCTTACACCCCATCCTAGAGCCGGTTATCTTCTGTCCATGCCCCTTAGATCAGAATGATCACTTTTGTTATGTGCTATTTAAATGACCCTACAGAAAAACAGTCCTGTGTGCCCTTCACACCAACACACACACATACAATTGCTGCAAATTGAAAGTGCTCCAACCTCATGCCCCTCACACAATGAGTCAATACAGTGCCCACACAAGATCCTGAGTGCCACACCAGTTTTAAACCAAGGATAACAACTTTTTCTGTATTGTTATCCTTCAATGCAGAGTTTGGCAATTAAATGCTGAAATTCAAGTTACCTTGGTCTTGCTTTGATTCCGGAGAGTGCCTTACAAATTCAATAGCATAGATGTATAAGAAGAACATAACACCTTACTGTCTAAACCCAATGTATAATTTACCATCCATCGCCACATTAGATTAATGTAGGCTTAAACAGTTACGGAATCTACTGAATGCTATTTTCATGGTTTAGCTTGGCTGCTTTGTTTATATGAAGGGCATTTCATTTGAATTGATTTCTGGAAGAAAAAAAACTGGAAAAATGATGCACACACTTTCAAAAAATGGTCAATCTTTTTTTATCTAATGTTTTTTTCCACATTGTCTCAGGCACCGCCACAGAATATCCCGTGTGTGTTCAATTGTGTTGACATCTGGTGACTGAGACGGCCATGGCATATGATTAACATCGTTTTCAAGCTCATCAAATCCTTCAGTGACCGCTCGTGCCCTGTGGATGGGGGCATTGTCATCCTATGGGGGCATAGCCGTGGTAGGCAAAATAATGGCTTGCCCAGCATTTCTATACATGACCCTAAGCATGATGGGATGTCAATTGCTTAATTAACGCAGGAACCACACCTTTGTGGAAGCACAGGCTTTCAATATACTTTGTATCCCTCATTTACTCCAGTGTTTCCATTATTTTGGCAGTTACCTGTAAATTGTTAGCGGTAAACGCCAATGAATACACTATGACTGATTTAGTGTCTACCAATAGTGTTTATGAGGTCACTGTGGCTGTGAAATATTGACTTAAGTGCTTGGATAAGACATCCCTAATAGAGGATAGTTAGGAAATGAGCTCTTCAATTAAAAAAAATTTGCTTTCCTATTGTCAGCACAAACAGCTATAAGGAAGAAGAAGCCCATGAAAGGCCATCCGACACTATAAGCTCGTTCCAAATGGCAACCTATTCCCATATAGAGCACTACTTTTGACCAGAGCGGACCCTGGTCAAAAGCAATGCATTATATAGGGAATAGGGTTCCATTTGAGACGCACCCTATCTGTCTTCCTGTTGATGGGCCTGACAATATTCTCTCAGGCCTTTTGATTTGAATAGTGTGAATATTTATGTCCAAAGGTGTTTGGCTGTTCTTAATGTGTGCTGTCTGCAGGAAGATAAAGATGACAGTTATTGCCAGGATAAGTGGCTATGGATTATAGGAAGCTTGTCCTGACAGAGGAAGCATTAAGGGCATCTTCATTATCTCATCATTCTCAGGTACACAATCAATGTGAAGAAGAGGCCGAACGAATACTGTCCGAATTAACCCAGTCCTGGTTAACACCATGGAAAATATGTTCTATCTATCTGATTAAACAAACAGTTAACATAGAACATATCTTGAAAAAAATGTCACATATTTACATTGTGATTATTATAAATAGTATCATATATCTGGTCATTCAAATGGTTGTGTAAATAAATGCATGACTTTTACAAGAAAGAGAGTTTCCCATGCCATGTCCATAGAATTCATCACATACAATGTAAAATAGACTACCATACAGTACATGTAAATGGAGAAGGGCAACTTTGATGGGGGTGGGGGGCCACAAAAAAACGGGACTCATCAGGGAACTCATGAGTCGGTAATTCTTACTACAAGTTTAGATAGCTGGCCGCTATAGACTAATTTACCAATCTAAAAATTGTATATATATATTTTATTTTTTTATGGGTCGGGCCACCAGTAGCCCATCCCTTTGGTAAAATATGTCAAATATATGGATGGGACAGACAGATAGGAACACATTTTCAAAAATTATTCTGCTTGCCAAAATTCCACATTCATTTTATGCGGGTTGAAAGGAAAAGAGCCATAGAGCCATAGACCATATATCGATTGGAAATGCAATGCACCTAGAATGAGCATATAGATACAGTAACATGAGGGCTAGTGGTTTGCATGGACCTGTGCTGTTTCCCCATGTCTCCACTCTCCAGGGTGGTCCATCATCACTGTTGTAACGGGTCAATGACGTTTCAGGGGACCACCGTGAGTCACTTACATTCAGGGCCGTAACTACATATGAGGAAACTCTCCCAAACGACGCTGGGCCAATTGTGCACTGCCCTATGGGACTCCCGATCACGGCGTGTTGTGATACAGCCCGGGATCGAACCCGGGTCTGTAGTGACACCTCTAGCACTGCAATGCAGTGCCTTAGACCGCTGCGTCACTCAGCAGGCCCTGCACGCGTATATTATTGATCTGACTGACGCCTCGATCACACCGACAGTGTCATCGCGCAAAATGGCACGCAGCATCATGTGGATATGTGTGCAACAGAAGTTCAACATTCACTTTCTGCTACCATGTCTGTCAAGCCGTCTATGCATACAATTTAATGCATATGTTTGAAAAATCCAACGTATGCACCACACAGAATGCACTGCAACTGCTTCTGCAACGCAATGCTGCAAGGCAAACGCAAAGTTCCATTGGAAATCAATGTACTTCTGATGTACCAAAACTCAATAAAACGTTCGGTGTGATTGAGGCTTGAGTTCTATTCGCGCCTGCCTCTTTGCGAATGAGTGGAATCATTAATAGTGGTTTGTTCGTTTATGCGTGCCTGCTTCCCACGGACTTCCCGAACAGATTTGCCTTTAGCAGCACATTCACCACTCAATCGAACGGCTAAAACTCCGGCCTCTCGTGGCACAAGCCGAGGGCCTGAGACATGAAACGAACTACCCCAGCTCGAAATCGGCTCATTAGAACAGTAGACAAAACTAGAGACGCTGCTGACAGTGTTTGCGAGATGCCGGGCCGTGACTCCGGCCATGTCTACAGACATCCCCCAAACAAACAAAAACCGACCCTCGGAGAATGAGTGCGCAACTAGTCGCTTATAAATATGTCAGTCAGCTGGCTAGCTGCCGGCAGAAACTTATATTGCAGTAACGTTGAAGGGCTCTGGCTAGTATTACCTAGCCAGCTAACGTTAGAAGGATTAATTAAAAAGATAACGTTAAACAGAGCCTACCTCAGCAGGAGCAAAAAAAATTGTCTACAAAGTTTTCATAATAGCTTTCATTTACAGAGACTATGCTGAGACAGACAGTGATGTGGCGCTCAGTGTTGAGGCAGACTGCAATGCATGCAGAGACAGAGAACGAGAAAGAGAGGAAGCAAGCAGAGAGAGGTTAGAACAGTGGTTCCCAAGCTTGGGGTCGGGTCCCCATGTGGGGTCCACAGAGAAAATCTGTACGATACTTATCAAACAAGTTAGAAATTAAAAAATATATATATATGTTTCAATATGAACATCTGGACATGGCATATCTTCCCTATAGGCCTACATTAAAATGCAATCAATATGCAAAGAAAACAGTTCTAAAAATGTCATACGTTTTAATTTATATCGGTGGTTGTTCATCTTATCCATTACCCACCTTTTTTTACCACTGCATCACTGATATTAGTACAGAGTCAGTAATATTCTAATAATGAGTGTGTATGTGATAATACGATCATCTGTGTGCTACATTGATGTCTGTTTGTGCGGTAGCTTGATTAGTAATGCCTAGGAGTACAAATGTGAACGCTATGTAATTTGAGAAAAGACATATCTATGTATTGATGGGGGGGGGGTTTGTTTGGTAGCCTATATATTGGTGATTTTTGAGGTCTGCTGTAGCAGACACAGTGGTGACTGGGGAATCTGAAAAAAGGGAAAAGAGAAGAGCTTGATCTTATAAAAAGAATACCTTCCTGTCTCATAGACAGCAACACATGTTGATATCACCCCCCAACTCCTTCCATGGCCATGGGAACAGGTGCAAACTGGTTCACACAGATCAATATAAATGGAGTATGACTGGGACTCAGTGGGACTGGAGCCTCAAGACATTATAATATCTCCTAACATTGCCAATATGGATTAAGTGGTAGACCAACACAGCAGGAGCAGACAGTAAATAACATGGTCTGGAGCTCTGAAATCCCTCTCCACTCACAAAGCTGAGTATAGGACACACCCAATACAGTATATCAGTGGTTTATAACACTAAGACCTATACATCATGTATTTCTCTGGAATGAGGATTATGGTAAAACACAAATGGTGGTGTGTGGGTGTCAGACAGTGGATGTGACAGACTGACTGACTGGCTGACTGGGGTGTTTCAGGTTTCAGCTGTAAGCTGACATTCTGCAGCTTTTCCAATGTAAGCAATATCTTCTCTAGGGACATAAGGGAAATACTGACGACTTAAAGTCAGTTGCTGGATCCTAAACATATGATCTGTGGAAGTCTTAACACCTCCGTATCTGCTCTCTCATTTCCGGCTCTCCCGACTCCCGGCCTCTATTTGTTTCTCAACGACCGACTTCTCTCTGGGGAGCAATAACGTTTTGCACAGTAAACTGCATTAGTGTAATTCCTCCTAGGATAGTGCCAGAAAACGTCTGGCTTCAATCAGCTGTCAATAGTGGACTTCATTAATCGCGCACACTGTCACCCTTTGTGAGATGAGATACAGTAGGGATGAGTAGACATAAGCAGGATCAGGAAGTGCTGACTCACAGGGGTTGACCTGCTTTTTGGGACACTTTACTTATACAGTACTTTCTCGACTATCGTTCCAAATAAATCCAGCACTTCTTTATTAACATGAATGGTCAAATGTAAGTACATTTGTAAAAATGCATCTTTATCACTTTTATTTTACTTTGGTATACCTAATACTGTTGCTTTCCGTTAATCAAATGCATAGAAACTGCATGTGAGGACGTGATAAACTTCCATGTCACACTCACCAGTGCAGACTACCTGCTGTGCTGGGACATGGACATGAGCGACTGTCTTCATGTTGTAATGTTAAAACCTGATGCTCTGATTGACATCCCTGACAATAGATGAGGGAGAAAAAGATAGTAAGGAAATGCATTCATAAAATAGTTCTATGAAATTCTCAGAGATGGGCATCAGAGAATGGTAGGCTACTTTACATGCAACCAAACAATTCATATCAAGTATTGCAATAATGCTGACTGAGCTGTAGTCTTCATTATAAACTGGGTGGTTCAAGCCCTGAATGCTGATTGGCTGACAGCCATGGTAAATCAGACTGTATACCATGGGTATGACAAAACATGTATTTTTACTGCTCAAATTACATTGGTAACCAGTTTATAATAGCAATAAGGCACTTCTGGGGTTTGTGATATATGGCCAGTATAACACGGCTAAAGGCTGTGTCCAGGCACTAAGACCTCCTTGGGCCTTATTGCTTAAATATACACTGAGTGTACAAAATATTAATGTTTTTCCATGACATGGACTGACCTGGTGAATCCAGGTGAGAGCTATGATCCCTTATTGATGTCACTTGTTAAATCTACTTTAATCAGTGTAAACGAAGGGGAGAGACAGCTTAAAGAAGTCATTTTAAGCCTTAAACAACTGAGACATGGATTGTGTATGTGTGCTATTCAGAAGGTGAATGGGAAAGACAAAGGTGCCAGGCACACCGGTTTGTGTCAAGAACTGCAGCGCTGCTGGGTTTTTCACGCTCAACAGTTTCCCATCTGTATCAAGAATGGTCCACCACCCAAAGGACATCCAGCCAACTTGGCACAGCTGTGGCAAGCATTGGAGTCAACATGGGCCAGCATCCCAGTGGAACGACACCTTGTAGAGTCCATGCCCAGACAAATTGAGGCTGTTCTGAGGGATAAAGGGGGTGGGTGCAACCCAATATTAGGACGGTGTTCTTAAGGTTTTGAACAATGTGTATTTGGTTCAATCACTTCACTTGATCGAATTGCGCCCTCTACAGTAGGCTTTCGGGATTCACTGGTTTTACTGGTCAGTTGATTTAACCAATGTTTGAAGGGCTTAAACCCGAACAATCCAATGGGAAATGTGGGCGGGCTTATTTTGAAGAAGAGGGAGCAATATTAGTATCACTACAGCAACATTAAGACTTCCGGTTTTCCGATTTTGCCTTCAAAATAAAGTCTGCGTTAAAACGCTATATGTATGATACAAAATTAATCATTTTTGCAGCTTTGCACGTCACATAATGTTAAAATTACGTTACAAAATTAAAACTAAAGAGAATAACTACTTTATATAAGATAAATAATATTATAAAGTGGGGCACAATGGGAAATGTTTGGAGCTTAAGTAAATTAATGCAAAGAAGATATTCTACAGACCCTACTGATCTAGAACTGGAGTCTATATATGGTGTTATTTCTTGGGGGACTGAGTTCTAAATACTCAGCAACACTTTCTATGCCACCCACTCCATTCACTGCAATGCAATAGACTGTAGGCCTGTAATTGACATAGTGGAAAATAGAGAAAAAACTATTATATATGCTGACGTAAAAGTGGGGTTGGGAATACTCAGTAGGGTCTGTAGAATCTACATATGGTGTTATTTCATGGGGGACTGAGGTCTAAATTCCCAGCAACACTTTCTACTCCACCCATTCTATCGGTACCAATGCAATAGACTGTAGGCCTGTAATTGACATAGTGGAAAATAGAGAAAAAACGATTCTATGTGCAGAGGTAAAAGTGTGGTTGGGAGTACTCAGTACGGACTGTAGAAACCACCTTCAAATAATCTGGTGTTATCCATGGTCCTAAAGTCAATGCCTATATACAGTGCCTTCAGAAAGCATTCACACCCCTTGACTTATTCCACATTTTGTTGTTTTAAAATGGATTTAATTGTCATTTTTTTGTCAACAATGTACACAAAATGCTCTAATGTTAAATATATCTTGATTAGCTAAGTATTCAACTCCCTGAATCAATACATGTTAGAATAAGATGTGATGGCAGCTGTGAGCCTTTCTGGGTAAGTCTCTAAGAGCTTTCCACAACTGGATTGTGCAACATTTGCCTATTATTCTTTTCAAAATTCTTCAAGCTCTTTCAAATAGGTTGTTGATCATTGCTAGACAACCATTTTCAGGTCTTGCCATAGATTTTCAAGCAGATTTAAGTCAAAACTGTAACTCGGCCACTAAGGAACATTCACTGTCTTCTTGGTAAGCAACTCCAGTGTATATTTGGCCTTGTGTTTTGGGTTATTGTTCTGCTGAAAGGTGAATTAATCTCTCAGTGTCTGGTGGAAAGCAGATTGAACCAGGTTTTCCTCTAGGATTTTGCCTGTGCTAAGCTCCATTCCGTAATTTTTTTATCCTGAAAAACTCCCCAGTCCTTAACAATTCCAAGTATACCCATAACATGATGCAGCCACCACTATGCTTGAAAATATGAAGAGTGGTACTCAGTATTGTGTTGTATTGGATTTGCCCCAAACACAACACTTTGTATTCAGATTTTTTTTTTAAATTGCTCTGTCACATTTTTTGCAGTATTACTGTACTGCCTTGTTGAAACAGGATGCATGTTTTATAATATTTGTATTCTTTACAGGCTTCCTTCTTTTCACTCTGTCGATTAAGCTAGCATTGTGGAGTAACTACAATGTTGTTGATCCATCCTCAGTTTTCTCCTATCAAAGCCATTCAACTCTGTAACTGTTTTAAAGTCACCATTGGCCTCATGGTGAAATCCCTGAGCAGTTTCCTTCCTCTCTGGCAAAGTGAGTTAGGAAGGGTGCCTGTATGTTTGTAGTGACTGATTGCCTTGTTGAAACAGGATGCATGTTTTATAATATTTGTATTCTTTACAGGCTTCCTTCTTTTCACTCTGTCGATTAAGCTAGCATTGTGGAGTAACTACAATGTTGTTGATCCATCCTCAGTTTTCTCCTATCAAAGCCATTCAACTCTGTAACTGTTTTAAAGTCACCATTGGCCTCATGGTGAAATCCCTGAGCAGTTTCCTTCCTCTCTGGCAAAGTGAGTTAGGAAGGGTGCCTGTATGTTTGTAGTGACTGATTGCATTGATACACCATCCAACGTGTAATTAATAACTTCACCATGCTCAAAGGGATATTAAATGACTGCTTTTTATATTTTTACCCATCTACCAATAGGTGCCCTTCTTTGTGATGCATTGGAAAACCTCCCTGGTCTTTGTAGTTGAATCTGTGTTTGAAATTCAATGCTTGACTAAGGGACCTTAAAGATAATTGTATGAGTGGGGTACAGAGATGAGGTGGTCATTCAAAAATCATGTTAAACACTATTAATGCACACAGAGTGAGTCCATGCAACTTATGTGACTTGTTAAGCACATTTTTAGTCCTGAACCTATTTAGGCTTGCCAAAACAAAGAGGTTGAATACTTATTGACTTAAGACATTTCAGATTTTCATTTTTTATTAACTTGTAAAAATTCAGTTGCATTTTTCGATACGATATTGATATCATCATATCGGTTCGTAGGAAATAAATTGCAACTGTGCGAATGCTCACTTTTCTGTGAAATCCAGACAACTGCTTGCGGATTGCCCATTGGGCCAGGTGTGTTCTGGTTGCATAAACCTACCTAACCAGTTTGAAAACAATGGGAAGCCCATCCATAGTTGATGGCTCATCAGCAGGCAATTAAGTATGCTAGACAACCTGTTTTTTATTTTAATGTCCGTTTTTTAAAGTATGCTTAGCACTAGCAGCCTATGAGAAGGTCTCTGGGAGGGCTTTTTGCTTAAAACCTTAACTTCTTTCAACAAAGTCATTTCCTCTCCGACAACTCATATAAAACATAGTCTCGCATGCCATTGAGAAAAAGCGTATTCACATTGCCTTCTCACAAGACTGCTATAGAGAACATTCACACATAAACACCAAAACTGCTACTGTTTTCTAAAAGGCAGATGCTACGGAGCCGACGTTTCTGGACACCACTTCTCGGAGGTGCAAGTAAGCCTACCAATGACAACCTTTTAAAATACCTACCACTTCTTGCTGAATGAATCCTCTCCAATTCGTCACGAGTCAACGTAAACACACTATTGTTTGGAGTGGCAAGCCTGAATCCTAATTGCCTCATCTGACAAAACACACGTCAGTGTATCCTTGTTTATTTCCATGTCAACCTCTCCATTTACATGTTGCTCATCTGCTTCAGTTTTCATAGCGCTTACGATTTCCTCATCTGATAAACCTCTACCACAACCTTCTGTCTCTAAGTGGTAGTATTCATTCCCAATACCTTGGGTGTCTGAGATTTGATTGGGCTGCACCACTGACAGTCCATCATATGAACTCATGGCTACATCAGGATGAAGATCAGTAGCAGGTTCTTTATCCTCAGAGGTGTGTACACTTTGCATATTAAGTTGGCAGTCTGAGGGTCTTCTCTGAGCAGTTGACATTCCCTCATTTAAACTCTCCACATGCAATAGATTTTGTACCTGAGCTTCAGTTACATTCTCTGTTTGTACCATTTTGTTTAATTTCACCTTGTTGTCACTAGCAATAGAATGTATAAATGTGTCACAGTCCACTTTAAGACTAAATCAAATCAAATTATATTTGTCACATGCTTTGTAGACAACAGGTCAAATACAGTGAGATGCTTACTTACGGGCCCTTCCCAACAATGCAAAGAGAAAGAAAATAGAGAAATAACAGAAAAGTAAAACAATGGCTGTAATTTGCAATAGCTGTACTTGAACTCAACATTATTCTGAGTTGCATAGAAAAGTAGCAGATTCTACATCCTTTTGGCTATCTAGAGATACGCCAACACAATCAGTGATACCAATTTGTACAGATATCACATGCTAGCATTGCTCGTTTACTGTTATTTGGTGATTTACAGAAACAAATTCCTCACCATATTTACATTTCACTGCATTTCGCTTCCCCACTGGTGTAAAGTACTTAAGATTAAATTCCTTTAAAGTACTATTGACTTTTTTTGGTGGGGGGGTATCTGTACTTTACTTTACTATTTATATTTTTGACTACTTTTACTTTTACTTCACTACATTCCTAAAGAAAATAATGTGCTTAGCAGGACAGGAAAATGGTGCAGTTCATGCACTTATCAAGAGAACATCCCTGGTCATCCCTACTGCCTCTGATTTGGTGGACTCACTGAAAACACATGCTTAGTCTGTACACTATGTCTGTGTTGGAATGTGCCCCTGGCGATCCATAAATTAAAAATTAAAAAACAATGTTGCCGTCTGGTTTGCCTAATATAAGGAATTTTCAATGATTTTTATTTTAGCAATTACATTTACTTTGATGATTAAGTACATTTTAAACCAAATACTTTTAGACTTTTACTCAAGTAGCATTTTACTGGGTGACTTTCACTTTTACTTGAGTCATTTTCTGTTAAGGTATCTTTACTTTTACTCAAGTATAACAATTGGTTACTTTTTTCCACCACTGCAATTAGTGTACTATCTTTGACTGTGTGGCACTGACTTAAGTTTGTGCTGTCATCCTCATCTCCTATCTCATTACATATGGGTGACGGGCTCAAAGGTTTGGTCAAAACAAGACTTTGAATGTTACCACTATTCTTGTCGCACATATTCCTAAGATTTTTGACACTACCTTTAGTGACAATGGGCTTTCCAATTGGCCATTACAAAGTTTTGCCAACTTCCTTTCATTGTGCTGCATAACAGAATGTATTGCCATTGAAATAGCATGATAATCTAAAAAAATGATTTTATATAACTTTCTGATCCTCCCCAACATCTCTGTCACCCCCATACAATTTAAGTTTCAGATTTGGTGCTTCAACAGCATTATTTTCATTTATCATCTGTGTCAAATTTTTGCAGATCTATGTACACTGCTCAAAAAAATAAAGGGAACACTTAAACAACACAAGGTAACTCCAAGTCAATCACACTCCTGTGAAATCAAACTGTCCACTTAGGAAGCAACACTGATTGACAATACATTTCACATGCTGTTGTGCAAATGGAATAGACAACAGGTGGAAATTATAGGCAATTAGTAAGACACCCCCAATAAAGGAGTTGTTCTGCAGGTGGGGACCACAGACCACTTCTCAGTTCCTATGCTTCCTGGCTGATGTTTTCGCTCTAGTGGTAGCATGAGACGGAGTCTATAACCCACACAAGTGGCTCAGGTAGTGCAGCTCATCCAGGATGGCACATCAATGCGAGCTGTGGCAAGAAGGTTTGCTGTGTCTGTCAGCGTAGTGTCCAGAGCATGCAGGCGCTACCAGGAGACAGGCCAGTACATCAGGAGACGTGGAGGAGGCCGTAGGAGGGCAACAACCCAGCAGCAGGACCGCTACCTCCGCCTTTGTGCAAGGAGGAGCAGGAGAAGCACTGCCAGAGCCCTGCAAAATGACCTCCAGCAGGCCACAGTGTCTGCTCAAACGGTCAGAAACAGACTCCATGAGGGTGGTATGAGGGCCCGACGTCCACAGGTGGGGGTTGTGCTTACAGCCCAACACTGTGCAGGACGTTTGGCATTTGCCAGAGAACACCAAGATTGGCAAATTCGCCACTGGCGCCCTGTGCTCTTCACAGATGAAAGCAGGTTCACACTGAGCACGTGACAGACGTGACAGAGTCTGGAGACGCCGTGGAGAACGTTCTGCTGCCTGCAACATCCTCCAGCATGACCGGTTTGGCGGTGGGTCAGTCATGGTGTGGGGTGGCATTTCTTTGGGGGGCCGCACAGCCCTCCATGTGCTCGCCAGAGGTAGCCTGACTGCCATTAGGTACCGAGATGAGATCCTCAGACCCCTTGTGAGACCATATGCTGGTGCGGTTGGCCCTGGGTTCCTCCTAATGCAAGACAATGCTAGACCTCATGTGGCTGGAGTGTGTCAGCAGTTCCTGCAAGAGGAAGGCATTGATGCTATGGACTGGCCCGCCCGTTCCCCAGACCTGAATCCAATTGAGCACATCTGGGACATCATGTCTCGCTCCATCCACCAACGCCACGTTGCACCACAGACTGTCCAGGAGTTGGCGGATGCTTTAGTCCAGGTCTAGGAGGAGATCCCTCAGGAGACCATCCGCCACCTCATCAGGAGCATGCCCAGGCGTTGTAGGGAGGTCATACAGGCACGTGGAGGCCACACACACTACTGATCCTCATTTTGACTTGTTTTAAGGACATTACATCAAAGTTGGATCAGCCTGTAGTGTGGTTTTCCACTTTAATTGTGAGTGTGACTCCAAATCCAGACCTCCATGGGTTGATAAATTGGATTTCCATTGATTCTTTTTGGGTGATTTTGTTGTCAGCACATTCAACTATGTAAAGAAAAAAGTATTTAATAAGATTATTTCTTTCATTCAGATCTAGGATGTGTTGTTTAAGTGTTCCCTTTATTTTTTTGAGCAGTATATTTATCAGTAGGTCACCACAGACAACAGCGTCACTGTCAGTACAGTCAACTCCTACTATAGGTCCACTCCTTACCAGTCCCTCCACCAACACCAGACATCTGCGACCAACTCCCTTATATAGGCTATAATGAAATAACAACATATATAGAGGTCTACAGTGTATTGCATTGGGACCAATGGAGTGTGTGGAGTAGAAGGTGTTGCTGAGCATATAGACCTCAGTCCACCATAAAATAACACCATACTATATAGAGATTCTACAGACCCTACTGAGTAATCCCCGCCACACTTTTACATTGGCACAAATTATATGTTTTTCTCTATAAGCCAATATGTAAATGCATATACATTGATTTGCATTGTGGCCAATGTAATTTGCGGAGTAAATGGCTAGCAACACTCTGTTTTACTCAGAGCCCCATAAATGACACCAGATTCTACAGACCCTACTGCAGGGATCATCAACTAGATTCAGCCACTGGCCGATTGTTTTCTTGAGTGGATGGTCGGGGGCCGGAACATAATTACAAATCATTTGTATGCTATTAAATTGACCGCAAGAAGCCTAAATATATAGAATGTTTGACTAAAACATAATAATTTCAAACCTTGCTTACACACTGCCCTATCCCATCTGGACAAGAGGAATACCTATCTAAGAATGCTGTTCATTGTCTACAGCTCAGCATTCAACACCATAGTACCCTCCAAGCTTATCATTAAGCTTGAGGCCCTGGGTCTCAACCCCACTCTGTGCAATTGGGTCCTGGACTTTCTGGCGGGCCGCCCCCACGTGGCGAAGGAAGGAAACAACATCTCCACTTCACTGATTCTCAACACTGGGGCCCCACAAGGGTGAGTGCTCAGCCCTCTCCTGTACTCCCTGTTCACCCATGATTGCGTGGCCATGCATGCCTCCAACTCGATCATCAAGTTTGCAGACGACACAACAGTAGTAGGCTTGATCACCAACAACGACGAGACAGCCTGTATGGAGGAGGTGAGGGCACTCGGAGTGTGGTGTCAGGAAAACAACCTCTCACTCAAGGTCAACAAAACAAAGGAGATGATCGTGGACTTCAGGAAACAGCAGAGGGAGCACCTCCCTATCCACATCGACAGGACAGCAGTGGAGAAGGTGCAAAGTTTAAAGTTTCTCGGCATAACCATCACGGACAAACTGAAATGGTCCACCCACACAGACAGTGTGATGAAGAAGGCGCAACAGCGCCTCTTCAACCTCAGGAGGCTGAAGAAATGTGGCTTGTCACCTAAAACCCTCACCAACTTTTACATATGCACAATTGAGAGCATCCTATTGGGCTGTATCACCGCCTGGTATGGCAACTGCACCGCCCATAACTGCAGGGCTCTCCAGAGGGTGGTGCGGTCTGCACAACGCATCACCGGGGGCAAACTACCTGCCCTCCAGGACACCTACAGCACCCGATGTCACAGGATGGCCAAAAAGATCATCAAGGACAACATCAAGGACAACAACCACCCGAGCCACTGCCTCTACCACCGCTACCATCCAGAAGGCGAGGTCAGTACAGGTGCATCAAAGCTGGGACCGAGAGACTGAAAAATAGCTTCTATCTCAAGGCCATCAGACTGTTAAACAGCCATTACTAACACACAGAGGCTGCTGCCTACATACAGACTTGAAATATTTGGCCATTCTAACAAATGGATCACTAGTCACTTTATTAATACCACTTTAATAATGATGTTTACATATCTTGCATTACTCATCCCATATGTATATACTGTATTTTATACCATCTATTGCATCTTGCCTACGCAGCTCAGTCATTAGTCATCCGTATATTTATATGTACATATTCTTATTCCATCCCTTTACTTAGATTTGTGTGTATTAGGTAGTTGTTGTGGAATTGTTATATTACTTGTTGATATTGCTGCACTGTCAGAACTAGAAGCACAAGCATTTCACTACACTCGCAATAACATCTGTATGTGACCAATAAAATTAGATTTTATCACCTATCTCTCTATTATATTGGGAATACTTGGGAACAGATTTGTTAAATTAAAATCACTTAGAGCGGATTTCCTGGTGTTTTTTTTACAGTATTTTATGTCCAACAATCAAAATATATATTTTTTATTTTTTTCTTTGCTCAGAAGACTTGGGGGCCAAATAAAACCAAAAAGCGGCCAGTTGAAGAACCCTGCCCTACTGAGTACTCCCCGCCCGCTTTTACATCTGCACAAATAATAGTTTTTTTTACTCTTGTTATTTGCATTGGGGGCATTTATTGACTTTGAAACATGTTTTAAACCCCACAATAAATGCAAATGTCACTTAAATATGAACAAATATGAATCATTGTTGATGTTTAGACAATTATTTTTCATGCATCATGAATAAATACAGGTTCATGACACTTTTCTACTATTACGAAATTCCGTGACCCGGAAGCACTTTTAGTGTTGTTGACGGGATGCTGTTCTCCACCATGAACAAGTCTAATCGCTTTCGGTTGAGCAGTTTTAAAATATTTGATTTAATGTTTAATCAGCGAAACATTCATAAATTAACATGTCGGTTTGCTGTTGTCCTTCTTTTAACCTGCCATTGTCTGGCAGACGATGGATACGAGATGGATGACTTTTTAAAAAGGGAGTACTCGCTTACCAAACCATACCAAGGTAGGCTATCCAAACGCTTTGCTGGCGTTGGTTTCACAATCAGTAACTATTATTTTTCTTTCCAGACAATGTTCACAAACATTTACATTTGTAGTGTACAACAACACTATTGAGGTATTCAGCAAATAAGTATAGAATTATTATCTGTACGATATGGGTATTGGCAGGATAGTGTTATCTCAAGTAGCGAACAGTACAGGGTTTGCAAATGTCGGTCTTGGGAATCCCAAGGGGTGCACGTTTTGTTTATTGCCATGCTAATTCAAATCATCAGCTCATCATTAAGCTTTTATTATTTGAATCAGCTATGTAGTGTTAGGGCAAAAACCACAAGTGACACCACGTCATGCAATTGCATTTGATTACACATTGATTCCCAAAACGGAAGCTGGTAGATTATTGACAGTAAAATAATAGGGTGTAGTTACGTAAATGTGGTTGACATTTTTGGAGCGTTGTGTAATCCAAAGTGGACCACCACATTAAACAACCATTTAGTACTGACATTATTGGTAGATAAGTACTTTACAAATTAGTCCCTAGTCTAAAAGGTCTTGACAAAAATCCATATTTGTTCTCAAAGGTGAGCAAAAGTACTTTTCACATTGTTGTGATCCAGTGGTGAGAACACTGGACGACGATGTCCCTTTTTAAACTGCCTATATCAAGCTATACATATTGATTGATTGTGTTTTGTGTAGGGTTGGGCTCCTCCAGTTCCTCTTATTGGGACCTGATGGGCAATGCCATGATCACCACTGAGCATGTGCGACTGACCCCCGACTTGCAGAGCAGACAAGGAGCAGTGTGGAGCCGCGTTGTGAGTTCAGCTCTTTCCATCCCGAAGTAAACACCAGCACACTACTGCTTATCCTTGAACAACCTGAAACCCCTACATCTCTGCACTTAAGAAAATACATTGTAGTCTATCTATAGGCCTAGCAGACATGCCACAACGTATGGCAAACGCATCACCTCATTTGTAGTGACAATACCATCAAGTAGGCCTATGCTTCCTGACTACATGTACAACTCTATAGCATTTCAATATACTACGACAGGTAACATGCCATGCCACAAGCGTCTTTCCCTCATTCCCTGTACTGTCTGTGTCTGTATGCGCTCGTACTGCAGCCCTGTTTCCTGCGGGACTGGGAGCTGCAGGTGCACTTTAAGATCCACGGCCACGGGAAGAAGAACCTGAATGGGGATGGAATGGCTCTGTGGTATACCAAAGAACGCATGCAGATCGGTACTGAGCTTGCACTGTCTAACACACAAACCAGGGTCACCCTATCCCCTATATAGTGCGCAACTTTTGTCCAGCGCCCATAGGGTACCATTTGGGACACACACCAAGGTTAAAAGATGGTCTCAAGTGTTGTGGTAATATTACAATAATCTCAGCATGGTCTTCCTAAAGTGTTGACTGCCAGGGTTTATCACCTGCAGGTCCTGTGTTTGGAAACATGAACCTCTTCACTGGCCTTGGAGTGTTTGTGGACACCTACCCCAATGAAAATAAGAACCATGAGGTATTACACTAACCCCCCCATACGCTCACTCATACACACATACTCAGGTGGACACCCCCAAAACGTATTAGTGATGGGGGTTTGTCTATTCCCAAACACTTATCATGTATAATTGGTTTGGGTGTGCAATGTTGTGTGTTTATGCTGCGTCCTGTGTTTCCTTGCATCCCTCTTGGGCACACAGAAGAAGTACAATCCATCGACTCAGGTAGCTACAGTAACCCATCAGCCAATCCCAGTCATCCTCTGGCTGAATTGAACAGTGCATGCTTATTTATTTCTATCCTCAACACTCCACCTATCTCATCATTGTTGACTAACCCACATCATGCATATCGCATGTCTCATCCCTTTTGTGTCATGCAATATGTGATGTATGAATGTACAGACTAGTGTCAGAGGTTGTTCCTGTTTACCTAAGACATTTGGATCTTGCAATGCTTAATGCATTTAGTCACTGATTGTCTCTCAAATGGCAACATATTTTCTAAATAGGGGTCATTTCAAAAAGGGGTCATTTCAAAAAGCCGTGACACCCACCATCTCCGATTGTTCAGAAATAATTTCTGTAGTTAGAAGTAGATAAGATTAGCATTCCTGCAACAATTTTTGGTTAAATATAATTAGATCTCTGTGAAATTAAGATAATTGATTGCACCCAATTTTCTTTTTTGTGGGAGGGGGGGTTTCATATAATAAATATAGTACCTAACATCTGATTTGGACCACACTTTTTTCTAACAATGAGTTAGACGAGGAATCCAAAGAAATGGTTAAAAGCCACCCACCCCCCCCCCCTCCCACGACAATCTCACCCCAACAATAAGTATACAGTATCAGTTATTTTTGTGTGATAAGTAGTATGGAGCAGCAACTCTGAGTATTGTTTCTTCATACTATGTAAAGTATTCCCAGTGAATTTTTCTCCCGTTCAAGGAAATTAATCATCGAATACATCCTGAAATGAACAGGTTCTGGCCACTAGATGGTGCTGTTTCTTCTTAATAATATTACAATCCCTCAATGTTAAAGGGATAGTTTACCCAAATTACAGTCATCCTCTGGCTTCAGCTTTTCATTTATTAATTTGTAAACATTTCTAAAAACATAATTCCACTTGATAATGAAAAGTGACACAATCTACATTTTATCAATTTTTAATTCAGGCTGTAACACAACAAAATGTGGA
The DNA here is from genome assembly GCF_901001165.1 of Salmo trutta. Classification (NCBI taxonomy): domain Eukaryota; kingdom Metazoa; phylum Chordata; class Actinopteri; order Salmoniformes; family Salmonidae; genus Salmo; species Salmo trutta. The sequence goes on along the minus strand of NC_042983.1, from coordinate 8,766,979 downwards.
AAAACTCAAGGGGTGTGAATACTTTCTGAAGGTACAACTTCGATGATTCATTTCTCTGAACGGGAAAAAAGCCCATCACCAAATTCACTGGGAATACTTCACATAAGATGAAGAAAACAATCCAAGCCGCAGCTCCGTATTACTTGTCAGACATAGAGAACTGATACTATATACACGTTGTTTGGGTCGGAGTGTGTGGGGGGGGGGGTTCCATGAATGGATTTTGACAATTTCTTTGGATTCCTCGTCTAACTCATTTTTAGAAAAAAGTTTGGTCCAAATCAGATGTTGGGTACTATATTTATTGAATATTATATGAATCCTATGAATTGAAATGGCCACTTTGGGTGCAGTCAATTATCTTAATTTCTCAGAGACCAACTTAATCAAGAAAATGTTGCAGGAATGTTCAGGAACAATCAGAGATGGTGCTTGTCAATCCTCTTGCTTGTGCTTTTTGAGGTGGAATGACTCATAGTGAACTTCTTTTGACCAAAGTAGTGCACTATATAGTAAACAGGGTGCCATTTCAGATGCAACCAGTGTGTTTTAAAGGGATAGTTAGCATTGGCTCGCAAAACAACCCCTTCATACATAAAAATGGTATCCATGAGTTCACCTGACTCTGGGTAAGTAATCTCGCAGTATCCAGTCACTCGCATTATCCCTCTGGTCACTGATTGACATTATCAGCTGGCTAATCACCTTGCCTCTGCAGAGGGTCTTTCCATATGTGTCTGGGATGGTGGGGAACGGGACTCTGGCTTATGAGCACGATCGTGATGGCCAGTCCACAGAGCTTGGCGGGTGCACAGCCCTGGTGCGCAACATCCCCCATGACACCTTCCTCCTCATCAGATACACCAAAAACCGACTGACGGTGAGAGAAACGCACAAAGCACCATGTTCACTAACATTACATATTTATTGACCTATGTTTGACCTCCTGACCTACAGATACAGATAGACGTTGACGGTAAACAGGAGTGGCGGGACTGTCTGGACCTTCCAGGGGTACGTCTGCCTCAGGGCTACTTCTTTGGAGCCTCGTCTGTTACTGGAGACCTGTCAGGTACTGGGCCTCTCTATGAACATCTCAGAACAACACTGTTTTTGTGGTTCACCATTTGCATTCTTTTCACTGGTTTTTGAAATCCGTTCATAGCCATCAATCTGTCATTTCTGAATGGAGAATGGTGGAGAGCCTGTGGTCTAGCGGTAACGCTAGAGACCTGGGTTTGATCCCCACGTCCACCCTTCCTACTGTGCTTCCACTTTCCTGTCTCCTTCTCTGTTTCGAGCTGTCTGAATAAAGTGTGAAATGTTGGACTGTATTGATTTAGGTGCGGCAGACAGCCTAGCGGTTAAGGGCGTTGGGCCAGTAACCGAAAGGTTGCTGGTTCTAATCCCTGAGCCAACTAGGTGAAAAATCTGTCGACGTGCCCTTTAGCAAGGCAATTAACTCTAATTGCTCCTGTAAGTCACTCTGGCTAAGAGTGTCTGCTAAATGACTAAAATGTCAAATGTATTTCTTCCTTCCTCTCGTTTCCTAGACAACCATGATCTCATCTCTATGAAGCTGTACCAGCTGACTGTGGAGCGTACTCAGGAGGAAGAGGAGGAGGAAGAGCTCATCCCCAGTGTTGATAACTTTGAGCACTTGAACAAAGGTAAGATAATACAGGCCAACATTTGATTGTTTTTGTTTCAGAAAAGGTGTGATAATTGGTTTTGTCTGTCCAGTTTCAATTGAACTGTAGCATGAGGTCATTTTCTTTCTTCATGGTTGTTTGTCTCTCATTACAGTGGAGGTGCAAGAAGAGGGGATGAGTGGAGTCCAGCTCTTCTTCACCATAGTCTTCTCTGTCATTGGTATCTTTGTACTGGGGGTGGTGGCGGTGGTCATGTATGGGCGCTGGAAGGAGAACAGCCGCAAACGCTTCTACTGAGAGAGAGCTGGGAAGTCTAAGGCTCCGTCCCAAATGGCATCCTATTCTCTTTATACTGCACTACTTTTGACAAGGGCCTATAGGGGTCTAGTCAAAATTTGTGCTCTCTGTAGGGAATAGGGTGCCATTTGGGACGTAGTCTGAGGGATACTCTATGTGAAGGAGCACGAATGAGGATATAGATTTTTTGACATAAAACAAACATGCTGTCTGCCATACATACCTTTACTACATAACAATCCCCTTACCTCAATAATACTGCGACAAATGAACCGTTCTCGGACCATCTCGGCCAAAATAAATTAAATGTGCCCCTTTTTTTCTTTTTCTTTTACATATTTTTTTATACTGTGAGCCTAATTATTATTTTTTGCCTTTTGTTTCACCTTAGTGTTGAACGTTAACCCCGAAGCTAGCTAATGTAGGGAAGGAGACAGTGACCTGTGATTTGCTGACACTGTCATCAGCAGACAAAGATATCAAAAACGATCATCTCACCTGTGGCATATATATATCTCAAAAATATAAATGCAACTATTTTACTGAGGTACAGTTCATATAAGAAATCAGTCAATTTAAATATAATCATTAGGCCCAAATCTATGGATTTCACATGACTGCGCAGGACCAGCCAATCAGAATGTGTTTTTTTCCCCATAAAAGGGCTTTATTACAGACAGAAATACTCCTCAGTTTCATCAACTGTCCGGGTGGCTGGTCTCAAACGATCCTGCAGGTGAAGAAGGTGGGGGTCCTGGGCTGGTGTGATTACACGTGGTCTGGGGTTGTGAGTCGGGTTGGACATACTGCCAAATTCTCTAATATGATGTTGGAGGTGGCTTATGGTAGAGAATTGAACATTAAATTCTTTGGTAACAGCTCTGGTGGACATTCCTGCGGTCAGCATGCCTAATTCACGCTCCCTCAACTTGAGACATCTGTGCCATTGTGATGTGTGACAAAACTGCACATTTTAGAGTGGCCTTTTATTGTCCTCAGCACAAGGTGCTATGTAATGACGTGCCACAACTGTCAGGTGGATGGATTATCTTGGAAAAGGAGAAATGCTCACTAACAGGGATGTAAACACGTTTGTGCACAAAAGTTAAGAGAAGCTTTTTGTGCATGTGGAACATTTCTGGGATCCTTTTTCTGCTCATGAAACAACACTTTACATGTTGCGTTTTTATATTTTCGTTCAGTATATTTTTTTCTAATTAATAATGTCAACCTATATTTACCTTTATGATTGATCAAATGTCTGTTGTTCACCTGTGAAAGTTTGTTGGTTGTTTTCTATGTTGACTATGTTGACAATGTTTTTAAACCATATTATTGTTATGAAAAACTGTACATTGTCCATCCACGATGTCATTGAGCCTCGTGGCTAAACTGTAATTCAAAAATAAGATAAAGTAGCCTAATGGTTGGTTTGTAATCAGTTACATTACCAATCCTCTCCAGGCACTTATTTTTCTGGTGCCTTACCTGGGTCGTATTCATTAATGCAAACCGTAGTAAAACTGTTTTGCAATGGAAACCGCTCAGAGGTAATCGGTATACGGTTAACGTTGCAAAATGTTTTGCTACGATGTGCACAAATGAATGTCAGTCTCTAAAAGGTTAAAAGTCGTACGTGAGAGTCCAGGGCCGGCCCTGGGCATAAGCGACATAGGTGGTTGCCGGCTGCAAGGTGGTCCTCCGACCCAAAAAATCATTAAAATGGTGTATTTCTATTTTAAGGTCTCAACTTACTGTTGAACGCAATATCGAAATTTGGTTGCGCATCAGTAGTTTTACTCGTGTCATTCACTTAATTAGCCCATGTCAGCAAAAAAATGTATTGGTAAATTAATCTGTCAAGCTATCTATGTCCAAATTACTGACCGGGTTCAAAGGGCACGTGCCCAGGGGCCTCATTTAACAACCATGCGTACATTTCTTACTAAATTCTGGAATTTGTGGAAATCTAGGATTTGCAAGCGTAACAAATTGTTGGGGTTTATCACACTGTCGCAGGCAACATACTGTGCACGTTGTTTTGATAAATCAGAGCCATACTATGTTTGTTTGCGCGCTACAACCCCGCCTGGAAAACGTCCTCCTGGAACAAGAGTTTCTAAAAGAAAGCACAATGGCAAATTTGATCACATTTCTGTAGAGGTGTGGGCAGAATGTTTTAATATTTTTCAAAAAGAAAATGCATGCCACCTATAGCAAGTGCCAAACACTGGATATACTGTCCTTTTGCATAAAATAAGCATATTAGACATATTGGACTTCATGGTGATATGTGATCTCCTTACTAACTGCATCTGTTTTATCATTAGGGCTGCTTTTTAATGTTTTTATTAGCCTACCATTGTTATAATTCCCGTGCATCAAATACCTCCATTTTCCCAAAAATAGCAATAGTTGCTCACAATACAGTTGATCAACCACTAGTTGATGTGTGTGGTTTGTGTGAATGTAGGCACATTTTCCCATCATGTTCAAAATGGATAAATACCAACCTTTGCGGGAAAACTGAAGTATGCAGGTTTGGAGGCTTTTTTGTTGTCGTTGTGTGCACACACCTTGATAAATCAAGCCCCAGGCTCCCTGACCTCCAGGGAGCCCCCATTTGATTTTGCTAGTCACTCAGATATCATATTTACATGTCATGGAAAAATGTGTGGAATTTCAGGAAATTACTTTTAAAATGTCTCTCCGCCTCATGGCAAAATGTATAGAATTGCAAAAAACGTGTTTTAAATCCCCATGGCAAATCTCCCCTAGGGCCCCCAAAAGGGTAGGGCCGGCCCTGTGTGAAACTCCAGCGCTGTATTTCTGTCAGTTCATGTTGAAGCTCGAATAGATAGGGCCCGATGTGGTGTTTTAACCCAAAACGTTTACTTTAATGTTGACATCTATAGTTAATTATGTTGGGGACTGTGTGGTATGAGAGTAATATATTGTGTCATAAAACATCTTGAAGCGACACAAACTTGACTATTTCAATCTTTATGTTGGTGTAATGAAAATATGAATGCTGTTTGGCTTCTGTCAAAATGTTAAATTCTTGGAAATCTACTGTTGTGAAATATTATTTTTGGTCTAAATGAGGAGAATGTGCACTGTAGTGCTCTTGTGTCAAATCTTTTTGAATAAAAATGTCAATGACATTCTTTCTCATTTGGAAACGTCCTCCTTTGCCAAATGTCTATTTTACCCCTCTTAGTGTTCTTAGAGGGGTGTGACTAGGTAAAGAAGGAGGCATACTCAGGTTATGTATGGATAAAATATATATATTTTTTACGTTAGTAATTAATACTGTAAACTAAGTAATTACCTCTTTAGCCAAGGACGGGAGGTGACGATGACTGGTGTTTCTGTTAACAGTAGATCAAATCAAATTTTATTTGTCACATACACATGGTTAGTAGATGTTAATGCGAGTGTAGCGAAATGCTTGTGCTTCTAGTTCCGACAATGCAGTAATATCCAACGAGGAATCTAACCTAACAATTTCACAACAATTACCTTATACACACAAGTGTAAAGGAATGAATAAGAATATGTACATCAGAAAAATATATGAATGAGTGATGGCCGAACGGCATAGGCAAGATGCAGTGGATGGTATAGAGTACAGTATATACATATGAGATGAGTAATGTAGGATATGTAAACATATAAAAGTGGCATTGTTTAAAGTGGCTAGTGATACATTACATCAAGATGGCAAGATGCAGTAGATGGTATAGAGTACAGTATATACATATGAGATGAGTAATGTGGGGTATGTAAATATTATATAAAGTGGCATTGTTTATAGTGGCTAGTGATGATACATTTATTACATCAATTTTTCCATTATTAAAGTGGCTGGAGTTGAGTCAGTATGTTGGCAGCAGCCACTCAATGTTAGTGATGGCTGTTTAACAGTCTGATGGCCTTGAGATAGAAGCTGTTTTTCAGTCTCTCGGTCCCAGCTTTGATGCACATGTACTGACCTCGCCTTATGGATGATAGCGGGGTGAACAGACAGTGGCTCGGGTGGTTGTTGTCCTTGTTGATCTTTTTGGCCTTCCTGTGACATCAGGTGGTGTAGGTGTCCTGGAGGGCAGGTAGTTTGCCCCTGGTGATGCGTTGTGCAGACCTCACTACCCTCTGGAGAGCCTTGCGGTTCTGGGCGGAGCATTTGCCATACCAGGCGGTGATACAGCCCGACAGGATGCTCTCAATTGTGCATCTGTAAAAGTTTGTGAGTGTTTTTGGTGACAAGCCGAATTTCTTCAGCTTCCTGAGGTTGAAGAGGCGCTGCTGCGCCTTCTTCGCCATGCTGTCTGTGTGGTTGGACCATTTCAGTTTGTCCGTGATGTGTACGCCGAGGAACTTAAAACTTTCTACCCTCTCCACTACTGTCCCATCAATGTGGATAGGGGGGCGCTCCCTTTGCTGTTTCCTGAAGTCCACGATCATCTCCTTTGTTTTGTTGACGTTGAGTGTGAGGTTATTTTCCTGACACTACACTCCGAGGGCCCTCACCTCCTCCCTATAGGCCGTCTCGTCGTTGTTGGTAATCAAGCCTAGCACTGTAGTGTTGTCTGCAAACTTGATGATTGAGTTGGAGGTGTGCATAGCCACGCAGTCGTGGGTGAACAGGGAGTACAGGAGAGGGCTGAGAACGCACCCTTATGGGGCCCCAGTATTGAGGATCAGCGGGGTGGAGATGTTGTTACCTACCCTCACCACCTGGGGGCGGCCCGTCAGGAAGTCCAGGACCCAGTTGCACAGGGCGGGGTCGAGACCCAGGGTCTCGAGCTTAATGACGAGTTTGGAGGATACTAAGGTGTTAAATGCTGAGCTGTGGGCGATGAACAGCATTCTCACATAGGTATTCCTCTTGTCCAGATGGGTTAGGGCAGTGTGCAGTGTGATTGCGATTGCGTCGTCTGTGGACCTATTGGGGCGGTAAGCAAATTGGGGTGGATCTAGGATGTCAGGTAGGGTGGAGGTGATATGATCCTTGACTAGTCTCTCAAAGCACTTCATGATGACGGAAGTGAGTGCTACGGGGCGGTAGTCATTTAGCTCAGTTACCTTAGCTTTCTTGGGAACAGGAACAATTGTGGCCCTCTTGAAGCATGTGGGGACAGCAGACTGGGATAAGGATTGATTGAATATGTCCGTAAACACACCAGCCAGCTGGTCTGCGCATGCTCTGAGGAGGCGGCTGGGGATGCCGTCTGGGCCTGCAACCTTGCGAGGGTTGACACGTTTAAATGTTTTGCTCACGTCGGCTGCAGTGAAGGAGAGCCAGTAGGTTTTGGTAGCGGGCCGTGTCAGTGGCACTGTATTGTCCTCAAAGCGAGCAAAGAAGTTGTTTAGTCTGTCTGGGAGCAAGACATCCTGGTCCACGACGGGGCTGGTTTTCCTTTTATAGTCCGTGATTGACTGTAGACCCTGCCACATACCTCTCGTGTCTGAGCCGTTGAATTGCGACTCTACTTTGTCTCTACACTGACACTTAGCCTGTTTGATTGCCGTGCGGAGATCATCTGGCGTCCAATAGATGATCAGGTGAAAGGGACTCCTTCCAGTCCACTCAAACTCTGTAAATGTATAGAAAAGGCAGGTTCTTGCCATCTACAGTATTTGCATACAGTCTATTCATTTTTCATTGTTCTGGCATTTACTTGTTGTAACTTTAAACATTTTGACGCTGTGTATAGTGGGGCGGGCTCTACTGTCAGGTAGTACACTTCGGTGTCAGTCTGCTAACCGCAGTGTTCCCTTTTGATAATTTTTTTCACTCTTATGCCACCAGGCTCCAGCCCTTACCTGGCAACACCCAGAAGGTTCAGTGTAACACCAATGGTACACAGGTGTTATATCTGCTGTTTTAACTGAGGGATTATTGTGGATTACCTTTGATCACGTTGTTTGTAAGGTACTGTGTCCTCTTCGGTGATTTAAAAAAATCTATATATATTAACTGTAGAATTTACTGAGATGTTTAAAAGTTATGTTATTTAAAATTAGCACAATTATTTAGATTTGAAGTAGATGAAAAATATATTATTGTACAAAGTATATCTAGACTTTAAAATGAAGCTCTGTAATGGTAAATCCATCAATGAATTGGAAGTCTCAATGGCAATTTAAATGTTAAATGAAATAGAAAATGTGCTTGGAACAATACTTTGCATAGGAGTGGGGCTATAACATGTTTGAATAGGTCAGGCACCGTGCTCAGTGTAGTCATACCAAACAGTGCTGTCTTGTCAACACTTCAACCATCAGACATGAGGAGTAGCCATGGTCACTTGAATCAACTGCTTTCCTACTCTAAAGCAGGATTAGACATTTTGTATCCTGTTTCATTTATTTGCGCCGAAGAAAATAAGTCATAAACAACAATAATATAGATAAAACATTTTTTTTAAAGGTATGCAGGTGTGGTTGGAAGCCCAAGGGATTATATAAAAAACCACACTACAAAAAACCAGTATACAATACATAAGAACAAAAATTAAAAAAGCTTTAAAACAGATACCAAAACCCACTAATCATAAATGTACAAATTAACCGATCAGCAATCACAAAAAAAAGTATATGCTTTGTTTAAATGTGTATGTGAGAGTTGGGCTATATGGAGGAGATTACTGAGTAGTTTGGTTCATCAGGCTGACCCCCAGTGTTCGCTTGAAGTTATTGAGGGATGATGAGGTTTTGGCAATGTGAAGATAAGAATTCCAGAGTATGGTACCTATGTATCTGATAGAGAATTGACTATGTGAGGTGCGGCAGTGTGGAGGGTGAAGGTTATCACAAGACTGTGTTATATAGATGGATTTCAAAATAAACTTGGAAGAATCCTTTGAATGATTTAGGTAAACTGTCCTGGGAGGTACGAGTATTTGTAAATTAAAATTCATAATTGGCGTACATTAATGTCATCAAGTTATTGAGGGAGCTAAGGACCCTGGGATTGAACATCTCCCTCTGCAACTGGATCCTGGACTTCCTGACGGGCCGCCCTCCAGGTGGTAAGGGTAGGCAACAACACATCTGCCACGCTGATCCTTAACACTGGGGCCCCTCAGGGGCGTGTGCTTAGTCCCCTCCTGTAGTCCCTTTTCACCCATGACTGCGTGGCCAAGCACGACTCCATCATTAAGTTTGCTGACGACACAACAGTGGTAGGCCTGATCACCAACAACGATGAGACAGCCTATAGGGAGGAGGTCAGAGACCAGGCAAAGTGGTCCCAGGACAACAACCTGCACCATCGAGAGCATCCTAACCAGCTGCATCACCGCCTAGTATGGCAACTGTTCGGCATCTGACCTTAAAAGCACTACAGAGTCTAGTGCGTACGGCCCAGTACATCACTGGGGCGAAGCTTCCTGACATCCAGGACATATATACTAGGCGGTGTCCGAGGAAATCCCAGTCACCCAAGTTATAGACTGTTCTCTCTGCTAACGCACGGCAAGCGGTACCGGAGCGCCAAGTCTAGGACCAAAAGGCTTAACAGCTTCTACCCACAAGCCATAAGACTGTTGAACAACTAATCAAATGGCCACCCGGACTATTACATTAACCCCCCATTGTTGTTACACTGCTGCTACTCTCTGTTTATTATCTATGCATAGTCACTTTAAAAATTACTTCGACTAACCTGTACATTGACTCAGTACCGGTACCCCCTGTATATAACCTCGTTATTGTTATGTACATTTATTGTGTTACTTTTTGATTGATTCGATTTTTTACTTTAGTTCATTTAGTAAATATTTTATTAACTCTTATTTCTTGAACTGCATTGTTGGTTAAGGGCATGTGACAAATATGATTTGATTTACATAGACAAGATATTGAGTATCTTAAACAAAGGTGCAGATGGAGCTAAGTAATTAGAGGTGGCTAGTCTTGCAAATGTATTTTGTATGAGTAATTTGTGTAGGTAGGAGTTTTATGTACTGGCCCAGACAATATTACAGTAAATGAGATATGGGTCAATTAAGCTGTAGTATAGAGTTAGGAAGCAAGCCTTATGAACCAAACCACTAATCTTTCTGATGATACCAACAGATTATCACTTTGCTGGAGACATTTATTTATATGATCTTTCCAGGATAACTTTTCATCAATTAGAACTCCAAAGAATCTAGTGGATGTGACTTGTTCCATTTCATTCCCATCCGTTGAGATTCTGGCTCTCTTTTTACAATACTTTATTATTCTTACTATTGAATACAATAAAGTTGGATATTTTAAAGTTGAAAGGTAATTTGTTTTATCCTGAACCATTCAGAAAATTTGGCCATGCCAGAGTTGGCTTCATTATTTAGTGAATCAAAATTCTTGTGTGATAAAATCAAATTGGTATCATCAGGAAAGCGAATGGGAAGTACGGTAGAAGACAAAGCAGCAAGGTCATTGATATAGATTTGGAATAACAAAGGTCCAATTATTGAACCCTGTGGGACGCCACAGGATATCTTGGCCATGGTAGATGCACAGCCGTTTGCATAAACAAATTGTTCTCTATCATAAACATAACTATATAACCAATTATATGTATATTCATGAAAACCATAATAATGCAATTTAGAAAGTAATATTTCATGATCAATCGTGTCAAACGCTTTGGATACATCTAAAAAGATGCCAAGAATGTATCTGATTCAGGGGTTGGGTTAAATGTGGAAGACACATTTTCAGTTGAATGCATTCAGTTGTACAACTGACTAGGTATCCCCCATTCCTTTCCTTTTCCTTTCATTGTTGTTAAGGGCTGTAAATATTTTATCCACAAGTTGCAAAAGAGCCATATCTGTGGAGTAGTTTTTGCGAAAACCATATTGGTGCTCATATAGAATAGTGTTGATTTAAATGTTTCAACATTCTCTTATACACCATGTTTTTCTATGATTTAAAAAAAAACATGGTAGTACAGATATTGGGTGATAATTTGTCAAAGATCTTGGATCCACAGATTTATAAACCTTTGGCAATTTTCAAATCTGTAGGAACCGTACCAGTTTGCATAGATTTGGTGAAGGTATACGTTAGAGGCTCAGTGATCGAGGAAGACACTGATTTCACCAAAGAGGCAGCAATCTCATCATGACTTGCAGCTGATATCTTTAAGTTACCAATTACCTTTACACCTCCATTACATCAGGAGGATCAAATTGAAACAGAGAAGGGAAATGTAATCCAAGGGATTTCCATCAGTTTTCAATTTTCTTTGACAGAGGAACCCACATTCACAAAAAGCTTATTAAATTCACATGAAATAACATCAGGATCACCGTAGGTCTTATTCCAACAATACATTGAGATGGGATAGTTGCAGTTAATTAATGATTTTCCAAGTAGAATTTATATTATTTAAGGATTCTTGGAATTTGTTAGTAAAATATATTTTTGGGGATATCTGAAGTAGGTGTGTAAATTTGTCATTATACTTTTAGTAATTTGCAGAATTCAAGGGAGAGGGATTTGTGAGAAACCTTTTCTACAACTATTTTTTATTTTTTTACTGAGGATTCTTTGAGATCGGATGTAAATGTTTCCAGAACCCTTCTGCTCCTCTCTTACGTGGTTTAACTAAGGAAAAGCCTGAACAAATAATACAAATATTGTGGTTAAACTCAAATACACAAATTGATTAAATAAAAATGATTTTTTTGATTAATAAAAAAAAGGTATAATCTTTGTAAACAATATCATGAATAGGACTGGTGGAGTTATGTCACACATGCAGCTAACAAAAATATATGGAAATGTCTGCTCTATCCAAAATTATAACCAACTAATTGCAGCATTACCACAAAAATTGAGGCAAGTGGAAGGGGGGAAAAGTAAAGAATTTGTATGTCGGCCCTGCATTAAAGACCAAAATTGGTTAAAGAAAATTGTGATAAATAAATATATATACCAGTTTCATATAAGGACCCAAAAAATTGACAGCTGTGCTATATAGATTGAAAAATAGTTTCGATGTACCAATTCCATGGCACATGGTTTATGAACTGATATGCAAAACGACGCCAAATTCAAAATGTATAATTTTTCAATTTGAATTATTATACAAAATTCTAATAGAATGTTATATATATATGGGGGATACAATCTTCCCAGCTCTGCAGATTTTGCTATGAAGAGACATAGTCATTAGATTATTTATTTTGGTACTGTCCATATGTAGCTTGTTTTTGGTCACAGGTCCAGGAATGGCTGAAGAATTTCAACATTTACCTGGAACTAACGCTGCAGATAGCAATAGTGGGTGATTTGAAAAGTCATAGTCAATCGATCAATAATATAATAATACTTTTAGCAAAAAAATTTATCTTTACTTTACAATCTGTAGAAACTATGAGAATAGAAAGGTTCAGAACCTTTGTGAAGCATCACAGCACTGTTGAAAGATATATGGCAAAAATAAATCCAATATGGATGGTGTTAAGAGATAGATGGGAGGAGTTGAATGGAGTTGAAGGGTGGGACTAATAACAACAAGATAACAAATGTAAAATGTTCTGTGTCTGTGAAATGTATGTAGGTTCAGAACTTTTGTGAAACAGCACAGTTAAAAATATATGGCAAATAAAATAAAAGAAGGGCAGAGGAAGGACTAAAAACAAACAAAATATAACTATTGTAAAATACATTGTGTCTGTAAAATGTATATAGTGTGTATACGCCTAAGTGTTGTTGTTCATTAGTTTACTGTCACGTCCTGACCAGTAAAAGGGGTTATTTGTTATTGTAGTTTGGTCAGGGCGTGTCAGGGGGGTGTTTGTTTTGTGTGTTTCGGGGTTTTTGGTTTATGTTCTAGGTTATCTAGCTTTTCTATTTCTATGTTAGTTTTGTCAATGACCTCCAGTTAGAGGCAGCTGGTTGTTGTTGTCTCTAATTGGAGGCCCTATTTAGTTGTGTTTGATTTCACTTGTGTTGGTGGGTGGTTGTTTCCACTATAGTCTGTGCACCTTATTGGACTGTTTTCGTCGTTTGTTTTTGTTTAAGTGTTTTTCCTTCAATAAATAAGAAGATGATCAATATACCCGCTGCATTTTGGTCCACTCCTTACGACGAACGTGACAGAACCACCCACCAAAGAAGGACCAAGCAGCGGAGGAAGGAGCAGCAGGAGAGCTACTTGGAGTCGTGGACATGGAAGGAAATATTAGATGGAAAGGAACCTTGGAGGCAGGCTGGGGAGTACCGGCGACCGAAGGAGGAATTGGAAGCAGCAAAGGCAGAACGACGGAGGTATGAGCCATTATATCCTCTATTTCAGGAGGTGAGGAGGCAGCCCCAAAACATTTTTGGAGGGGGGCACACAGGGAGTTGGGGTAAGTCAGGCAATAGACCTGAGCCAACTCCTCGTGCTTATTATGGGGAGCGTTTGGCATGAAGAGCACCGTGCTATGCGGAAGTGCGCACGGTCTCGCCCATCCGCACGCACAGTCCGGTGCGGTCGATACCAGCCCCCCGCAAGTGCCGTGCTAGAGTGGGCATCCAGCCAGGAAGAAGAATGCCTGCTCAGCATATCTGGCCACCAGTGCGTCTCCTAGGCCCAGGCTACCCTGCGCCTGCTCTACGCATGGCAGCCATCATTCCTCAGCACAGCCCAGTTCGCCCTGTGCCAGCACTCCACCCGTGCAGGGCTACAGTGACAACTCAGCCAGGACGGGTTGTGCAGGCTGTGCGCTCCAGACCGCCAGTGTGTCTTCAAGACCCAGTGTATCCTGTTCCTGCTCCTTGCACTAGCTATGTAGTGCGTGTTACTGTTCTGGCGCCTCCAAAGCCAGCCCCACGCATCAGGCCTCTAGTGCGCCTGCCCAGTCCAGTACGTCCTGTTCCTGCTCCTCGCACTAGCCCTGAGGTGCGTGTCAATAGTCTGGCGCCTCCAAAGCCAGCCCCATGCATCAGGCCTCCAGTGCACCTGCCCAGCCCAGTATGTCCTGTTCCTGCTCCTCGCACTAGCCCTGTGGTGCGGGTTACTAGTCTGGCGCCTCCTAAGCCAGCCCCATGCATCAGGCCTTCAGTGCGCAGTCCCCGTCCAGAGCTTCCGGCGACAGTTCCCCGTCCAGAGCTTCCGGCGACAGTTCCCCGTCCAGAGCTTCCGGCGACAGTTCCCCGTCCAGAGCTTCCGGCGACAGTTCCCCGTCCAGAGCTTCCGGCGACAGTTCCCCATCCAGAGCTTCCGGCGACAGTTCCCCATCCAGAGCTTCCGGCGACAGTTCCCCGTCCAGAGCTTCCGGCGACAGTTCCCCGTCCAGAGCTTCCGGCGACAGTTCCCCGTCCAGAGCTTCCGGCGACAGTTCCCCGTCCAGAGCTTCCGGCGACAGTTCCCCGTCCAGAGCTTCCGGCGACAGTTCCCCATCCAGAGCTTCCGGCGACAGTTCCCCGTCCAGAGCTTCCAGCGACAGTTCCCCGTCCAGTGCTTCCGGCGATGTCCTACAGTCTGGAGCCTGCAGAGACGGCCCACAGTCCGGGGTTTTTGTGTTTGAGGTGCATTCGGGGTCTGCACCTTTGGGGGGGGCGGGGTACTGCCACGTCCTGACCAGTAAAAGGGGTTATTTGTTATTGTAGTTTGGGCAGGGGGTGTTTGTTTTGTGTGTTTCGGGGTATTGGTTTATGTTCTAGGTTATCTATTTCTATGTGTTTATCTTGCTTTTCTATTTCTATGTTAGTTTTGTCAATGACCTCCAGCTGGTTGTTGTTGTCTCTAATTGGAGGCCATATTTAGTTGTGTTTGTTTTCACTTGTGTTGGTGGGTGGTTGTTTCCACTATAGTCTGTGCACCTTATTGGACTGTTTTCGTCGTTTGTTTTTGTTTAAGTGTTTTTCCTTCAATAAATAAGAAGATGATCAATATACCCGCTGCATTTTGGTCCACTCCTTACGACGAACGTGACATTTACTCCAATTAGGGGAAGGGTTGTTGGGTTAGCGGAAAATAATAAAGGAAAATATATGTGTGTGTGTATATATATATACAGTACCAGTCAAAAGTTTGGACACACCTACTCATTCCAGGGTTTTTCTTTATTTTGACTATTTTCTACATTGTAGAATAATAGTGAAGACACCAAAACTATGAAATAACACATATAGAATCATGTAGTAACCAAAAAAGTGTTATGCGGTCCAACTCATCCCTTAACCATCTCAAATGGGTTGAGGTCGGGTGATTGTGGAGGCCAGCGTCATCTGATGCAGCACTCCATCACTCTCCTTGATCAAATAGCCCTTACACAGCCTGGAGGTGTGTTGGGTCATTGTCCTGTTGAAAAAAAAATAATAGTCCCGCTAAGCGCAAACCAGATGGGATGACGTATCGCTGCAGAATGCTGTGGTAGCCATGCTGGTTAAGTGTGCCTTGAATTCTAAATAAACCACCAACAATGTCACCAGTAAAGAACCATCACACCTCCTTCATGCATCACTGTGGGACTCAAATTTGGACTCATCCAACCAAAGGACAGATTTCCACCGGTCTAATGTCCATTGGTTGTGTTTCTTGGCCAAGCAAGTCTCTTCTTCTTATTAGTGTCCTTTAGTAGTGGTTTCTTTGCAGAATTTCAACCATGAAAGCTTGATTCACGCAGTCTCCTCTGAACAGATGATGTCGAGATGTGTCTGTTACCTGAACTCTGTGAAGCATTTATTTGGGCTGCAATTTCTGAGGCTGGTAACTCTAATGAACTTATCCTCTGCAGCAGAGGTAACTCTGGGTCTTCCTTTCCTGTGCCGGTCCTCATGAGAGCCAGTTTTATCATAGCGCTTGATGGTTTTTGCAACTGCACTTGAAGAAACTTTCAAAGTTCTTGAAATTTTCCGGATTGACTGACATTCATGTCTTAAAGTAATGATGGACTGTCATTTCTCTTTGCTTATTTGAGCTGTTCTTGCCATAATATGGACTTGGTCTTTTACCAAATAAGGCTATCTTCTGTATACCACCCCTACCTTGTCACAACACAACTGATTACCACAAACGCATTAAGAAGGAAGGAAATTCCCCAAATTAACTTTTAACAAGGCAGGCACATTTGTTAATTGAAATGCATTCCAGGTTACTACCTCATTAAGCTGGTTGAGAGAATGCCAAGAGTGTGCAAAGCTGTCATCAAGGCAAAGGGTGGCTACTTTGAAGAATCTCAAATCTAAAATATATTATGATTTGTTAACTTTTTTGGTTAATACATGATTCTATATGTGTTATTTCATAGTTTTAAAGTCTTCGCTATTATTCTACAATTTGGGAAATAGTAAAAATAAAGAAAAACCTTGAATGAGTAGGTGTGCCCAAACTTTTGACTGGTACTGTATATATTTAAAAACAAATATATATACTCTGCTCAAAAAATTAAAAGGGAACACTTAAACAACACAATGTAACTCCAAGTCAATGACACTTCTGTGAAATCAAACTGTCCACTTAGGAAGCAACACTGATTGACAATACATTTCACATGCTGTTGTGCAAATGGAATAGACAACAGGTGGAAATTATAGGCAATTAGCAAGACACCCCCAATAAAAGAGTGGTTATGCAGGTGGGGGCCACAGACCACTTCTCAGTTCCTATGCTTCCTGGCTGATGTTTTGGTCACTTTTGAATGCTGGCGGTGCTTTCACTCTAGTGGTAGCATGAGACGGAGTCTACAACCCACACAAGTGGCTCAGGTAGTGCAGCTCATCCAGGATGGCACATCAATGCGAGCTGTGGCAAGAAGGTCTGCTGTGTCTGTCAGCGTAGTGTCCAGAGCATGGAGGCGCTACCAGGAGACAGGCTAGTACATCAGGAGACGTGGAGGAGGCCGTAGGAGGGCAACAACCCAGCAGCAGGACCTCTACCTCCGCTTTTGTGCAAGAAGGAGCAGGAGGAGCACTGCCAGAGCCCTGCAAAATGACCTCCAGCAGGCCACAAATGTGCATGTGTCTGCTCAAACGGTCAGAAACAGACTCCATGAGGGTGGTATGAGGGCCCGACGTCCACAGGTGGGGGTTGTGCTTACAGCCCAACACCGTGCAGGACATTTGGCATTTGCCAGAGAACACCAAGATTGGCAAATTGTAGGGAGGTCATACAGGCACGTGGAGGCCACACACACTACTGAGCCTCATTTTGACTTGTTTTAAGGACATTACATCAAAGTTGGATCAGCCTGTAGTGTGGTTTTCCACTTTAATTTTGAGTGTGACTCCAAATCCAGACCTCCATTGGTTGATAAATTGGATTTCCATTGATTATTTCTGTGTGATTTTGTTGTCAGCACATTCAACTATGTAAAGAAAAAAGTATTTAATAAGATTATTTCATTCATTCAGATCCAGGATGTGTTATTTTAGTGTTCCCTTTATTTTTTTGAGCATTATATATATATATATATATATATATATATATATATATATATATATATATATATACATATATATAGGGGACTGGAAATTATGCAGACAATTACATTGATGGAAGCTACAATCTACCTGCAAAATGAAAGCTAATCTATCCCCCCCAAAAAGGGAAAAAATTTGTGAAATACAGAGTTGAATGACGTGTGAAAAGTCTGGTAAGCAGACTCTACATCGGCCTGATTATAAACATTTTCCCATGAAATATCATTAATCAACTTAAAGCACTTACAATTACTTTAGTTAAATATTCTACATTTAATGCTACCAATCATTCCTATCTGTTTATTTCAAGTTGCCAATGAGAAGTGGACAATTGGGAAGTGTTCAGAAAATGTCAGTATAAACTATACCTGTATAAAGTATACCACATTATTCGAAGACTTTATACAAATAGTATCAATAAGGCTGGCAGATGTACTGGTCCCTCTTGTGGGCTTATAGATGAGGGGATACAGATATCTGGAGTATAAAGTATTCAAACGGTCAGATGTCAGTGAGTGCTTCTCACTTTTAAATTCATTTATGTTGTAATAACCAAATAGAAAACACATTTTATCTTCATTATGAATCAAATCCAAGGTTCATGCAGGGATAACAATGAAACTACCAATGTCAGAATCGGGTGGCGGATAGAGGCATCCAATTACCACTTTTTTACCTATCTGACTCCGCTATGCCTCCTTGCCCGTCCAACATTTCCTCATCTCCCACCCATTCTAATGCAACTATCCCCGATGCTTCTCCCTCTTTTCCCCCTGCCCCGCTACAAAGTTTCTCCCTGCAGGCGATCACTGAGTCCGAGGTGCTAAAGGAGCTCCTTAAACTTGACCCCCAAAAAACATCTGGGTCAGATGGTTTAGACCCTTTCTTCATTAAGGTTGCTGCCCCTATCATCGCCATGCCTATCTCCAACATTTTTAACCTGTCTCTCCTTTCTGGGGAGGTTCCTATTGCTTGGAAGGCAGCCACGGTTAGTCCTTTATTTAACGGGGGAGATCGAGCTGATCCTAACTGTTATAGGCCTATTTCTATTTTGCTTTGTTTATCAAAAGTGTTGGAGAAACTTGTCAATAATCAACTGACTGGCTTTCTTGATGTCTATAGTATTCTCTTGGGTATGCAATCTGGTTTCCGCTCAGCTTATGGATGTGTCACTGCAACCTTAAAGGTCCTCAATGATGTCACCATTGACCTTGATTCTAAGCAATATTGTGCTGCTATTTTTATTGACTTAGCCAAAGCTTTTGATAGGGTAGACCATTCCATTCTTGTGGGCCAGCTAAGGAGTATTGGTGTCTCTGAGGGGTTGTTGGCCTGGTTTGCGAACTACCTCTCTCAAAGAGTGCAGTGTATAAAGTAAGAAAATTTGCTGTCTCAGCCACTGCCTGTCACCAAGGGAGTACCCCAAGGCTCAATCCTAGGCCCCATGCTCTTCTCAATTTACATCAACATAGCTCAGGCAGTAGGAAGCTCTCTCATCCATTTATATGCAGATGATACAGTCTTATACTCAGCTGGCTCCTCCCCGGATGTTGTGTTAAATGCTCTACAACAAAGCTTTCGTATTGTCCAACAAGCTTTCTCTACCCTTAACCTTGTTCTGAACACCTCCAAAACAAAGGTCATGTGGTTTGGTAAGAAGAATGCCCCTCTTCCCACAGTTGTTATTTCTACCTCTGATGGTTTAGAGCTTGAGGTAGTCACTTCATACAAGAACTTGGGAGTATGGCTAGATGGTGCACTGTCCTTCTCTCAGCACATATCAAAGATGAAGGCTAAAGTTAAATCAAGACTTTTCCTCTATTGTAATCGCTCCTCTTTCACCCCAGCTGCCAAACTAACCCTGATTCAGATGACCATCCTACCCATGCTAGATTACAGAGACATAATTTATAGATCGACAGGTAAGGGTGCTCTCGAGTGGCTAGATGTTCTTTACCATTCGGCCATCAGATTTGCCACCAATGATCCTTATAGGACACATCACTGTACTCTATACTCCTCTGTAAACTGGTCATCTCTGTATACCTGTCGCAAGACCCACTGGTTGATGCTTATTTATAAAACCCTCTTAGGCCTCACTCCCCCCTATCTGAGATATCTACTGCAGCCCTCATCCTCCACATACAACACCCGTTCTGCCAGTCACATTCTGTTAAAGGTCCCCAAAGCACACACATCCCTGGGTCGCTCCTCTTTTCATTTAGCTGCAGCTAGCGACTGGAACGAGTTTCCAAAAACCACTGAAACTGGACAGTTTCATCTCAATCTCTTCATTCAAAGACTCAATCATGGACACTCATACTGACAGTTGTGGCTGCTTTGCGTAATGTATTGTTGTCTCTACCTTCTTGCCCTTTGTGCTGTTGACTGTGCCCAATAACGTTTGTACCATGTTTTGTGCTGCCACTATGTTGTGTTGCTACCATGTTGTTGTTATGTTGTGTTGCTACCATGCTGTGTTGTCATGTGTTGCTGCCTTGCTATGTTGTTGTCTTAGGTCTCTCTTTATGTAGTGGTGTGTTATCTCTCTTGTTGTGATGTCTGTTTTGTCTTATATTTATATTGTATTTATTTTATTTTTTTAATCCCAGGCCCCCGTCCACGCAGGAGGTTTTCGCCTTTTGGTAGGCCGTCATTAGAAATAAGAATGTGTTCTTAACTGACTTGTCTAGTTAAATTAAGGTTAAATATAGTTCATGCCTTACATGTCCAATACAACCATACATTTGTGTTAGTTTTGTCAGTTGGGGTGCACTTCCTATGGAACGCACATTGACACAGTCCACATAACACCACTGAAGACTTCAGAGGGTTATGACATTTAAAGCAATGTGTTTTGTTTGGGTCATGTGGTTAGGTGAAACACATGAACAAAGTAGAGTAAATATGGGTGGGGTGTGTATGCGTGTGTGTCAAATCAGTGGACTATAGCTGAGTCACATAGGGGGGGGGGGTTCTGGGCCGTCCATCGGGGAAGAAATTCCCATTCATATGTGCCCTCTCCATCTCGATGGGTTTAGGGCCCAGTTTGAGTTGATCTGCCAGGGGTTTATTGGCCTTGAATTCTGTGTCATGCCAAGCTTCAGTCTTTACGTTCTCAATTCCATCGATTAAAAATGTTATTGAGCCTCGATTGATTTTCGAGGTAGTCTTCTTTGAAAGAGTGCTTGTCAGGTGTATCGTTTGGAAAATGGTGAAATCCTCAGACGTGGTTTTGAATGCGGTTTGGCTGGTGACGTTCACACCCTTTAGCTCCTCCCCCATCCTGTTATCAATCAAATGAACGGTAAGCATTAATGGTTCAACATGATATTGAATTGTGTGTTTCTCTTCAGGTTGATGGGATCATCGCCATAAGGAAATATGAATCGTCCCTGTGTGAACTGCTTGAAAGGTTTGGTCACCTTCCTCAACTTCATCTGCTGGGTAGGTTGTTATGAACTCTTTATGGTCTCTAAAACGTGGCGACCTCTGCAATATCAAACTCAGCCTGTAGAGGGGATAAAAGCATAAACATCACTTTATTCAAGATGCTTTCTATGCTTTCTTTATTCCGATACTATACTGTCGTCAAAACAAAGGATTTTCCTAAGTTATTTAAAAATTTTCCTCAAATTCATACATTTTCGTATCAACAATTTGAGAGATCTACAGGATCATGTATTCCCCATTTTTGACCCCAAAGTAAGCCTTTTACACTTGTGTCTTCCAGTTGTGTGGTGCCTTCATCGTGGGTTTTGGAGAGTTCCAGATGATGCACTCTAGATTTGGCTCCCTCACCACATCCTTCTGGCCCATCTACCCTGCCAACACCCTGATAGTCACAGGTACCATCGTGACGTGTGTCTGTTTCCTGGGAATCATGGGGGCCCTGAAGGAAAACCGCTGTATGCTCATCACTGTGAGTCTGCACACATGTTCTTTATTTATTTTTATTAGGTCATTCGTCAGGGACCACAATAGGTCTGTGTCCCAAATGGCGCTCTATAGCCCCCGGTCAAAAGTGGTGCACTCGAAAGGTGCCATTTGGGACGCGCCCGTGGTCTATGAGTAATCCGGGATCCGTTGTGATTGCAGTTTTTCCTCCTGCTGTTTATCTTGATGCTGGTGGAGCTGGCCATGGCCTGTGTGTTTCTGGTGTACGAGAGGGAGGTAAGAAACATCTCAAAGGGTTCTCTGCTGTCCGTTCTGACTTCTATTGACTAAATAAAGTGTAGTGGGGCTAGTAGATGTCATGTAAACATGTGGTCTGTTTGCAATACAGATTGACACTTTCTTTGAGAAAGACCTGATGCGTAGCTTGGAGACATACAGGAATTCTACGTCAGCGGGGAACTTAACCATTAAAGAGGACTTTGATGTTGTCCAGCATATTGTGAGTATTCAGTAGGTGTAACGGTAAATTCATACATATCGCACTGTATACATAATACAAGCTGTACCTAGACCTCAATAACATTCCAGCACATTTCTCCATTCTGCTTGCCTGGACAATGTTGTTACAGGGTGGTAACCCAGTGGCTTTGCTGTGTTCAGTTCAGGTGCTGTGGGGTCCACGGCGTGGCAGACTGGGAGGGTAACGTGCCCCTCTCCTGTTGTACCAAAAACCCCTGTAACATCATCCCCCAACCTAACTGGCAGGAGGTGTGCTTGTTTCTCTGTCAACATCCCAAAAGGTACCCTATTCCCTATATAGTGCACTGCTTTTGACCAGAGCCCTATGGGCCCTAGACATGTGTAGTGCACTATAAGAGGGAATAGGGTGTCATTTTGGATGCAGATTTTCATCAAAGAAGTATCAAGAACAACCACAGCCATATGACCTCTGTCTCTTTCAGGGCTGCCATTTGAAGCTCAGGAACTGGTTTGCGAGGAACTTTCTAAGCACTGGAGCAGGTGTCGTCTCCCTTTTCATTCTACAGGTACAGTAAACATCACCGACATCTTTTCTAAATTGGGTCAATGTGATTACCAGCATAGGAATAGAATTACTATAGAAATACAAGTAGTCACTCTTTTTATGATTACCACCAGCCTGTTTCCTCTTCCTTAGTCTGTATGTACTTTGGTCTGAGTTAGAATGTACTGACTATGTAGCCAAAACATGTTTTTGCTCTTGTTTGCAGTTCATTTGCATGTGTTTCACCGTCCCCATCTTCTGCCAGTTCAGTCATAATGGATATGGTTACAAGTGAAAGGAGAACCCATGACTTTCAACTGGCTTATTACGCAATACAGGATCTCATTAACTTGAGACAAAATAATAATAGATTTAATTTATGTAGAGCTTTTTAATACATGAAAAATCTCAAAGATGAATTGATGTCCTATGTGGCTCAGTTGGTAGAGCCCTTGCAAAGCCAGGATTGTGTGTTTGATTCCCACGGGGGACCATTGCGATGCACTCACTGTGAGTCGCTCTGGATAATAGCGTCAGCTAAATGACTAAAATGTAAGGATATAATTTTCCTTCACGTGTTTAGTTTTTGTTTGATTGTTTATTTTCAAGCAATAAGGCCCGAGGAGGTGTGATATATGGCTAAGGGCTTTCTATGCAGGACGCAACACGGAGTACCTTATTGCTTTCATTAACTGGTTACCAACGTAATTAGAACAGTAAAAATAAATGCTTTGTCATACCCGTGGTATACGATCTGATATTCAACGGCTGTCAGCCAATCAGCATTCAGGGCTCGAACCACCCTGTATATAATTAAGCAATAAGGCATGGGGGGGGGGGGGGGGGTGATATATGGCCAGTATACCACAGCTAAGGCCTGTTCTTATGCACGACTCAACACAGAGTAATTATAAACTGGGTGGTTCGAGCCCAGAGTGCTGATTGGCTGACAGCTGCGGTATATCAGACCGTATACCACGGGTATGACAAAACATTTATTTTTACTGCTCTAATTACGTTGGTAACCAATTTATAATAGCAATAAGGCAACTCGGGGGTTTATATTTGACCTTTCTGAGAGAAGTAATGTTATGAGTAGTAGTACTTAGCATATGACCAAGCATCTAACAAAATAGATTGGCAAGAACAGTTGCTATTGACACTGAGTAATTTGAGCACAGGAGGTTGGTGGCACCTTAATTTAGGAGGACAGGCTCATGGTAATGGCTGGAGCGGAATTAGTGGAATAGTATCAAATACATCAAACGCACGGTTTCCATGTGTTTGATGCCATTCCATTTGCTCCGTTTCGGCCATTATTATGAGCCGTCCTCCCCTCAGCAGCCTCCTGTGAATTTGAGCTGTCGTTCTGTATTTTTGTGTTTTAATTTCATTCTGGATAAATTGTACCTTAGAGACTAATATGTATGTATGTTATTGTGATTGTTCAAACCCACAGGAAAATAAACATTAATCAACTGGATTCTTGACTGCTCATACCTGTCTATTAAACCACAGATTCACAATAAAAATGTGGTTGCGAATAACACCTTTTTACTCTTACAGTGTCATTCTGGATATACAGTGCATTTGGAAAGTATTCAGACCGACCCCTTGACCTTTTCCCCCAAAAATGTACATTACAGCCTTAATCTAAAATTGATTTTTTTTTAAATTCCCCTCATCAATCTACACACAATACCCCATAATGACACAGCAAAAACAGGTTTTAAGAAATATCACATTTACATAAGTATTCAGACGCTTTACTCAGTACTTTGCTGAAGCACCTTTGACAGCGATTACAGACTTGAGTCTTCTTGGGTATGACGCTATAAGCTTGGCACACCTGTATTTGGGGAGTTTCTCCCATTCTTCTCTGCAGATCCTTTCAAGCTCTGTCAGGTTGGATGGGGAGCGTTGCTGCACAGCTATTTTCAGGTCTCACAAGAGATGTTCGATCGGGTTCAAGTCCGGGCTCTGGCTGGGCCACTCAAGGAGACTTGTCCCATAGCCACTCCTGTGATGTCTTGGCTGTGTGCTTAGGGTCATTGTCCTGTTGGAAGGTGAACCTTCGCCCCAGTCTGAGGTCCTGAGCGCTCTGGAGCAGGTGTTCATCAAGGATCGCTCTGTACTTTGCTCCGTTCATCTTTCCCTCGATCCTGACTAGTCCCCCAGTCCCTACCGCTAAAAAACATCCCCACAGCTTGATGCTGCCACAACCATGCTTCACTGTAGGGATGGTGCCAGGTTTCCTCCAGTCGTGACGCTTGGCATTCAGGCCAAAGAGTTCAATCTTGGTTTCATCAGACCAGATAATCTTTTTTCTCATGGTCTGAGAGTCTTTTGTCAAATTCAAAGCGGGCTGTCATGTGCCTTTTACTGAGGAGTGGCTTCCGTCTTGCCACTCTACCATAAAGGCCTGATTGATGGAGTGCTGCAGAGATGGCTGTCCTTCTGGAAGGTTCTCCCATCTCCACAGAGGAACTCTGGAGCTCTGTCAGAGAGACCATCGGGTTCTTTGTCACCTCCCTGAAGCAAGGCCCATCTCCCCCGATTGCTCAGTTTAGCCGAGCAGCCAGCTCTAGAAAGAGTCTGGGTGGTTCCAAACTGCTTCATTTAAGACTGATGGAGGCCTCTGGGCTCTTGTGGACCTTCAATGCTGCAGAAAATGTTTTGGTACCCTTCCCCAGATCTGTGCCTCGACACAATCCTGTCTCAGAGCTCTACGGACAATTCCTTCGACCTCATAGCTTGGTTTATATAGACAGGTGTGTGCCTTTCCAAATCATGTCCAATCAATTGAACTTACCACAGGTAAGTCATCTTAAGGATGATGAATGGAAACAGGATGCACCTGAGCTCAATTTCAAGTCTCAAAGCAAAGGGTCTGAATACTTATGTACATTTCAGTTTTGTATTTGTTATAGCAAACATTTCTAAAAACCTGTTTTCGCTTTGTCATTATGGGATATTGTGTGTAGATTAATGAGGAAACAATTATGTAATCAATTTTAGAATAAGGCTGTAACATAACAAAATGTGGAAAAAGTCAAGGGGTCTGAATACTTTCCGAATGCAGTGTGTACTGTATGATTGAAACAACAATGAGTAATCTTTTTCTTCATGAAGTACTTCGGAACATTGCTTTTTTATGGTAGAAAACATCAGGCCCAAATTTCCCTCAGCGTAAGGGAGAACAGGGTTCACGTCTTTGCTAAACGTGGCAGAGGAGGCTGGTAGGAGAAGCTATAGGAGGATGAGCTCATTGTAATGGCTGGAATGGAATAAATGGAATGGTACCAAACACATAAAGCACATGGAAACAACATTGATTTCATTCCAGCCTTTACCATGAGCCCCTCCTCCCAAAGCTCCTCCCACCAGCCTCCTCTGGAATGTAGGTAATGCGTCACAGAAGTTGTCATTTTGTCATTCCCCTCAGTGCTATTTTGAAATGCACGCCCCTCACAAGTTCTCAGTATAGATTTACCATAATGTACCCTAGAATAAGGAAGTAGAATGAATTCCCTTCAGTCTACTGAGAACGAGAAGTAACAGTACAGCTAAGTCAAAGGTGCAGTACATCCTCTAAACAACGGATTGTAAAGGATTTAAACTTGAATCACTATTTCAACTGACAAGGTAAGTACGGTCTCAAGGTCTCAATTGTATTCATTTAAATGGAAAGTTATCTTTTATTTTCTGTAAAAGAGTGAGGATTGTCTTTAGATTGTTATGAGTGATGTGTCTAGTCTAATAGACGTCCGGGGATAAGAGAAATTGGTCATGTGTATATGAAAAGCACAGGAGGTTGGTGTCACCTTAGTTGGGGAAGACGGGCTCGTCGTAATGGCTGAAGCGAAATAATATCAATGATGCCATTTCATTCTCTCCGTTCCAGCCATTATTATGAGCCGTCCTCCCCTCAGCAGCCTCCGCTAGATTATTCTCAAACCTATGAGAATAATCAAAAATTAAATGTTGGGAGTGTTATATATTGAAAACATGTATATTTAATATAAAAACAACATTTCTCCAGTATAATGATATAACAACAAAGATGAGGAAGTTTGGGGATTCTTAGGCTGTGTTTATACAGGCAGCCAAATAATTATATTTTTTCACTAATTAATCTTTTGACCAATCAGATCAGCTCTGAAAAAGATTTGATGTTAGAAGATCTCATGTTATTTGTCAAAAGACCAATTAGTGAAAAAAAGATCAGAATTGGGCTGCCTGTGCAAACTCAGCCTTAGAGGTTGTTTGGCTCAGTGAGTTACATTTAAATATGGCTAATAATGACAGTCACAGCATGGTGTCAGAGGATAAGTGTCATTTGGGTTAGACACAATGCACAGGAGGTTGGTGGCACCTTAATATGGGAGGTCGGGCTTATGGTAATGGCTGGAGTGGAATTAGTGGAAAGGTATCAAATACAGTACCAGTGAAAAGTTTGGACACACCTACTCATTCAAGGGTTTTTCTACATTGTAGAATAATAGTGAAGACAACACAGTGAAATAGCACATATGGAATCATGTAGTAACCAAAAAAGTGTTAAACAATTCAAAATATATTTTATTTTTGAGATTCTTTAAAGTAGCCAGCCTTGGCCTTGAAGACAGCTTTGCACACTCTTGGCATTCTCTCAACCAGTTTCACTTGGAATGCTTTTCCAACAGTCTTGAAGGAGTTCCCACAAATGCTGAGCACTTGTTGGCTGCTTTTCCATCACGCTGCGGTCCAACTCATCCCAAACCATCTCAAATGGGTTGAGGTTGGGGGATTGTGGAGGCCAGCTCATCTGATGTAGCACTCCATAACTCTCCTTCTTGGTCAACTAGCCCTTACACAGTCTGGAGGTGTGTTGGGTCATTGTCCTGTGGAAAAACAAATGATAGTCCCACTAAGTGCAAACCAGATAGGGTGGCGTCTTGTTGCAGAATGCTGTTGTAGCCATGCTGGTCAAGTGTGCCTTGAATTCTAAATAAATCAGACAGTCACCAGCAAAGCACTCCCACACCATCACACCTCCTCCTCCATGCTTCACGGTAGGAACCACACATGCAGAGATCATCCGTTCACCTACTCTGCGTCTTACAAAGACACAGCGGTTGGAACAAAAATCTCAAATTTGGACTCAGACCAACGGATAGATTTCCACCAGTCTAATGTCCATTGGTTGTCATTTGCTTGTGTTTCTTGGCCCAAGCAAGTGTCTTCTTATTATTGGTGTCCTTTAGCAGTGATTTCTTTGCAGCAATTCGAAGGCCTGATTCACGCAGTCTCTTCTGAACAGTTGATGTTGAGATGCGTCTGTTACCTGAACTCCGAAGCATTTATTTGGGCTGCAATTTCTGAGCCTGGTATCTCTAATGAACTTATCCTCTGCAGCAGAGGGATCTCTGGGTCTTCCTTTCCTGTGGCGGCCCTCATGAGAGCGCTTGATGGTTTGTCCAACTGCACTTGAAGAAACTTAAAAATGTCTTGACATTTTCCGAATTGACTGAACTTCGTGTCTTAAAGTAATGATGGACTGTCGTTTCTCTTTGCTTATTTGAGCTTTTCTTGCCATAATATGGGCTTGGTATTTTACCAAATAGGGCTATCTTCTGTTTACCACCTCCTACCTGGTCACAACACAACTGATTGGCTCAAATGCATTAAGAAGAAAAGAAATTCCACAAATTAACTTTTAACAAGGCACACCTGTTAGTTGACATGCATTCCACTACCTCATGAAGCTGGTTGAGAGAATGCCAAGAGTGTGCAAAGCTGTCATCAAGGCAAAGGGTGGCTACTTTAAATAATCTTGTTTTTGGTTACTACATGATTCCGTATGTGTTATTTCATAGTTTTGATGTCTTCACTTTCATTCTACAATGTAGAAAATAGTAAAAATAAAGAAAACCCTTGAAGGAGTAGGCGTGTCCAAACTTTTGACTGGTACTGTACATCAAGCACATGGTTTCCATGTGTCTGATTCCATTCCATTAGCTCTGTTCCGACCATTATTATGAGTCGTCCTCCACTCAGCAGCCTCCTGTGATTGAGTGGGTGTACAATTCCACCCACATTTTCATTCCGCAGTGGGATGAAACACTGTTATGTTGGTATACTTTCACAGATTTTTCCTCAAGGAATAAGGTCTCTATTCAATCTGTAAAGCTGAAGCGTTAGAGTTTGCCATATAAATCAAAACTGTATTGGTCTAAACATCATGTTCAAAACTATGATGAAAACCATTTCAAAATGTTCAGCCGAGTCCCATGGGTAAATTTAAAGGAAGTAAACCAGATACAGCAGGCTAATTTCCTCCGACTGTGACACTTGATGGCCTCGCTACTCACTCACAAACAGTACCCAGTTCCTTCTAATTTCTTCAGATGAAGGAGAAAAAAAATCTGACTCAGTATTGTTCTTACTATTTTTAACAATTGTTGCTGTGTATTTGTGTGGTATATGTTGCTGTTTGTGTACGCTGATGGTCTCTGTGTTAAAGAGACGCTTATCATTGATGTATTGGCACAATGTGTTTATCTGTCTCTTGTTTATTTTGCAGGTCTGGAAGCACTTCTGGGAAATGGCTCAAAATTGCCTCAAGTGTTTGAAATACACCATGTGTATGGTTAACTTCTTGTGCTTTGTACGTATCTCCAACATCCACCTATTAGCCTTCTACTCTTACTTCCTCAATGAGATTGAAAGCCATGTTCAGGGTTGGGGAGTAACTGTTTACATGTAATCAGTTACATGTAATCTGATTACAAAAAGCGTTAACTGTAATTGGTTACGTTAAAAGCAAAAATATTATAATCTGATAAACAGATACAGTACTTCTTAACTACATGATTACTTCTTGGATTACTTTTCAATTCAGAAAAAAATACATTATGACAGCTTTCTGTTTTCTCAATGACATTTAAATCAGCATTGAAAAAGGCACAAGTTGAAGTTTTTCCCACCTGAGCGAGTCTGACCACAAGTCAGAGACCACTATGATGACACATTAAATGTGTTTCACGGATACATTTTGTCTTCTTCTAATGCCTCTTAAGGTTAAGGGGAGAAGTAATCCAAAAGTAACAGCTACAATTTTGGACAGGTAACTAGTAACGAATTACATTTAGAAAGTTACCTACCCAACGCAACCCTGCCCATGTTCAATATTTCAATTTCCATTTATCCTGCATAAGGTACATTTTAGGACAGCCTCCTCCTGATAGGCCTGACAAGTCCTGATGAGACTGCCCTAATATGGACACCATAATTATGTCATATGACACCATATTCTGTATGATGTATGTTGACGCCATGTTGTTGTGTTCGGGTCAGATGTGTGGAACGGCAGTGTTTGGTTTTGGAGTGTTCCTGATGTTGAACACCAAGGTTTCTGCTCTCATCCCCACCCTGTCCTCCTTGAATCTGGCCAACACACTCTTCATCACTGGCATCATCATCACTTGCGTGTCCTTCCTGGGGTTCCTGGGGGCCCTTAAAGAGAACCGCTGCCTCCTCATCACTGTAGGTCTCACATGGAACTCATATTTGACATTATTTTGTATTCATCAGAGACATCGGTCTCTTCATTCACTGTCCTTGCTTTAAACTGACTTACAAAAACTTGTAAATATTTTTATTTATCAAGGTACAATCAATCATTAAAAGTGCAATGTGATAACATAAGGATTTTCCAGAAGGATGTGCATATACTCTGTTTTTCTTGGTTTGCAGTTTTTCATCCTGCTGTTCATTCTGATGTTGGTGGAACTGACTGTAGCCTGTCTACTGCTGGTATATGAGAGAGATGTAAGATAAAGCAGGTGCACCATCAGATGTTGGTAGGAGGTTAAGGGGTGAGAGAAAATGAAGTGAAGAAGAGATCATTAATACATTACTAATGAGGACTTATAACAGGAAAATCAGGAGTTGAGGGCCAGGGTTGTGAGGAAAGGTCAAAGATGATAGGTCGTGTTTTATGAGACGTTCATGCTGCTAAGAAATGAATGTGTGCGCTTAGATTGACAGATTCCTAAAGAAGGATCTCACAGAAAGTCTGGTGAAATCCAGGGAGTCAGTTAAAGGTGATAATTCCACAATGAACACGGACGACTGGGACATCATTCAGATCACGGTGAGTGTGAATTGAGAAACATTAAACTTCACAATGAAACATGGATGCCCCCTCTTTCGCCCTGCCGTAGTTCATAACAAAATTGAGTGGAAATATGTAGCCCATGTAATAACACTGCTTTTCTCATGCTGAATTCTATTACATTTAGTTTCAGTGCTGTGGGATCAGTAACACAAGTGACTGGAAGGACAAAGTGCCTAAGTCCTGCTGCCGCAAGAGCCAATGTGGCACCGAGCAGCCAGTATACTGGAAGGCCGTATGACATCACATATACAATATCCTCTCATGATTAATAAGCCTCAAATGAACTAGAATACTGCAGAAAAACATAGCTGATGTCACTCAATAAGGATATTTTCTCTTCTTCATCTCAGGGTTGTTACAATAAGCTGAAGGTGTGGTTTGAGGAGAACTTCCTAGTCACCGGTGTTGGTGTGATTGTGCTCTGCATTATCGAGGTATGATCAGCTTCCCTGCTAGTTAATACAGGGTGTCGGTGATAGGTTTATACTGACATTCACGTAAAAAATACCTTTTCCAGACCAGAAGCATCTTGTCACCTGGTCCATGGGTTCATCTGGTGAAAAGTAGTGCACTATATAGGGACTAGTGTGCCATTTGGGACGCACACCACATTCCCTAGACGCTATTCAAGATGAGTAACGTATAGGCGAGAGGCCTATACACTACTCATCTTGAATAGCGTCTAAGGAATATGGTGTGTCCCACAAATGGCACACTAGTCTCTATATAGTGCACTACTTTTCACCAGATGAATAGGGTGTCATTTGGGATGGTGTTGCATAACTATACCAGAACACCATGTAGGCTAACACATTCATTTTGTCTTTTCTATGTTGGTAGGTCCTGGGCATGTGTTTCTCCATGACTTTGTTCTGTCACATAAGCCGGTCCGGACTCGGCTACAAATTATGAAAATTCTGCTTACCTGGTTAGGACCTTTCTGTTCTCACTGAAAACATCTGTCTTCAACTGTTTTTCAGGGGATTTCCATATACAGAACTATACATTTACTTTCACAGGCACCTATGAGATTTTATACACTTAAATTCATGTTGTTTGTTTTCTGTAATATAATGCCGTCAGTTCATGCTCTCTATGAGGATTCATTCCATGCTAAAACGGCAGGCACTTTATAATGTAAACCCAAATAATGCAATAAACATTGAGCTTTTAATTCATTTTAACCCCACAAAGATTCTGACTAAAAGCACTTTTCCCTCCCGATCCGTAACTGTATAGATTTTTCTGCCATCAGCAGAAGACTTGGAAACAGATTTCCTAAATTCTAATCTCTTGGGAGTTAAAAAAAGAAAAAAAAAACTTTCCCATTACCATCTAACTACACAGTATCACAGCTGCTTGTCAATGTCACATGGTTTCCTGTTACTTTCAACCTGCATGGTGAAACTGAATTTAACCACTTCTTCTTTTAGCCTAACTGATGGTTTCACTTCACTAATATAACAACGAAGCAGTCAGTAAAAGGACCCTCCTTTCTGTGAGAAAACTTGGTTAAAACTCCTGTGTGAAGGTGTGAAAACACCATCTTGTTTGGACTGGGTTGTTTGTTGTGGGAGTTTACAAGAATCCTTTCTGTTTTGCATTTCTAACATCTACATTCAGGTCCCTTTCTATGTAGATTTGCAGTTTTTCACACCACCTTAATGTTTTCTCAAGCCTCGGGCAAGATATATTTCACTTCAGATTGAGATATGAAGTGGAATCAAAAGCAACACCTTGCAGGTACATTTACAAATATACTTAAGAATAAAAACACATTTAAGCATTCCACAGTTTTATTTAAAGAATAAAATCCTGCATCCTCAATATTTTAAGACAAAAACTAAAAAAATACTAAGATTTCCTTTACATTTTAAAATAATTGTTCTTTTTTGAAACCATCACAAAAAATAGAAACAAGTACAATTTTGTCATAAAAAAAAAAAAAATGTAACTGTACACAGCAGAATATACCATTTATTGCAAACTGAACACCCCTGATACCTCAGAAACTATACACACAATTATTGCAATTCACCTAAAGATATGCAAAACTACTCCGACACAGATCATTCATTCTCTTTACTGCTCTGAAATATGACAGCTGTTAAATGAGTCCGGTTTGTTTCCCCCAACGCTGCCCCTGTAAACCCGGTGTCTGAAGCACAGCAACTGCTATCTTCAATGTGATGTCATGCCTTTAGCGCAGTCGATTTCAGGGGGAGGTCAATTTCTTTATATTTAGCTTGTACAAAATTTCAGTAACTGTGGCACTTTTGTCCTCCTCTCTGAACACAACAGAAGAAGCAACATCCTCTTTGGAAGAGAGAGGGAGATGCATTTGACTAAACTGAAGTGTTGAGATATCTTCTCTAAGTGACATATCTTCCTTATTTAATGGGGAGGTCGTTAAAGAAACCAGAGTCCCTCTGAGTAACAAACGTACTCACTATCAATTCAGCAGAAACCGACTGCCGTTATGATAAAGCAATGCCGCCAAACATAAGATGCTAGACTATTCCTGCGTCATGGACACCTCTAAATGCACTGGATACTTTAACAGAAACTCAGGTCTATAAAAGGGATTTCATTTGGAAAGATATGTTTCATTCTAAAGCCTTTGGCCTATTCAATTATTTGTGTATGACCTACACCTGGGACAAATGAATGTTTGATGTGCAATGTCTTCAAAAACAGATCTTCCATGCCCTTTTCTTTCTTTTGCTGCATATTGCATTAATAGCAGTATAAATGCCACTTCAATGACATTCCATATTTCCTGGGTCTGACCAGAGGAGGGTAACGACAATGTAGCCCAAGTCTCAGGAGGATACTGTATCCGCAGTAGGGCGGGTATATACACCACCTCAGTGGGGTGTATACCACACCTCAGTGGGTTGTATACCACATTCCACCCCAGTAAATAATGCAGTGCTCACTACGGCCATGGGTGCAGTTAGAGTTGCAGAGGAAAATGTGATGCAGTCAAAAGCTAATTAAATGCACTAGCATGACACAGAGTATCAGAAATCTGAAGCTCAATTAGAGTAGTTTGAGACAGTACCACGTCTTGAAAGTACATTCCGTTAGGTTAGAGAACCCAAACCATCCATGATTTAAATGCTGCAGAGTGAGCTCTTATCACTCAGTAAACATTTAATCCACCAAAAAGGTCCATGACAGCAGATGTATCACACCGCTATCTGCAATGACAATAACATCAATAAATAAGATGAGAAATGTAGTCTTTCCCAACCCTTGTCTACCAAAATCTCCAAGTCAAACCTATTCACACAACCCAACATAATTGGAATGAGTAAATAACAATAGGGTACCCAGCCCCTCTTTAAAACATTTAAACATCTAGGCTAAAAACCTGCATATCATCTGCTTTTTATATATTAAAAAAAAAACTGTCAGTTATTGTTTGTTCAGTAACCATCACCCCACAATAGACTCTGTACTAGTTTAAATTGATCATGTCAAATACAGTATTACGAAATCACGCCCTCTACTGTCCAAGCCATTTCCAGCATATATAAGACCAAAAACAATAGACCCCTTATGGGTTAAAATCACAGTTAGGTTTAGTTCAAATTAAGCATGACAAAAATAAGAACAAGTTACCATTGATGATTCAAATCGGCCCCTCGTTGTAACCAGTACGCAGCAAAAATAACAGTCATCCCATCCCAGTTGCACCATGGAGCAATCTACTTAGCATCAATTGAGAAAGCCTCACTCAAAACAACCATCAATGCACTTTCACTGAAATGAGGAAACCAATAGGCCGGGGTATTCAACTCTTCCCCTACGACGTCTGGAGCCTGCTGGTTCTCTGTTCTACCTTAATTACACCCACCTGGTGTCCCAGGTCTAAAATCAGTCCCTGATTAGAGGGGAACAATGGAACAAAACCCAGTGGAACTGGCTTCAAGGTCCAGAGTTGAGTCTGAGGGCAATAGGCTAATCACTGTTAATACCAAGCAAGCAACCAACCATCTTTCACTAGGTACAACACTCAATTGAAGTAGCAACCCGCAATCAACAGCAATAGGAAGTAGGAAGAGGAGAAGTCATTCATTTAAGTTAAAGGCTACCATTTCCTAAAGGCCAGTCAAAGTGTAAAAGCTACTGCAATCAGGAATTAAGAAAACAAACAAGGTTCCAAACATTGACATTTTCAAGTTATTATACCCCCATAAAAGTTATATTGAAAGCAGGATTCAGATAAACTCGGTGTCACGTGATTGATAATGAGTAAGCTTCATGTGTCACAATGAGCAAAAAGCAATTACATATAAGTAAGGCAGCTTGTTTTAACGAGATTTGCTAGCACATGTGCTTGTCCATGGTGCAATGTAGAGTCAAGCTGACTTTAAGCATGTAAAGCATTGAGAATACTCTTTACTTGTTAAGACTACAGGTTTCAGGCCATACAGAAGGCCTCTGGGCTAAACTAGCCTATGTATTCACTGGAAACAAATGCAAAGGTTTATACAGGTCTGGGTCATATTAACTAGGCACCAAATGAAAGAAAATGGACTGAAACAGGGAGGGACTACCTAACCATGTCCAATAAGAAGCTCTTGTTTTCGTATTTCCGTTGCAAAAAGTTTTGCTTTGGTGTGCACTAATAAATACGACCCGGCTGTGTCTATTAAAATGGTGCCGTACACATTTCATGCCGCAGTTAACTTGAGTCCCAAACTGCTCGTCTTCGACAGTGGCATTTCAAATCCATGTTGTATAGCAGCTTATTCATGGTCATATCCTAAGGCTGCACGACGACGCTATGATTTACCAAAACCATTATGGGACCAAAAGGACCAATAACTTAAAATATGGTCACAACAACCAAGTGAAAGTCATCTTCTGTGCATGCCATTGTTGTTCTGTAAGCATTTCTCTTTCATCGCTTGCACTCAAAAACGCAAAACGCTGACGTCATTATGATACGACTACAAAGTCTGGCGTCCCACTTAAAAGCAGCCTTGAGGAATCCATAGCCAGGCCAGTAAAGGAATGTAGCGTTTCTGACCTGGCCAGGCCAGTAGAGTGACAGTATAGGAATGTAGGGGTTCTGACATGGCCTGGCCAGTAGAGTGACAGTATAGGAATGTAGGGGTTCTGACATGGCCAGGCCAGTAGAGTGACAGTATAGGAATGTAGGGGTTCTGACATGGCCTGGCCAGTAGAGTGACAGTATAGGAATGTAGGGGTTCTGACATGGCCTGGCCAGTAGAGTGACAGTATAGGAATGTAAGGGTTCTGACCTGGCCTGGCCAGTAGAGTGACAGTATAGGAATGTAAGGGTTCTGACATGGCCAGGCCAGTAGAGTGACAGTATAGGAATGTAGGGGTTCTGACATGGCCTGGCCAGTAGAGTGACAGTATAGGAATGTAGGGGTTCTGACATGGCCTGGCCAGTAGAGTGACAGTATAGGAATGTAGGGGTTCTGACATGGCCAGGCCAGTAGAGTGACAGTATAGGGATGTAAGGGTTCTGACATGGCCTGGCCAGTAGAGTGACAGTATAAGAATGTAAGGGTTCTGACATGGCCTGGCCAGTAGAGTGACAGTATAGGAATGTAAGGGTTCTGACATGGCCTGGCCAGTAGAGTGACAGTATAGGAATGTAGGGGTTCTGACCTGGCCTGGCCAGTAGAGTGACAGTATAGGAATGTAAGGGTTCTGACATGGCCAGGCCAGTAGAGTGACAGTATAGGAATGTAGGGGTTCTGACATGGCCTGGCCAGTAGAGTGACAGTATAGGAATGTAGGGGTTCTGACCTGGCCAGGCCAGTAGAGTGACAGTATAGGAATGTAAGGGTTCTGACATGGCCTGGCCAGTAGAGTGACAGTATAGGAATGTAGGGGTTCTGACCTGGCCAGGCCAGTAGAGTGACAGTATAGGAATGTAAGGGTTCTGACATGGCCTGGCCAGTAGAGTGACAGTATAGGAATGTAGGGGTTCTGACATGGCCTGGCCAGTAGAGTGACAGTATAGGAATGTAAGGGTTCTGACATGGCCTGGCCAGTAGAGTGACAGTATAGGAATGTAGGGGTTCTGACCTGGCCAGGCCAGCATGTGTTCCAGTGTGTCTAGGCCTGTGAGCAGAGGGAGGGGAGCTGTGTGGTTCTGATGTGTAGTAGGGAGAGTGAGGGCTCAGGGGGTTGTGATGTGCTGTGGAGTGTCGGCGTGAGGAGGGGTTACATTTGGTGATGGTGGTGTTGTCTGTAGGAGCCCCAACCAGTGCCAGAGGAAGCGGAATGCTGGGTTGCGTCCCAAACAGCAGCCGATTCACCTTATACTGCATTACCTTGACTGGGGCCCATAGAGCTCGGGTCAAAAGTAGTGCACTATGGAGGGAAGAGAGTGTCATTTGGGACACAGCCCTGGGGGTGTTTGGATGGGCAGCTGTCTGTGGACTCGCTCTCATGGGAGTAATGCAGCCAGCGTTGGCGTCAGTGGTGATGGTCTCTTCCCTCAGACAGAAGGACAGACAACTCCTGGGCCTGGCTTGGCAGAGCTCACAGGGGCATCAGCCGAGTGGTGTGGAACAGGAGTGGGTTCAGTTCCTCCGCATGGACAGCCCGGTGGAGGGAGGGCTCCGAGGCACTCCGCTCGATTTTTGGCAACAGGTCCTGGACCTGCTCAATGCCTAACATGATCTGGGGCGAAACAAAACAAACATTGTATAAGTGGGAAATGTACTCCTGCTCATAAACAGCAAAAACCAAGGATGCCGACACGCATAAAATAAGACAATAAGAGAACAGTAAATAATGAGAGGAATAAGTAAAAGACCCTCGTTGCTGACTATGATAAACGAAGCACACAAATGCTTTAGCATTGCTCTCTCTCACCTGTGGAAAGAGGGGCCTCTCATCACGTTTGAACTTTAGGCAGTCAATGATGAGCCTCTTCATGGACTTGGGTGAGCTACTGGACAGCAAACTGAGGTCTGGAGACAAGTAGCCGCGCCCAACCATAAAGAGTATCTGAGAGGAAAGACGGGTTGGTAAACACGATATACAGTACAGCAGTATCGTGTTTTTTATGCATGAGAGGTTTTAATGTGAACTATCTTACATGGCATGCATGTTAGCTGCACCCTTCAGATACACTACCGTTCAAAAGTTTGACGTCACAAAGAAATGACCTTGTTTTTGAAAGAAAAGCACATGTTTTGTCCATTAAAATAACATCAAATTGATCTGAAATACAGTGTAGACATGGTTAATGTTGTAAAGGACTATTGTAGCTGGAAAAAGCTGATTTTGAATGGAATATCTACATAGGCGTACAGAGGCCCATTATCAGCAACCATCACTCCTGTGTTCGTTAATCCAAGTTTATCATTTTAAAAGCTAATTGATCATTAGAAAACCCTTTTGCAATTATGTTAGCACAGCTGAAAACTATAGTTCTGATTAAAGAAGCAATAAAACTGGCCTTTAGACTAGTTGAGTATCTGGAGCATCAGTATTTGTGGGTTCGATTACAGGCTCAAAATGACCAGAAACAAAGATGCTGGCCTTCTAGGCAGAGATGCAAAGAAAAAGCCACATCTCAGACTGGCCAATAAAAAGAAGATGGGCAAAAGATGGGCAAAAGAACACAGACACTGGACAGAGGAACTCTGCCTAGAATGCCAGCATCCCGGGGTCGCTTCTTCACTGTTGACATTGAGACTGGTGTTTTGCGGGTACTATTTCATGAAGCTGCCAGTGGAGAACTTGTGAGGCACCTGTTTCTCAAACTAGATACTGTAATGTACTTGTCCTCTTGCTCAGTTGTGCACCGGGGCCTCCCACTCCTTTCTATTCTGGTTAGAGCCAGTTTGCGCTGTTCTGTGAAGGGAGTAGTACACAGCGTTGTACCAGATCTTCAGTTTCTTGGCAATTTCTCACATAGAATAGCCTTTATTTCTCAGAACAAGAATAGACTGACAAGTTTCAGAAGAAAGTTCTTTGTTTCTGGCCATTTTGAACCTGTAATCGAACCCAGAAATGCTGATGCTCCAGATACTCAACTAGTCTAAAGGAGGACAGTTGTATTGCTTCTTTTAAAATCGGCACAACAGTTTTCAGCTGTGCTAACATAATTGCAAAAGTGTTTTCTAATGAAAGAATTTGCCTTTTAAAATGATAAAACTTGGATCAGCTAACACAACGTGCCATTGGAACACAGGAGTGATGGTTGCTGATAAATGTAGATATTCCATTCAAAAACAGCCGTTTCCAGCTACAATAGTCATTTACAACATTAACAATGTCTACACTGTATTTCTGATCAATTTGATGTTATTTTAAAAACTTTTGAACGGTAGTCAAACAGTTCCTATCCTCCTCTCAGCCATCAAGTGTTATATTTATGGTGGTTTGTAAACTTGTAATACTTACATATTTAACCATTTCATTGTAAGTATGAGTGCTTGAAGTTGCAACTTGTAAAAAAAACATTATCTCACCTGGTCTCGGTTGTTAATCTGGGAATAAGGCAGAGTCCCCGACATCAGCTCAAACAGCACCACCCCATAGCCATACACGTCTGACTGGAACGTGTAAGGGTTGGCGTCCTGCATCCGGATCACCTCAGGAGCCTACAACGGAAACACACATCATTGGACAGCTGACGCAAGCAGATATTTTCTTTTAGAAAATGTCCCTTTTCTTGCTGATGTTACAACTGTTGTCTTTATACCAAAATAATATAAATCACACAAGAGAAATGCTACCCCTTGAAAGTCTAGAACACTCACAAGACATTAAAAATCACATGGCTAAATGTAGATTGACAGTTGATGTGAAATGACGCTACACGCAATACCAGACAGTGATATCTAGGTTGTACTCCCTAGACACCAAATGTAAGACAATGGACCGAAACAGGTAGGGACTACCTGAATTTGCTGCAAAACGTTTCCCATTGCAAAATGGTTTGCTACAGTGTGCTGTAATGAATACGACCCAGGAGTGCCAGTAACTTACCATCCACAGAATGGAGCCGCTGGGCTGTTCTACCTGCTCAGAGCCACTCCAACGAGACTTCACCGTTGCCAGCCCAAAGTCCCCGATCTTCACAGTCCAGCCCTCATGGAGGAAGATGTCTGACAACAGAGCTCAGGAACATGCCAGCAAGTAGGTTGGTAGGTGTATACATTTGGAAAAGCCAATCAATCACACATCTAAATAGACGTGAAATTGATAACATTCTACAAAGGTGATCTAGACTTGGACAAAATATCTTTCTCTGATGGGGCTGACAAACATTTGATCCATTTTATGTTGAAGTGTGACAAATACGAGAGTTAGATCAATTTGTTCTAATACATCTCCATGGATCTGCTAGAAAGCCTGATGCAACACATTCTACTTAGCCATTAAAGAGGAAGAAGGGATGCTGTGACACAGTTCGAAGCCAAACAGGCTCACACCAAGCAACATAAAAAACACTAAAATCATGATGCATAGATTTCACAACTGCCACACAGTGACACACTATTAAAACATGAATATTAGTGGTGAGCACAGCTCTGAACTAAAAAATAAATAAAAAAAGGGGTGTTTAAAAATACTTCTGTTGTTATTCGTTATTGGCTGCCAACTAAGTTTCTGGTCCACCACAAAGGCCTACACTAGGTAAAGGAAGCTCTGACAGATCCTCACCACTGACAATATTCATAAAGCGTCGTAAGAGTATGACTGCTGATCTAGGATCAGGGCCTTCTTAGCCATATAATGGTATTAACCTTCAGAGAGAAAAGCCCAGCTCAAGAAAGGATACTGTTTGATTTCAGGTCTCTATGAATTATATTCTTGGCATGAAGATAACTGGGGAAAAAAATAGAAAAATACTAATGTTATTGAAAATTGAATATACCAAAGCAGTCAAACTACAGATCTTACTTTTCAGGTGCGACTAAAAAGCAACACGTGTTGTGATGAAATAAGACAGTTGAGCCCAGCTCATGAGGCATTTATAAGTTATATTCAAGAATCCATTGCTACAAATCAAGAATTTAAAAGTTCAAAAATAGATGTACAAATTCCAGATTTCCCCTTTAATAACGGTGTGCAAAGAGCTGCAGCCTTACTCCATGCCCTGTGCTGTCTGCCTGGCCACGTCGATGCGACGCATGGTCTCAAACTTGGTCTCAGAGACGTGCAGATGGCGGTACAGGCTGCTGCCCTCACACCACTGTGTGATGATGGCAAAGTTAGGCTTAGTCATGAAGCCCATGAACAGCAGAATGTTGACGTGGCGTGTCTTTCTGCAGGGGAGGGGAGGGAACCCACCAGGGAGCAACATTAGTCACAACACACACTGCATAACTCAATATCACACCTAAAACGGCATGTTTCCTCAATTCACCGTGTTCGATCTATAACGTTTGAATAATGTACATTCCGGTACAGCACCGTCATTGAGTAATGTACATACCGGTATACCAGGACCTGATAAAAAAATGCATTCATTAATTTGTCAATGTAACTGTAACAAGAAGAGGGCAGCTACTCACCGTAGCACTTGCATTTCATTTTTAAAGGCTTGCAACTGCTCAGGTGTTGGCTCTGTCACTTTGAGGATCTTGATGGCCACGTCTCCATGCCACTTGCCCTTGAAGACAGTCCCGAAGGAGCCTGCACCTATCCTTTTCTGGATGTTGACTTCTCGCGAGTGGACCTCCCAGTAGTAACTTGAGTCTCTATAGCCGCCACGGTGCTAAAACACAAACCTATACTCAACACTATTTTCAACAACATCCCCATCACTAATTAACAGCAAACATCAATGGTTCAGAGTCCCGGACATCGCTTTCTAAAAAAGGTGATGGCATCTCCAAAAATAAGACTGCAACAACCGTTGATGCCGTTACCTTTACATTTTTGGGACTTCCCAGATGAGAATCTCATCCCATAGAAGCATTTTAGTACCGCCGGCATATCTAATTTCTACTTACCACTTTCTTTTTGTCGTCAGATGAGGAGGGCTTGCGCTCCTTGTGCTCTGAGGGGGATTTGGGGGGTCTCCTGCCAGGGGAGCCCAGGGAGGGCGGGCTGGTAGAGGGTTTGGGTGATGGTTCAGGAACTGTATATAATACAATACAGTACTAAATGAGCAAGTTGTAAAACACTTGCAAGGGGCAAATAATCTCAATAATAGTAATCTCAAATAAATAAATAAATCTGATCATTTTAAAATCTCACCCATTGTATTGTTTTGTATTTTTAACGCATCCTAAAAAGAGAACAAAAACACTTAGCATAACCACTAACATCCGAATATCATTTAAACATTCAGACTCAGAGTGATGCCCGCTATAGGTGTGATGTATGCTATTGTAGGGGATGAGAAATGAGCACAAGACATATTTCCATTGTTCTCTGTAATAAACGGACTGCTGAAATTGCATTGTATAGTAAATCCTGGTGTTTAATACCAGGCCCTGCATTGTGGGTGTGACTGTCTCACCTCTATGATGCTGAAACCGGCAGGGCCCACGGTGCTGACCATGTGGACGTTGGGGGTGGAGGTGGACCGATGCCTCTGTAGGGACTGACCATCTCCACCTGGCAGGGGGAACCGGAAGGCCGAGGTTGGGGACAGTAGTCCGTGCCTATATGAAAACATAGGAGCACAACAGTACAGGTTAAGGTTCATTTTTGAAGAGTTACCGTTCTCCATTTGAGGGGCACCAATACCATATGGTTTCTAGACTGGGACTTGCATCCCACACGGCACCCTATTCCCTTTATAGCGCACTACTACTGACCAGAGCCCTATGGGACTAGTAGTGCACTATATAAGGAATAGGGTACCATTTGGGATGCATTTGACTAGGGTTCAGATCCACTTACCCAGAAGGATCCGGGGTTAAGGCTATGTCGCTCTGGGATATGGAGTTGTCTGGCAACAGTATGGATATCTGAGGGTACTCATCTGGGCAAGGATTAGGTGTGCACCTAGAAACAAGATACAGTACACACACAGAGGGTAAACAAGGAGTAAGGAGCGCTGTTCCAGTCACACAA
This sequence comes from Salmo trutta, assembly GCF_901001165.1. Taxonomy (NCBI): domain Eukaryota; kingdom Metazoa; phylum Chordata; class Actinopteri; order Salmoniformes; family Salmonidae; genus Salmo; species Salmo trutta. Next base: position 8,724,492 of record NC_042983.1, on the reverse strand, counting down.
TGCTAACAGTACAACAAATATGAAGCGACATGAGTGACCTTGTGAAAACAGGGTATCTGCAGTTTCCATGAAGTTGAATTCAAGACTTTTTAAAAGACCTTAGTGCCACTTGGAATTCAATTTAATGCCAATTTTGAGGTCTGCATGCAACACACATGCTAATATTCCCCTCCAGAAATTAGCCCATGTTGGCAAAAAAGTACTATTTTTAGGGCTGGCCCATTCACCAAAGGCTATAGCCTACATGGCTCATATTATCAGGCAGGTGTGAATTCTTAGCAATGAGCCTGACAGATGTAGTAGCATAGTGGCTACTGGCTAGGCTATAGATGGCTGAAGCACGGGGTTGCCCATCTGCATTTGCTTAGGCTACCCTAGTGGGCTAATCATTAGCTAGATCACAAACTCTAGGTTAAGAAATTTGGCTTCGATATCCATACTAGCTTAGTATAATGATACTCAATACCATAACTGCGGGGGAAAAAATGCCTTAAAGTCAAACATACAGCACTGTTACTGTATAAAACATATGTGCTCTCCATCTTTAGAGCTTGGCCACTGGATATTCAGGCTTTTGATCACACCTGGACCAGCATAACAAGGTCCTGTTGAGCAGTGGATTTGTAGAATCTTGTGTGTTATAGAGGGCTGGAAGAAAAGTCTACACACACAGTAGCTCTCCTGGAGGTATTATTCTATAACAGAGCATAAGCCTACAACCAAAAAGTCAAATCAAAAAAATAACCTCATTCAGTGAATCATGTATCAAATGTCTATACTTTGAGGCAAGGTAGCTAAGCAGGATGGCTTTAGACCTACTTTTTCCAGTGCCAAGTAAGACCTGAAAGAAGTTAGATGAAATAGCTAACATGCTCAGGGAATGCATGATGGCTATTCAAAATAATCAGATATATTTTCAGCTCTTTAGAGATTCATTTGCCTGCATGTGTTTATGTATATTGTCCTAGGCTATATCCTATGCTACATAATTTACAACCTGATCATTTACAACCTGAGGAAGTGGGAACTCGAAACACATTAGCTAGATTGCTAACTCTAAATATGAAAAGGTTGCTTCAGTCATGCAATTAATCTAACGGTAAATGTAAATATCCTAACAAAACGTTTTATTGGTAGGCCTATATACAGTGCATTCGGAAAGTATTCAGGCCCCTTGACTTTTTCTACATTTTGTTACATTACAGGCTTATTTTAGAAACCTGTTTTTGCTTTGTCATTATGGGGTATTGTGTGTAGATTGATGAGGAAAAAAACAATTAAATCCATCTTAGAATAAGCCTGTAATGTAACAAAATGTGGAAAAAGTTAATGGGTCTGAATACTTTCCGAATGCACTGTCGGCTACTTGATGTAATTCACCGGATAGCCTACTCTTTTCAAAGTGGTGTTATTTCCACTATATAAACCACGTTTCCATCCAGTTTTTATGCGAGTAAAATCACACCGAATAAAAATAAATCATGACAGGTTTGATGGAAATGGGTAGGTTCGGTACAAATTTATAAATGCCGACAGATAATTTGTTCGTTCGACACGGTGGGATCTTTTGGTATCTGTAAAATGTATTATGCGGCAAATTGTGATGTAAGCACAAATACTGATGTAATAACCATCATATCGCATGAAACAAGGAGTGAGGTGATGATGTGGTGTGTGTGGTCCTCCCACTATGACTCGGGAAACTATGCAATTTATTAGGCTACAGATTAAACTTCACAGGGTGGTGAAAGTGCACGCTGAGCTTGATGCCCCTTTCCAATAAATATCAAAGGTGTTATTCCGGTGATATGATTGATGTTTGACTGCAGTTTGACAAATAAATATATTCTCGCTCTTATCCATAATTATCTCATCATGTAGACTAGCCTACCCACACTATCCGCAAGCTGTTGGCTAGAGCGCACGTGCCAAGACCAGAGTAGGCACATTTAACACAACAGTTTGTGACAAAACTAATCGCTAGAGTTGAAAGTACGATGGAAACACATTGAACGGAAAATCTAATTTATCGTGCACTACATCACGCTTATCAGAATTAATCTCTCTTCACCAGAAAAACTGGGATAGGGCAGATGCTATAACTCTACCTACATGTACAGATTACCTCCATTACTACGACTAACCGGTACCCCCGCACATCGACTCTGTACCGGTACCCCCCTGTACATAGCCTCGCTATTGTTATTTTACTGCTGCTCTTTAATTATTTGTTACTTTTATTTGTAATTTATTATATATATTTTTTAAACTGCATTGTTGGTTAAGGGCTTGTAAGTAAGCATTTCACTGTAAGGTCTACATCTGTTGTATTCGGTGCATGTGACAAATAAAATTTGATTTGCCTTCATTGCAGGAAGCAGGCTAATGCACATTACTGTTCTCCAAAAATGGTCTTAGAACCCAAAAATCACCAGGAACATTGTGTAGCCTAATCACCGACATAGGAAAAAATTGCATTGGTAAGAGGAGGGATTATCAACCCAGCTTTAGTTAATGTTGTCTATCAAACTGTATAGGCTACCTTGCTCTGCTCTGGCCCGACTCACACTGGCACACACGTGACGTGCACACACACAGGCGCACATGTGGATAGCTCTTGAACATCTTGAAATTGCACTTAAGAGTATTATTTGATGATTTATTTTGTTTATTTTTCGTGGTGGCAACAATTAAGCAGCGGCACAATATAACGGAAACACTGTAATCGTCTCCTTCGCATTTTTTAAGACCTTTGACAATGGGATTTAAGACATGAAGACTTAAGACCTCTAAATCAGATAAATGAATACAAGACTTCTTAAGAACCCATGGACACCCTGTGAAAAGCACAACAAAATTAATCAAGAACATTGTGGGATTTTAAACCTTATCACAATGTACTGGAGACTCACCAGGCTATTGACTCATACAATCTAGGACAGTATCCCTGTTCCGTCTCCATGTCCTCGACAGACTCACCGTTTTGTTATAGTGTCCATGTCCACACACACAGTGGGGACTTTGCTGCTGCAATGCTGGTGAAACTTGTAGCCGCATGTCTGACATCTGAAGCCGTTGAACAGAAACTTGTGACAGAAGTCACAATAGGCCAACTTAAAGAAGGTTTTTCGTACCTGGAATACAAATGACTTTAAGTATGTTGTGTATTTTTCAGACATTTCAATTGAAGCAATAGGGCAGTGTTTAGGAAGGAAAGTGAGGCGAGGGTTTGTGACAAAGTAGTGATAGGTCCAGTATTCTAACAAGCACATTTATTAAACTTGGTGGTGGTAACCACTACTGGAAAAAATAGGTGTTGCCATACAATACACAAATGCAGAGTGAAACAATTACAAGAGCTACTTACAAAGTTATGCATGGTGAGGGGGACATCATCCAACACCTCTACCAGCAGCTCTTCTCCTACCAGCGGGGTGATGTCAGTGTTCCAATCAGTTAGTCTCTTGCGACTGCAGGAGGGGGTGGTAGATAAAAAGACAAAGGAAATGGGAGAACAAAACTGAATCAGGAAACTGTATTGCCATGAAAGACAAAGTTGCAAAAAATGTATTCTGGGGTTGTACATAGAAAGTTACGAAATATTGTTTGAGCAAAAAAATACATAAAAATGGTGTTATAAAATCAGGTTAAAGGTGGAGTGACCCAAAAGGAATCAAATCAGTCTGCCAGTTTAGTTAACCGTTCAGAAAGTATGACACTGACAAGATGCCTGAGTCCCAAATGGCACCCTGTTCCTTATATAGCGCACTACTTTTGACCAGAGCCATATGGGCTACGACAGATACTTACCCTTCTAGGAGTCGAAACACAGCGCAACAGTCCTGGCTCAGGCCCCTTACTTTAAGGGCTTTATCCAAACTGTCATAAACAGTCTGCCCAGGGCGAACATTCACCTACAGACACAAATAGTAGATGTTTGAACAAAATACAGTTGTATGAAAGGTAGTTCAGCAATGACAACTAGGGTGTGAATGTGGCTACTTGTATCAGAGAAATAACTACTTTCACGTGATAAAATACAACACTAAAAACAATTTAGAGTTATGAAATTTTGTAAGTCACGTAGACAGTTGGTTGTTATGCAACAAAACCGACACGTGCGCAACTATGCGTCTAAACAGACGGGGTTGGCTTAGATTGTTGACAACATGTAAATGATATTTCGTCTGCAATGTTTATCGAAAACAAATACATTTGAACAATGAGCACTTGTCTCTAAAATACACATACATACATAGACACACACACAAACGTATGTGGACACCCCTTCAAATTAGTGGATTCTGCTATTTTAGCCACATCCTTTGCTGACAGGTGTATAAAATCGAGCACACAGCCATGCAATCTCCATAGACACACATTGGCAATAGAATGGCCTTACTGAAGAGCTCAGTGACTGTCAACGTGGCACCGTCATAGAATGCCACCTTTCCAACAAGTCAGTTTGTCAAATTTCTGCCCTGCTAGAGCTGTACTGTTATTGTAAAGAGGAAACTTCTAGAAGCAACAACGGCTCAGCCGGGAAGTGGTAGGCCACACAAGCTCACAGAACAGGACTGCAGAGAGGGGAAGCGCTACACACTACCAAGTTCCAAACTGCCTCCGGAAGCAATATCAGCACAAGAACTGTTCGTCGGGAGCTTTATGAAATGGGTTTCCATGGCCGAGCAGCCACACACACAAGCCTAAGATCACCATGCACAATGCCAAGCGTCGGCTGGGGTGATGTAAAGCTCACCACCATTGGACTCTGGAGAAGTGGAAACGCGTTCTCTGGAGTGATAGTCACGCTTCACCATCTGGCAGTCCGACTAATCTGGGTTTGGCGGATACCAGGACAACGCTACCTGCTCAAATGCATAGTGCAGACTGTAAAGGAATAATGGTGTGTGGCTGTTTTTCATGGTTAGGGCTAGGCCCCTTAGTTCCAGTGAAGGGAAATCTTAATGTTACAGCATACAATGACATTCTATACTATTCTGAGCTTCCAACTTCATGGCAACAGTTTGGAGAAGGCACTTTCCTGTTTCAACATGACAATGTCCCCGTGGACAAAGTGAGGTCCATACAGAAATGGTTTGTCAAGATCGGTGTGAAAGAACTTGACTGGCCTGCACAGAGCCCTGACCTCAACCCCATCGAACACCTTCGGGATGAATTGGAATGCCGACTGCAAGCCAGGCCTAATCGCCCAACATCAGTGTCCAACCTCACTAATGCTCGTAGCTGAATGGAAGAAAATCCCCGAAGTAATGTTCCAACATCTAGTGGAAAGCCTTACCTGTTATTGCAACAATGGGGGACTGACTCCATATTAATGCCCATGATTTTGAAATGAGATGTTCGACGTGTAAGACTTTTGGTAATGTAGTGTACATCGTTACAGTTGTTGGTTAGCTAGCAAGCGAATTTTAGCATTGACATGAAATCAGTCAAAACAAGACATGGTATCAAGAGCCACTCAATTCCCCACATGACAGTTTCTGGTCATTGTTGCTAGCCATCTGGCCATCCAGATTAAAAACAACTCACGGCTTCTGCCCAAATAGGTTCTAGGGTTGGTCGGTATGCAGATTTCCATTCCTTCATAATGTGCCATCCCGGGATATACAGTATTACAGGTAGTGCACACAAGGGGAGCAATTCTTTTCAAACGTAAACTGGCTGTGTTCACTTAACAGAATACTAACAAAATTCTTACAAATACCAATGAATCCCCATAACGGATTCTAGGTTAATGATAAGTGCATGCAAACATTTACTACTAAAGACACTTTCTCACCAAGTCTCAATATATACCAGCATATGTCTTGTTTATGACACTGTTCATTGCCAATTGAGAAATATCGTACTGCCGCAATCTGCCAATTATTTATGTGGAACATGTTTGATTTTTGAGTATTTTCACATGCGAAGATAAACTTTTGACCAATAGAGATTGCTATCTGGGACACTGCCACTGACAGGTCTGTGGGTTTGTTGTGTGATTTACTGAATTTCTCTGCCTGTTTTTTACATTTGCAATGCATCAGTACAGCAATGTATCAATTTAGCTAATGTGATCACATCACACCAGAGCTACACGTTGCTCTTGCCAATGTCAACGCTGTAGCCCATCATATAATGGTGTTTGTTGCATGGTATCTGGAAACGTCGGTACTTTTTCAATTCAACCCCCCCCCCCCCTCCCAAAAAAAACAAACAGTTGGTACTAGAATTTTGATATGTTCAGTAATTGTCAAATGTGTCTCACGTGATTGAGAGGATCAAGTCTATCAGCGCAGCCCCTTTCTAGCGCGATGAGCAAAGTACCTGCTCCACTTATTCATTGCTAGGGCTGTCTGGGCAGCATTAGGTCCCTGTCCCCACTCATGCTGCACAGAAGTTAACACACTTGAGTAATGCAACACAGTATGCAAACATTGAAACTGTTCATTACTGTTCGCAAAAAAATAAATATCCACACAGGCTAAAACACTTTTACAGTGCAACACGATACAGGTAGCTTCCAGCTTGAATTATAAGCTACCTTTCCTTGTTAGCTTACAACGGAATATGCTGATTTCAAAGCAGACGGTCACCAAAAACTTAAATAATTCACTACGTCTCCCTCGCTAACAAAAACTCATTCACTTCATCTTCTTTTGCCTCTCTTCTGGTTTTCACTGGATTCCATAGACACATTATGCCTGCAAATGTCAATTAACGTCTTAAAAAGACAGCGCACACTTTTAGAAAAGATATTGCTTCTTCCATGCAAATGCTGTTAATCAGTACAATAAAAATAATGTACTCTTAGCAGTTGCCAATAAAATAAGTCCTAAATAGAAAGGATTGTTTGTCATCTGTAGCATAAAAATGTTCAAATGTCATGATTGTGAATGCCCATAGCGGAGTCTGTCTGGATCAAGTGCCATTCTACGACTTTGGCTAATACGTATTTTTTTGTGGTATTGAGTATTGTGATGCTAAACCTGGCAATGAAGTAAACATTCTGGTATTGTGACAACACCATTTTATAGCCATTCAGCAAGCAAGAGGGTCGATAGCCGTTTCTCTCCTCGAATATGCCTACTAGTTTTTTTTCTTTTTCTAGAAATAAGTTGAACTATATTGCTGTTCATTATCTATATATAGGCTACTCGTTCAAGAGCTAGATCGAGGGGGAATGAGATAGGCCAGTGGAGTAGCCAGCAGAGATGCGTGAATTGCGCAAGAAAGGAACAGTGAAGACAGATGTGTAAGTTGGAAGTTAATATATTATAGGCCTGCTAAAGTGAATCTTTGCAACCACCTGTGCTACAGGCAACCCAAAGAGGCAAAAAATATATACCTTTATCAATAAGTGGTTTCACAGATTTAGATAAATCACGAGCTAAAATTAAAATCTCAAAATAACCACCCACTGCTTCACTAAAATTGATCAATGGCTGATCATTAGGCTATGGACTGCTTGCGTGCATGAGTTTCTATTGTCACTTTCATCTTCATAGCTGTCTATCTCCCCCTTAAACGTTTCTTCATCAATTTAAATGATAGGATAATGCTAAATCAATGTAGCCTATAAATGTAGACTAGTTTTGGATATCATACAGAAATTATTTTACTTGCTGTGAGAAAAAAGTTAATAAAAATGGGCATCTGTATTTTTCGAAAAGATCGCAACGCAGTTGGTGAGAAAAGGCCTTAAGACAAACACAGCTCATACAGTTATGCAAGTATATCAAAATGCAGTTTGCAGAACGCACAAAACAAATATTAGACAGCAGGGACCTTAATCCAGGAGGGGATTGTCTCTGCTGCTGTTACAAAGAGGCTTGATCTTGCAAGCATTAGCCACTTATCTAATATTAGCAAAACCCAGCTGGAGATAACTATCTAGAGTAGCAAAATAACTTAATAGTGATAAGAAATATCTCTCAAATAGTAGTGAATTTCATACAAGTGTAACCTGATCACCTCACTTAAATTGTGCTGCAGGAGTGACTCACCTCAGAAGCTGCTGTTTTTGCTCTTTGTGTTTCTTTGTAAACAAACATGTGAATGGCTCAAACAGCTGTTTTGGGAAACTAGTACCAGTAACCTTCATAATAAAACATAATCTAACAGGCAAAATTATGAACATGATCTGCTTTATCTACACTACATGACCAGAAGTGTGGACACCTGCTCATTCCAAAACCATTAGCATTATTATGGAGTTGGTCCCCCCTTTGCAGCTATAACGGCCTCCAATCTTCTGGGAAGGCTTTCCACTATATGTTGGAAGATGGCTGAATGGAAGCAAGTCCCCGCAGCAACAAGACCATTAGTGAGGTCGGGCACTGATGTTGGGCGATTAGGCCTGGCTCGCAGTCAGCGTTTCAATTAATCCCAAGGGTGTTCAATTGGGTTGAGGTCAGGTTTCTGTGCAGGCCAGTCAAGTTCTTCCACACCGATCTCGACAAACCATTTCTGTATGGACCCCACTTTGTCATGCTGAAACAGGAATGGGCCTTCCCCACACTATTGCCACAAAGTTGGAAGCACAGAATCATCTAGAAAGTAATTGTATGCTGTAGTGTTAAAATTGCACTTCACTGGAACTAAGGGGCCTAGACCAAACCATGAAAAACAGCCCCAGACCATTATTCATCATCCACCAAACTTTACAGTTGGCACTATGCATTTGGGCAGGTAGCGTTCTCCTGGCATCCGCCAAACCCAGATTCGTCCTTCAGACTGCCAAATGGTGAAGCATGATTCATCACTCCAGAGTACGCATTTCCACTGCTCCAGAGTCCAATGGTGGCGAGCTTTACACCACTCCAGCCGACGCTTGGCATTGCACATGGTGATCTTAGGCTTGTGTGCGGCTGGTCAGCCATGGAAACCCATTTCAAAAAGCTCTCGACTAATAGACGATTTTTACGCGAAACGCGCTTCAGCAGTCGGCGGTCCCATTCTGTGAGCTTGTGTGGCCACCACTTCCTGGCTGAGCTGTTGTTGCTGCTAGACGTTTCCTCTTCACAATAACAGTCTTACAGTTGACCCGGGCAGATCTAGCAGGGCAGACGTTTGACATACTGACTTGTTGGAAAGGTGGCATCCTATGACGGTGCCACGTTGAAAGTCACTGCGCTCTTCAGTGAGGCCATTCTATTGCCAATGTTCTTCTTTGGAGATTGCATGGCTGTGTGCTCGATTTTATACACCTGTCAGCAATGGGTGTGGCTGAAATAGCCGTATCCACTAATTTGAAGGGGTGTCCTCTTTCTTTTGCATATATAGTGTATTACCAAGTGCACAAGTTGACTGCAGGTAATTATTTAAAACATACAAATATTGAAATGTATTTAAAAATAGTTTTCGAAAATCATAGAGGCCATTTCAAAATACCCCGGGATACTGTATATACGGTACACCGCTCAACCCTAATGGGTTCTCATGTTAGAGAGACAAGATGAGAAATTGGAACTGGGCCTTAGGCACCAGCTGGTGCACAACACTAACTGTCTGCTGCGTAGGGGTTGGGCCTAGTCATTAAAAAGTCGTGAAATATTACTGTTGAAAATAATTCAAATGTACTTGTATGTGAGGCCCCCAAGAAATTATTCTGAATGTCTTACCACGGTCCTCTGTTGATTGGGGAGGAAGACACGGATGGTGCCCCCACCTCGGGGCACGTCCTCTGGACTAGTCTCTCCCGAGGAGGAGCAGGAGGAAGAGTTTGAGGACATAATGACAGGCAGGAAGAGCAAGGGAGGCAGCACTGAGATCCTTCAACAACAGGAGAACTTCATGCACTGGGGATCCGGGGGAGTGAGCCCTTACCTGGAACCTGAGACAAACAGTGCTACTAATTGGCAACAATCCATCTGAAGCCAATGACCGAGTGAAACAAATATGCTCATAATCATGATCTTATTTCGACAGAGTATGTTGCAACTAGTTAGGATGATACCACACTGGTGTGTGTACAGAACTGGTAAATAAACAGAATAGGCCTCATTTTGACATTCCAAAATCCAGCTGCTCACAATAAAATCATTGACTGATAGGGTTGTTTGCACCACATAAGTGAGTTGGTGTAAATTGTCAATGACTCGAGCAAACGTTATTTCTCATATGAAAATATTACTATTTTGACACGTCAACTAAATGTACTAGCTAACCAGCTTTATAGGCAACTTTTCATAGCCTAGACATCTAGCTAACATTAGCTACACTATGTCTTGCTACTTTTACTCTGAGCTGGAAACATTTCATGTGTATGCGAAATGGCATTAACCAGTAACGTTATTGTAAGAGATCTGTTGTTGGCTCATCATAGCCCAAAGTAATTAGCTATCTACAAATGCTATAGCTAGCAGAAGTCTGGCAAATAAGATAACTAGTTACGTATCCTAGTTTAGCATAGTGGGATTTGACTGCTTAGCAATATGACATTTCGAACATTTGGAAGCCATGTTTGTCTCAGTAAACCACTTTAGATTACTATTAATTTATAATTATTTTGATGAAATGACAATACCGCTTCGACGAGGCTAAATTATAAATAGTTTCTTAATTCCTGTCAGGTGTTTTTTCACGTTCGAGTGAGCGCTTTCATGAGGCGGAAAGGGATTAGTTAGCTAGATGGCAAGCTAGCTAGTAAAGCCAGAGCTAACGTAGCGCGTTAGCTTGCTACTTTTGCTGTCTGACATTATCAAGTAATGAAAAGCTTATTTACGAATTAGCATAAGCAACTGTTTTATTCATAATGGGCAATTAAAGACCACTGCAAAACGAGTCATTCATAAACAACTAATTGCATATTTGGTTTTGGAATAAAGGCTTACCTGAAGCAGCCATCTTGAATTCTCTCACTCTGAAGTAGAATCTGTCAAGTATTTCTGGGAAAGCGGAACACCTCCGTGATACACGCTCTGTATTGGTCCATTCTCACATTTACACTCGCTTATTGGATGACAGAATCGATACATAAAGGGGCGGGTGTTACAAGCAACAACAAAAAATTACATTGTATAAATTCATGTCACAGTATGCTACACAGACAAATTACGTGGATGATTCAGTTTACCATTCATGGTTCAGGGGAACCATTATTACATCAGAATGTATAAAATTAAACGACAAAAATAAGAAGCAAAAAGCAAAACAGCTGCATACCATAAATGGAGTTAGGGCCTCAATGGCAGTGGAGGCTCCTCAGAGGAGGAAGGGGAGGACCATCCTCCTCAGTGAATTACATTTTTTAAAATAGTTAAACATTTAAAAAGTTATAATTTTTAGATCAAACTATACAAAATATTTTCATGTCGCCAAATAATTGATTAAAACACACTGTTTTGCAATGAAGGTCAACAGTAGCTTCAATAGCACTCTGTAGGGTAGCAGCATGGCGTAGCCGGAGGACAGCTAGCTTCCTTCCTCCTCTGGGTGCATTGACTTCAATACAAAACCTAGGAGACTCATTGTTCTCACCCCCTTCCATCACCCCATACAGAACCAATCAGTCGATATAATTGAGAACAATCATCAGAAATTACGTGATATGAATCAGACAGTGGGCCGCCGCCTGATCCACTAGTTGGTCAGAAGGTTCAAATCAACGTTTCATATCGTAATTTCCGAGTAGGCGGTAAAGATAATTTTTATTGTGCTGTAACTGAAACTAGAAGATCTTCTGATGTCCTTTCCCTTCGTCAAAGGTACGTAATGGATTTTTAAAGTGTTTTTACCCTGGGATAGCCCACTATTATGACCCATAGTAGGGAAGAACATTTATTGAGTGCAATTCGATCTACAGTACATCTACACCATGATATGAAACATTGATTTGAATCTTCTGACCAACTAGTGGGTCAGGCGGCGCCCCACTGTCTGATTCATATTGTTTGATTTCTGATGATAGTTGTCGATTATATCGACTGATTGCAATTGTATCGGGTGCCTCCATAGACTTACACAGTAATTATGACAACTTCCAGAGGATATCCTCCAACCTATCAGAGCTCTTGCAGCATGAACTGACATGTTGTCCAACCCAATCAAAGGATCAGAATGAATCTAGCATAAGCATAAGCTACAGCTAGCTAGCACTGCAGTGCATAACATGTGGTGAGTAGCTGACTCAAAGACAGCGTCAATAGTTTAACCGTTTTGAACAAATGAATAACTTCAAAAATGAAGGAGCAAGAGAGATAGCTATATTTCAAAATGTTTTTCACTTACTTAGCTGGATAATTTAGCCTACTCAAACACCCGGCTCAAACAGAGGGACGCTATGTTAGCTAGCTGGCTATGACTATCCAACACTGGAACTCTTCCAAGGTAAGCTTTTGGTTTTACTAATGTATTGCCACCGGTGTTCCTGCTAAACTGCTTACTGTCTGTACATTGTGCTGCATGATGGTAGCGGATTTACTAACACCCTATATCTATTAACTTTGACGTTACTTTAGCTAATATGGTGACAACGATGTAGGCTGTGTGTAGCGTTTATGATATGAAGGTTTGGCTTGGAAAGTTTTTTTTGCCTGGTTATGGACAGCTGATGTGTTGTGCACTTTAGTCCACAAGTGAAGGGAAAAGGTAAGAGGAGAGTGCGTAGACGCGAGAAGGTATACAACGAGGTGTTTATATGTGGCTATGAGAGTTAACGGTTTGTGTTTGATCAGGGGTGTATTCATTCCACCGATTATGTTGAAAAACATTTCTTAAACAGAAGCAAATGGAACGGGGATAATCATACCTGAATTTCTCCAATAAAAACTCTCGTTTGCAACTGTTGGACTAATGATTACACCCTAGATCGGTGTGTACCGACGTTGCAAACTTTCATTCATAGGCTAGGTTTAAGCAACCGCAAGATGGGTATAGGGAAAAATCTAGTATCATGTAGTAGCCTAAACCTGTTATATTGAAGTAGGTGAATGGAATATGAATGACAGACATCCAACATGCCGTGATAGAAATAAGGCCATGCTCATAAAAAATAAACATCCTCAAACGACACCGACCACCATCCATCCTGTGATAAGGCAAATGTTCAGATTGTATGTATGATTCAGATTAACAGTAATGTGGAAAGGTGGTATGTATCATAAGAGCAAGGAAAAACATGGTTAAAACCAGGAACTGTTTTTATTTTGACATATTGTTCATCTCTGGGCAAGTCACTACCTCAGAGTGCAAATGTAGTACAAAATTATACGTCTATAATATTGTGAGGCTGATAAAGGAAAAATGTACATTTTAGCCATCTGAAAAAAAAGTATTGAGTATTTTTGTCACCCACTGGAAAATAAGTAAATAACTAAAACATCTGGACATATAGCAAAGCCAACAATAGCCTTGTTTTGAAGAATATTTTTTTTCTTTAGTTCTGTTAATTTCATGGAAAATAGTCACATTTGGAGTTAGGCCAATCGTAGTATACATAACTTATCTGATAGAGTCTGTTTCAATGAAATTATTCAATGTCTGATGCCATATTTCCATTAAATACAAATCTGAGGTATGGTGTGTAAAACTGAAAACACAACATTAGACTACTGCTAATGCTTTGGCCATGGCCTGTCAATGAGAGGGGCACACTGAGATGAATGTTACTCCATGCTGAGAAACTTCCTCTTTTTGGCAGTGTGTGTATATGAGTGGTGGCGCCATTCAACGTCCGCAGTAGCCTCATTTTCCAGGGTACCAAGCTTGATCATGTACACTACAGACAGAAAAACAGTTATCACTAGATTATAATATACTGCTCAAAAAAATAAAGGGAACACTAAAATAACACATCCTAGATCTGAATGAATGAAATAATCTTATTAAATACTTTTTTCTTTACATAGTTGAATGTGCTGACAACAAAATCACACAAAAATAATCAATGGAAATCCAATTTATCAACCCATGGAGGTCTGGATTTGGAGTCACACTCAAAATTAAAGTGGAAAACCACACTAAAGGCTGATCCAACTTTGATGTAATGTCCTTAAAACAAGTCAAAATGAGGCTCAGTAGTGTGTGTGGCCTCCACGTGCCTGTATGACCTCCCTACAATGCCTGGGCATGCTCCTGATGAGGTGGCGGATGGTCTCCTGAGGGATCTCCTCCCAGACCTGGACTAAAGCATCCGCCAACTTTTGGACAGTCTGTGGTGCAACGTGGCGTTGCTGGATGGAGCGAGACATGATGTCCCAGATGTGCTCAATTGGATTCAGGTCTGGGGAACGGGCGGGCCAGTCCATAGCATCAATGCCTTCCTCTTGCAGGAACTGCTGACAAACTCCAGCCACATGAGGTCTAGCATTGTCTTGCATTAGGAGGAACCCTGGGCCAACCGCACCAGCATATGGTCTCACAAGGGGTCTGAGGATCTCATCTCGGTACCTAATGGCAGTCAGGCTACCTCTGGCGAGCACATGGAGGGCTGTGCAGGCCCCCAAAGAAATGCCACCCCACACCATGACTGACCCACCGCCAAACCGGTCATGCTGGAGGATGTTGCAGGCAGCAGAACGTTCTCCACGGCGTCTCCAGACTCTGTCACGTCTGTCATGTGCTCAGTGTGAACCTGCTTTCATCTGTGAAGAGCACAGGGCGCCAGTGGCGAATTTGCCAATCTTGGTGTTCTCTGGCAAATGCCAAACGTCCTGCACGGTGTTGGGCTGTAAGCACAACCCCCACCTGTGGACGTCGGGCCCTCATTCCACCCTCATGGAGTCTGTTTCTGACCGTTTGAGCAGACACATGCACATTTGTGGCCTGCTGGAGGTCATTTTGCAGGGCTCTGGCAGTGCTCCTCCTGCTTCTCCTTGCACAAAGGCGGAGGTAGCGGTCCTGCTGCTGGGTTGTTGCCCTCCTACGGCCTCCTCCACGTCTCCTGATGTACTGGTCTGTCTCCTGGTAGCGCCTCCATGCTCTGGACACTACGCTGACAGACACAGCAGACCTTCTTGCCACAGCTCGCATTGATGTGCCATCCTGGATGAGCTGCACTACCTGAACCACTTGTGTGGGTTGTAGACTCCGTCTCATGCTACCACTAGAGTGAAAGCACCGCCAGCATTCAAGTGACCAAAACATCAGCCAGGAAGCATAGGAACTGAGAAGTGGTCTGTGGTCCCCACCTGCAGAACCACTCCTTTATTGGGGGTGTCTTGCTAATTGCCTATAATTTCCACCTGTTGTCTATTCCATTTGCACAACAGCATGTGAAATGTATTGTCAATCAGTGTTGCTTACTAAGTGGACAGTTTGATTTCACAGAAGTGTGATTGACTTGGAGTTACATTGTGTTGTTTAAGTGTTCCCTTTATTTTTTTGAGCAGTGTATAACAATTACAATTTTGCGTATGTAAAAATACACACAAGAGAAAAAAATACACTAAATGTATAGAGGGAGCAGTGCAGGAAAGGGTAAAACTGCAATTAATCCAAAATTACACATTGTTCAAAAACATGGTGTTGCTTACGATGAGAAAGGTAAAACATTGTACTTACATTTGATTTCAAATCTGGGCCCAACTTCTGACAACTCAACGTTCCTGTGGTCTGTTTTCTTGTAAGTGTGATGTCTGCAATAAAAATAGGTCCTTAAGTAAATAAGAATGTATGTAACTATGTTCCCCTACCTGAAGGAGTCTACAGTCAACCTGTCTGCCCAAGATTAGGTACATGTTCGCAAATAGCTCTTTCAAAGCATCCCTCTACTCACCTGAAAGATATAAAATCCTCCTGGTTGGCAAACGTGATAACTCGTCTGCTGTCCTCTTTAGGCACTGGGAACAAATACTTCAGGATATTGGAAACCTGATTAAGAGAGGTTTACTTACAGTCAGTGTCAGAAACTTTTGGATGCACTAACAGTATTAGGGTAAACATTTTATTGAGAATTGTGAAGTGCCAAGTCTCTCACCCTCTGGCCAAGTCGTGAGGAGAAGTTGTGAAAGATGAGGTGGGGGTAGGCTTCAGACATGGTTCCAATATCTGGCACATCATGTCTCATTACCACATTGTAAAGAGTGAAGTACGCAGTTGGTCCAAAAGGTAGGTGGCACACAACCAGCCCATCTATACAGTTCACACAGGCAATATACAAGTAGTTATTTTAAAGT
Source organism: Salmo trutta (assembly GCF_901001165.1). Lineage (NCBI taxonomy): Eukaryota > Metazoa > Chordata > Actinopteri > Salmoniformes > Salmonidae > Salmo > Salmo trutta. The sequence continues at coordinate 8,708,368 of NC_042983.1, read as the reverse complement.
TCCCTCGATGCAGTGTTTTTACTTGGAATGATGCATTCCAGCCTGTAAAAAAAATCAATAATATACACTACAGGTCAAAAGTTTTAGAACACCTACTCATTCAAGGGTTTTTCTTTATTTTTACTATTTTCTACATTGTAGAATAATAGTGAAGACATCAAAACTATGAAATAACACATATGGAATCATGTAGTAACCAAAAAGGTGTGAAACAAAATCAAAATATATTTTATATTTGAGATTCTTCAAATAGCCACCCTTTGCCTTGATGACAGCTTTGTACACTCTTGGCATATGTGTTATTTCATAGCTTATCTCTTCACTATTATTCTACAATGTAGAAAATAGTAAAAAATAATATAAAAAAACTTGAATGAGTAGGTGTTCTAAAACTTCTGACCAGTAATGTGTATATGTGTATATATAACGTGCATGGATATGATAACCTGGGTGCCAGTCTCTGTTTCTGCTCTCTTATCAAGTCCTTATAGAATTGTCATGCCAAACATGTTGACAATGACAGCAATGGAGTTGGAAAGAGAATAAACAGACCTGGAACCAGGCTATGGCTATAATCATTTGGTGTTGGTAATAGATGGTTCTAGATGATTATAGTTGGCTAATTAAACATTTGAAATTGAGAGGTGCTATGCAAGCCCCTCAGTTAATAGTATTATTGAATTTTAAAACATAAAATCCACCTGCTGTGAAGCCCCTCAACATATACATTACATTTTCGTAATTTAGCAAACACTCCCACCCAGAGTAACCCACGGGAACAATCATGGTCAAGCACCCAGCTCAAGGGCACATCGACAGATCGCCCACCCAGTCGACGCAGGGACCCGAACCAGCGACTGCTTGGCCTCTGGGCCAACACTTCCAACCATCCAAGACCCCTCTGAAAACCTTTTTTTTTTAACCACTTCTGCGCAGGCACGTTTCACTTGCCTTTTAAACTCTGATCATATTGTTTTGTATTTTCTTGTGTGGAAATAAATACAAATATATTTTAAAAAAGATTGTTATACGCCTAGATGGGATTACCTGGTTGTCCTCTAGTCTCATGAACGATGACCAGGTCTGTAACATTGTTCGCTTTACAGGCTTGTACCAGAGCTTTAATTTCATGACCTCCCCTGTTCATACGCTGAGCCCCAGGGAAGATCAGCTTCACCTCCTGTCAATAGCAAAAATTGCACGTCAGCAAAAATTGAGGGCGAGTCATTATTACTATAAAACTTAATCTATTATATTGTCTGTTAGCTCCTTCTTGGGAAATATTTTCCTGGTTACAATATGCTCTGTAATAGAGGTGGAGCAGAGGATAGACATTGAATAAGAATTGAGACATAAATGAACATACCTTGACAAACATCTTGAGTCGAGAGCTGGGGTCTCTTGATGTTGTGACCATGACCTTTGGATCCTCCACTCCAGCCCATTTATACTCATCATCCATGTGAGAGCTGACACCTGCACACACAGAGTATCTCTCAGTCACTGTTTGCACATTTTATGGGAAACTGTGGTAAGGCTGCTTTTCCATGAGATGTGTTGTCAACATCATAAACAAGACAACACTGAGCATGCATCCCAAAGGGTACCCTATACAATATACAGTGCAATACTTTTGACCAGCGCCTAGTGTCTTGGTGGTCAACAGTTGTGCACTATATAAGGAATAGGGTGTCGTTTAAATGTTGATCTGCAGAAACAAACCTTCTGCTCCCTCATCATCATACTCCAGCAATTTCTGTAACTGTACAGCTTCTCTGCGAACCTCAGTAGGGATGAGACGATTGTCTGTAGGGAAAAACAGAAATCAATTACTTTTACAGGTACCCAAATTGTAATTTGTTAGCGCTGCCACGCCATTTTAAAAAGTCTCAAGGTATTTTAGATTGTTCATCCATCCACCAATCTCCTCCATTGCATACAGTCCTCACCGTCAAGAGCTGATTTCAGCTTTTGTTTCTTCTCCTCAATCGTCCGCACCCTGTCCTCTTGGGACTTCCTATACAGGTACTCCCGTCTCAGTCTCGTCTCTCGACGAAGCTACAATCATTAGAGACAAACACACAATGATGAACAGTAGAAAGCTGACTATCAGCATTGTACTGTTCATTCTGCCTCAGAAATGATACAGATTAGTAATAACACACTGCGGACACACAATAATTGCAGGGGGGGGGGGGGAAGAGAAGACGATAATAATCAAACACGAGAATTGCTCAGAAAGACCACTCTATAATCCAAGATAAGTACTAGTGAAATCGGAATTACATCAAGCCAACATGCCCATCTGGCAGTGTTTAGTTAGCAAACTAGCTAATAATCTAGCATGGTAACCTGGATCAACAACGACCAGACAATATATGTTTCTTTACAACAGTGGAGCTAAGTAATCAGATGCTTCAAGATGATATGAAGTTTTAAAAAGCTAAACAAATACTCCATGGAGTTACCATTTTGTTGATTTGATCGCAAGCACTCACAAACACGCACACCGACTACTACGAGGAAGTCACCAACACTCTTTTTCATTGGATAAGCCAACATCCAATGGGAGTGTGCGAAACTGGCAAGAAGAATGGACGATAGACGTTTCAAAATAAAAGCCCCAAATACGAGCTATCAAAGTAAAAGTCCCAAGTACAAGCCATAAACAACGTTGAACATACACGGGAAATGCATTTCACATTTGCATGTTCGATTCATTAGCTCTTTTTATTTTCCCAGATCTCAGAAAAAAGGTTTAAATAAGCCATATGTTTCTAATTGTGTGGCTACGTACTGAACCAGTATCTGGGCAAAGGAGACGACGAATATGAATTTATCTCCTCTCTGCCCAGAAAACGACCATTTAACCGACAATTCACCAGCTTTGCAAGCGTTATAATGTCAAAATACGTTCGTTACTCACCAAATATGTCTGCCTGCAAACTATCGATAGCTGCAGGCAGGAAAACCACATTTTGAACTAAAACTAAAAACTAGCAAATCGGGTCTGAAAACTAACTGAAACTAAAGGGAATTTGTAATAGAAAAAGAGCCTCATATAAAAACACAAAACTACAGTGAACAAAAATGTTTCATGAGCTGAAATAAAAGATACCAGAAATGTTCCATATGCACAAAAATCTTATTTCTCGCAAATTTGGTGCACAAATTCGTTTACATGCCACAGCCCCATGTCCACAATTCCTGGAAGCTGAAAATATACCAGTTCTTTCATGTCCTGCATACTCACCAGACATGTCATCCATTGACCATGTTTGGGATGCTATGGATCGACGTGTACGAAAGCGTGTTCCAGTTTCTGCCAATATCCAACAACTTCACACAGCCATTGAAGAGGAGAGGACAACATTCCACAAGCCACAATCAACAGCATGATCAACTCTATGTGAAGGAGATGTGTCACGCTGCATGAGACAAATGGTGGTCATACCATATACTGACTGGTTTTCTGGTCCACACCATATATTTTTTTAATGGTATTTGTGACCATTTTCAAACAGAAATCTGCGTCCTGTAGCACTAATTCCACAAAGTTTTGGGACACTGTAAAGTCCATGGAGAATAAGAGCACCTCCTCTCAGCTGCCCACTGCACTGAAGCCAGGAAACACTGTCACCACCGATAAATCTACAACAATCAATCATTTCAACAAGCATTTTTCTACAGCTGGCCATGCTTTCTTCCTGGCTACCCCTACCCCGGCAACAGCTCAGCACAGCAACTTGCCCAAGCCCCCCCCCCCCCTTCTCCTTCACCCAAATACAAACCGCTGATGTTCTGAAAGAGCTGCAAAATCTGGATCCCTACAAATCAGCTGGGCTGGACAATCTGGACCCTGTCTTTCTAAAATTATCTGCCAAAGTTGTTGCAACCCCTATTACTAGCCTGTTCAACCTCTCTTCTGTATCGTCTGAGATCCCCAAAGTTTGGAAAGCTGCCGCGGTCATCCCCCTCTTCAAAGGGGGAGACACTCTAGAGCCAAACTGTTATAGACCTATATCCACCCTGCCCTGCCTTTCTAAAATATTCGAAAGCCAAGTTAACAAACAGATCACCGATCATTTCGAATCCCACTGTACCTTCTCCACTATGCAATCTGGTTTCCGAGCTGATCATGGGTGCACCTCAGCCACGCTCAAAGGTCCTAAACGATTTCATAACCGCCACCGATAAAACACAGTACTGTGCAGCCATCTTCATCGACCTGGCCAAGGCTTTCGATTCTGTCAATCGCCGCATTCTTATCGGCAGACTCAATAGCCTTGGTTTCTCAAATGACTGCCTCGCCTGGTTCACCAACTACTTCTCAGTTAGAGTTCAGTGTGTCAAGTCGGAGGGCCTGTTGTCCGGACCTCTGGCAGTCTATGGGGGAGCCACAGGGTTTAATTCTTGGGCCGACTCTTTTCTCTGTATATATCAATGATGTCGCTCTTGCTGCTGGTGATTCTCTGATCCACTTCTACGCAGACGACACCATTCTGTATACATCTGGCCCTTCTTTGGACACTGTTAACAAACCTCCAAATGAGCTTCAATGCCATACAACATTCCTTCCGTGGCCTCCAACTGCTTTTAAATACTAGTAAAACGAAATGCATGCTCTACAAACAATTGTTGCCCGCACCCGCCCACCCTACTAGCATCACTACTCTGGATGGTTCTGACTTAGAATATGTGGACAACTACAAATACCTAGGCGTCTGGTTAGACGACTTCCTATTTTGCAGCAAAGCCTCCTTCACTCATGCTGCCAAACATACCCTCGTAAAACTGACTATCCTACCGATCCATGACTTTGGCGATGTCATTTACAAAATAGCCTCCAACACTCTACTCAGCAAACTGGATGTAGTCTATCACAGTGCCATCCGTTTTGTCACCAAAGCCCCATAAACTACCCACCACTGCGACCTGTATGCTCTCGTTGGCTGGCCCTCACAACATATTCGTCGCCAAACCCACTGGCTCCAGGTCATGTTTTTGCTAAGTTAAGCCCCACCTTATCTCAGCTAATTGGTCACCATAGCAACACCCACCCGTAGCACGCACTCCAGCAGGTATATTTCACTGGTCATCCCCAAAGCCAACACTTCCTTTGGCCGCCTTTCCTTACAGTTCTCTGTGGCCAATGACTGGAACGAATTGCAAAAGTCACTGAAGCTGGAGACTCATATCTCCATCACTAACTTTAAGCATCAGCTGTCAGAGCAGCTTACCGATCACTGTCCTGTACACAGCCAATCTGTAAATAGCACACCCAACTACCTCATCCCCATATTGCTATTTATCCTCTTGCTCTTTTGCACCCCAGTATCACTACTTGCACATCATCATCTGCACATCTATCACTCCAGTGTTAATGCTTAATTGTAATTATTTCACCTCTATAGCCTATTTATTGCCTTACCTCCCTACTCTTCTACATTTGCACACACTGTACATATATTTTTCTATTGTGTTATTGACTGTACGTTTGTTTATGTGTAACTCTGTTTTTGTTTTTGTCGCACTGCTTTGCTTTATCTTGGCCAGGTCGCAGTTGTAAATGAGAACTTGTTCTCAACTGGCCTACCTGGTTAGAAAAAGGTGAAATATAAAAAATAAAACAAATCTGTGACCGACAGATGCATATCTGTATTCCCAGTCATGTGAAATCCATTGATTAGGGATTGTTGCCTTTATATTTTTGTTCAGTGTATAATAACCTTGCTGCGTACTGAGCCTATCTGTTTGCCTTTTTTAAAATCACAAGTCAACCTAACTATGCAAAAAAGAAAAAACAGTTCTCTCTATATTAGGCAAGACTACTGTGGTTGGCCATTTCCTGACATCTTCCATAGTAGAGCCTGACATACTTTCTTCTGTGTTTTACTTCATATTTTGACTCCAGCAACATTCAGCAACAAAAATGCTTCTACTGATTACATTGGTTTTCTGGCTTGCTGGTAAGGACTACGTGTGTTTCATGTACATTTATTTGTATGTTGCCTGCACTTCATAGTAAATAGCTTATGACTATGTATTTATTTTGCATATTGTCATCTTTAATCTGACCAATGATGGAGTTCAGACGGACATTTTCAGCAATGTAAGCTAAATGAAGGCATAGCAACAAAAACATGGATTACAGAGGGATTATTGATTTGGCTGATATGATTTTCAATAATGGAATGAGTCAAGTCAAAACATACTGTACATTTCATAGTATTCCCATTTCTTTGTAAGTATTTGTTACAAAGTTACAACTCATACTGTCAGCGGTTTTCAAAATGGCGGTGATGTAGAGTACAAGTAAAAATACTTGAAAGTACTACTTAAGTCGTTTTTTGGGGTATCTGTACTTTACTATTTATATTTTTTACAACTTTATACTTTTACTTCACTACATTCCTAAAGAAAATGATGTACTTTTTACTCCATACATTTTCCCTGACACCCAAAAGTTACATTTTGAATGCTTAGCAGGATAGGAAAATGGTCTAATTCACACAATTATCAAGAGAACATCGCTGGTCATCCCTACTGCCTCTGATCTGGCAGACTCACTAAATACATGCTTCGTGTCTGAGGGTTGCAGCATGCCCTTGGCTATCTGTAAATTAAAAAAAAAACAAGAAAATGGTGCGGTCTGGTTTGCTCAATATAAGGAATTTGAAATGATTTATACTTTTACTTTTGATACTTAAGTATATTTAAAGCCAAATACTTTTAGACTTACTCTAGTATGGTTTTACTGGGTAAATTTTACATTTACTTGAGCAATTTTCTATTAAGGTATCTTTACTTTTACTCAAGTATGACAATTGGGTACATTTCCACCACTGTAAAATGGAGATGAGAAAATGATAGATTAAATTGTCAGTGTAATTTACTCCAAATGATTCAAAGAACAATTCATTCTTTTACTTCATGAAACAATTTGGGCTGAATAACAAGTTGCATTGTACAAAACATTCTCTGCTCTTGACACATGCCATATGGTTGGTTGTGATATTTGAGACAGGAAATTAAAAACTTTTCTGGGAACTTTTGTCTTGATAGATTCACTATATATACAAAAGTATGTGGACACCCCTTCAAATTAGTGGCTTCGGGTATTTCAGCCACACCCGTTGCTGACAGGTGTATAAAATCGAGCACACAGCCATGCAATCTCCATAGACGAACATTGGCAGAAGAATGGCCTTACTGAAGAGCTCAGTGACTTTCAATGTGGCACTGTCATAGATTGCGATCTTTCCAACAACTCTGCCCTGCAAGAGCTGCCCTGGTCCACTGTAAGTGCTGTTATTGTGAAGTGGAAACGACTAGGAGCAACAACAGCTCAGCCGGGAAGTGGCAGGCCACACAAGCTCACAGAACAGGACCGCCATGTGCTGAAGTGCACTCACTACCGAGTTCCAAACTGCCTCTGGAAGCAACACCAGCATAAGAACTGTTTGTCGGGAGCTTCATGAAATGGGTTTCCATGGCTGAGCAGCCGCACACAAGCCTAAGATCACCATGCGCAATGCCATGCATCGGCTATATATATATATATATATATATATGGAAGGTTTCATTCAAAACAAAAAAGGTTGCTTTCAAAAAGTGATTGAATTCAAATTGATTTACCCCTCTAACTTTATCAATTATCATAATTTATTCATGATTTTCCTTAATCATGGCATTATCAGGATTAACTTAAAAGTATTTAGAAACATCTTATCTACTCACAGAAATAAAAATACTCCAGTCATTATTTACCAATCATTTCCTATTGGACCAAAAAATATAAGAAACACAACCAAAACACACTGCTAATGCATCCAATGAGTGTGTAGAGTCACAAGCTTGATGTAGTCATTGTGTGCTAGGATATTGGAACAAATACTACACTTTTAACTACTATAATACACTATACATTAATTTTGTCTTCAAATGGGTGGACTAGATAGTGTTTTCATCTCTAAATGGTAAAAAATACATGTATAAAAATACCCTCAAATTAAAGATGACATTCTTTTAACATTTAATCCAAAATCCAAAATGCTGGCGTATAGAGCTAAATTGATCATTTTAGCTTCACTATCCAAATACAGTACATATGGAGGGGAGTGTAGATATTAAATTTTTCTAATATGAGTCTAAGATTTCTAATATTAATCTATAATTATATTTCACAGGTACATGTGATGGTGTGCAGAGACTTACCTGTCCTTATGATCTAAAGGATGAGGACCTCCCCAGGGTGTGGTGTAAGGAGACGTCCCCACAGTGCTGTTCAGGCTTCAGCTTCAGCAGGGAGAGCCAGTCTTTGGATGCAGGAAGGCTGAAGGTGACCCAGGGTGTTGATTCCTTCATTGTGGATGTCCTGGGCCTGGCCCAGGGAGAGGGAATGTATTGGTGCGGTGTGCTGAGCAGCAATAAAACCATCATCAAACTGGCTGAAGAGTACTTCTACAGCAGTAAGTGTGATACTTGTCCTTGACTGTGCACAAACAGACATTGCCAGATAATGTCTTGATGTAAGTCAAAGTAAATATGAGTGAAGAAGCGAGAACCCTGAAATGTAGCCTATGGTACCTACACTGATAGGCCTGCTAGCTTAATTGCTTTCCAACCTCTTACAAATCCATCACAAGGTCTTGGATTACATGTGCTCTGCTGTAAATGGTCCTTTTTCTATGTAGACGGTGCCTTCGGAAAGTATTCAGACCCCTTGACTTTTCCCCAAAAAAATTCTCACCAATCAACACAATACCCCATAATGACAAAGCAAAACCAGGTTTATACATTTTAGCAAATTTATTAAATAAAGAAAATGGAAATATCACATTTAAATAAGTATTCAGATCCTTTACTCAGTACTTTGTTGAAGCACCTCTTGGTAGCGATTACAGCCTTGAGTCTTCTTGGGTATGATACTATAAGCTTGGCACACCTGTATTTGGGGAGTTTCTCATTCTTATTTGAAGATCCTCTCCAGCTCTGTCAGGTTGGATGGGGAGCGTCGCTGCACAGCTATTTTCAGGCCTCTCCAGAGATGTTCGATCGGGTTCAAGTTCGGGCTCTGGCTGGGCCACTCAAGGGCATTCAGAGACTTGCCCCATAGCCACTCCTGTGATGTCTTGGCTGTGTGCTTAGGGTCATTGTCCTGTTGGAAGATGAACCATCGCCCAAATCTGAGGTCCTGAGTGCTCTGGAGCAGGTGTTCATCAAGGATCTCTGTACTTTTCTCCGTTCATCTTTCCCTCGATCCTGACTAGTCTCCCAGTCCCTACCGCTAAAAAACATCCCCACAGCATTATGCTGCCACCACCATGCTTCACTGTAGGGATGGTGCCAGGTTTCCTCCAGACGTGACGCTTGGCATTCAGGCCAAAGAGTTCAATCTTGGTTTCATAAGACCAGAGAATCTTGTTTCTCATGGTCTGGGAGTCCTTTAGGTGTCTTTTGGCAAACTCCAAGCGGGCTGTCATTTGCCTTTTACTGAGGAGTGGCTTCCGTCTGGCCACTCTACCATAAAGGCCTGATTGGTGGAGTGCTGCAGATATGGTTGTCCTTCTGGAAGGTTCTCCCATCTCCACAGAGGAACTCTGGAGCTCTGTCAGAGTGACCATCAGGTTCTTTGTCACCTCCCTGACCAAGGCCCTTCTCCCCCTATTGCTCAGTTTGGCCGGGCGGCCAGCTCTAGGAAGAGTCTGGGTGGTTCCAAACTTCTTCCATTTAAGAATGACGGATGCCACTGTGTTCTTGGGACCTTCAATGCTGCAGACATTTTTTTAGTATCCTTCCCCAGATCTGTGGCTCGACACAATCCTGTCTCAGAGCTGTACGGATAATTCCTTCGACCTCATGACTTGGTTTTTGCTCGGACATGCACTGTCAACTGTGGGACCTTATATAGACAGGTGTGTGCCTTTCCAAATCATGTCCAATCAATGTAATTTACCACAAGTGGACTCCTAGTTGAAAACATCTCAAGGATGATCAATGGAAACCGGATGCACCTGAGCTCAATTTCGAGTCTCATATCAAAGGGTCTGAATACTTATGTAAATAAGGTATTTCTGTTTTTAATTTTTAATAAATTAGCAAACATTTCTAAAAACCTGTTTTCACTTTGATTGATGAGGAAATTTTTTTATTTAATCCATTTTTGGAATAAGGCTGCAACGTAACAAAATGTGGAAAAAGGTAATGTGGTCTGAATACTTTCCGAATGCACTGTAGAGAACTTTTGACTTAATTTGTGTCTCCTCTACTCGCTTCGGCCTCAGGTTCCTACGTTTGGGACATTCTTCGCTGGATTCTGATGCCTCTGCTCCCCATGGTGATCATCTTTTCGTACTGTTACTCAAAAAGTAAGTCCTTACAACCTCCAAGCATGCAATGAGCCCAAATGCATACATAAAGTACTGCTCTTCCATTGACAAATACTAGTCCCATAACATTTTAAGTAACTAACTTCAACACTTTCTCTCCAAACAACAGGAAAAGACCAAAACAAGGTAAATTATGACATTAAAACATTGAATTCCTTAAACAGAATAGCAATTGCAATGTAGTTACTGTTTTTTCAACAGCTATAACATACACCTGGTATTTCTTAATTCAGAAGGAGGAGGGAGTATACATGACCATCACTATGATCTCAGATCTGGCACAAAATAATCCACATACTGAAGAAGAGATAACTGAGCTGGAATGATGGACATTGCCAAAGGGCACACAACATGCCGAAGGGGCTTTCAATTCTATGCTACAAAACAAGACAGCCATTACAGCTTTTTACAGCTACACAAACTGAAGTACTGTACCTCAATAAAAGGTATTAGTCTCCCTGGTGGTTACAAGAGCTAAGTGAAAATAATCTAAACCAATAGTTTGTCGTAGCTTTCATGATTTTCATAATGGGAAAAAATGGAAATGCCATCTATGAAGAAATATGTTTGCATTTATTAGGACGAGCCAAACACAGGTTCACATCCAGTGAAAATATGGAAACACTTCACGGGATGAGAATAAATATCAATTTACCTTTCTATACGTTATTTTGTTATTGTACAACATAAGCCTCATGCGCCAATTGGAACTTTGCTCTTCGCATTATTTTTGCCTCATGAACCACCCATTGAATGACACCAATAGACAGACAATGCAGCAGTATTTTAGATTAATGCATAGTTTCATATTTTGAAAGATACATTTTACATTTTAAACCATTGAATGGAATCTAACGTGACAAGATTGTAATACATCTAAATGTCTATTGTCTCGCCAGTTAATGAACATACCTTCTAACATTGTCGAAATAAAAGCTTCATGTACTGTATATCATTCCTGAATACCACCTGCATTTCTTTTCTTGTCTGATATGAATTCATGCTGCTTTTAATTGAATTGATGGGTGTCTGTCATCATTACAGAATAGCATGGTATCTTGGCAACGTAAACAGATTGGAATGACTGCTTCCGTCTGCAGTGATGCATTTACATAATCATTTGGGTGATGCAACTAGTCAACCTGCTTTAGCACACTAACACATGGGAAACATGTATACATTTGGAGCGGGCAATATAAACCTTATGTTGAAGTCAAACCAGATGACAATCAATCCCATTTGTATTTTCCTTGTCGGGAAAATATGATCATGATAAATACCATAGACGAGAGTACTATTAATGAAGCGTTGTTGTTGACATGTTTCAATCCAAAAATAGCTGCATTCAATGTTAGTAGGCTGCCATTGAAATATCTCCAAGAACTACTACAGCTATTGCCAGAAATTGTATTTCAAATGGACATCTGAAGCACAGGTTAAGTTCATGGAACCTCATGAGACAGACGTGATAACGGTTATGTATAGTTAACACAAGAACAATAGGAGCCTTGGAATGCAGAAAATGATTGAGAAAATATATATAGTAGCAGTTCATTATTTAAGTTACCTAATTGTGTAAGCAGTTTATGACTTTAGCAATCATTCATTTCTAAACTGGTAGGAGTCCCTTAACAACATAAATCAAGATTATTATCTAAAAGCAAAAGTTTACATATATTGTGTAGTGTGCTGCCAAGATTTTGGTACTGGCTTCAGCCAAAAAAAGACAGTATATGACACATTTCAGAGTGACATAACATTACAGTTCACCAATAGAAGGCACCAGACATCTCACATCTGTCTGAAGCTACTACCTGTCAGTTCTGATGCATTATAGTCTTGACTTCCTGTAAGAACACTTGACACATAGTTGATAAGGATTGCAGACATGTACGTGTGTTGTATGTCACTTCCTTTTAAGGCATCTAATTAAAACACACTGAAATGTGTACTGAGGCGGTAGAAAAGGTGACAAAGGCTACATCCCAAATGGCACGTTATTCCTTATAAAAATATTATGCATAGGGAATAAGGTGCCAATTTGGGATGCAGACAAACTGACAACTACAGTCACTGTAAAATGGTGCATTGGGGGACCTGTTCCATTGTGGGGGTGGAGGGGATTAAATGATCAAATGGAGCGAGATAGTACTTTGTCAAAAATAGAAAAAGTCAATTAAAGCAGCACAACTTTCAACAACCATTACATCACCGAGTCGGAGAAACAAAACCAGTGGATCAAAGTAAGAGGACAATCTTCAATATGTGAAATATGACCATCAAGCATGTATATGCTCCACTATGTAATGTCAACACTGTCAAGCAACCATCACTTTACAGGAATATGCTCTCAAGCAATTCTTACACCAAATAGAGGACATTCAGACAAAAACGTTAGCCCTGCCAAGCCCATTTGGAGTGGTTCACTTCAGGAGAGCATCATTTAAAAGGTTAAAATTAAACAGTAAGCAAATACACATTTTAAGTTAAACGTCTGAAAATAAAAAAGTCAAATCTTTCCTTAGTGGCTCTACTAATTATCATATAGTTTGTATCACACCACAGTGAGTGTCAGTCATCTCCTTCCTGTTTCTCATCAAAGGTTGAAGGTAACAAGATTGTATCTTCAACCTAGTTTCTCATCTCATCTCATTTAAAGATAATGTGTGACATCATCAGTAGTGCTCATGGGAAATAATATTAACGCATCATACAGCCCCAGCAGAGTCTAGATTTTTGCCTGGGAATGGGTGACTATGAACCATGGGTATGGCTTGCGGATGCTGCTTGTGCACAAATTAATCTGGTTCTAGGAACCAAACAAGTTTCAAATGACAACTTGGGTTCCGCATCTCTTTAGAGTCAAGTTCTAAAAATAAGGATGACTTTGGATCTAGAGTTCTTCATAGTCTCCGCCCTCTCTATTTGCTGACCCCTCCCCTCCAGCCAAGAAATCCTCCAAGTCATCCATTTTCTTGGTCCGAGATTTCTTCTTTTTCCTCTCTTTGTCATCTTCTGTTCCGGTCTCATCTTTCTCCTTTTTCTTGTCCTTTTTATGCTTCTTCTTGCTGCTCTTCTCATCCTCCTAAGAAAAAAGGTTTTTAAAATGTATGTCTACTATGCTGAATAAACACGATCGCCATATGAAAAGACATCCACTCCCTTACCTCTTTGCTTTTCTTCTTCTTTTTCTTCTTTTCTTTTGCGGAGTGTTTGCTTTCCTTCTCTGAAAAGCAATGAATAGAATTTGAGAAATGAATGAATACAATGTCATTTTGTTTTATAATGTGATTTGGTACAGTTCTCTGTCATGTGCTAGGATAATGTTCTATGGTACTTGGTTGTATTCACTAGATGCCAAACGGAAGAAAACTGATTTAAACAGAGAAGGACTATCTAAACTCTTGTCCAAAAATAAACAATTGTTTTCATTTTACGTTGCTAAACTTTGAAATACAGTATGCACTAATGAATACGACCCTGTTCTCTATAGATTTGTGGTAGTGGACTTGCCTTCTAGGTCCTCACTGCTGTCCTTGGCTTTGGGGGCTTCTTCCTCCGTAAAGCCCAAGCCAAACAGGTCTGTCTCATTCTTGCTCTGAAAGCAGGGCTTCAGGACCGGTGTGGGCTTCAGAGGCTCTGGGATCAGCGTGGCTGGAGGGATGTCATCATCCGACAGCTCCAGATCAGACAGTACTTCATCCCTGACTGGGAAAACCTCCTGTGGACGGATGCAGAGGGAAATAATGAAGTCCAAACTATTACAAATACTAATATACATTGTAACCATGCGTCCAAACCAAAAAGGCCCATCAAATAATTTATTGAAAATGTATTGGATATTTCACAAATGCAGCACTACATATTTTACGAGGAAAGTCATTTCAATAGGTTGACTACTCAATCTAACTATGATGACTTGTAACCTACAACCCTAAATAACATCATTTTGACCTAGCTACCTTAGTTATCTTCTGGATGACTGCCTCCTCCTCAGACTCAAAGTCAAGATCATCCATCACGAAGGAGAGCATCTGCTCAGCAACAGGGGCCCCTGGGTCAGAGTCCGAGTCCACCCAAGGGGTTCCTCCCTTTTCCCCACTGGGTAGGCCTGGCTGCTCCAGGGCTACTGCAGGTGCAGAGGTTAGGGTGAGGGTGATGGGCTCAGCCACCTGGGGGAAAGTGTTCTCCAAGAGTTGGCCAGCAGGTGCCAAAGGCTCCGGAGCTTGGGGCTCCATGGCACGGGGCATTATGGACTCAGTGCCCGGTCTAAAACAGAGTAGAAAAACATCACTTAAAAACAGAAATGTTTTACTCTTGACGACAAGAGTCATCTAATAATGTATACGATAGAAATTAGTTTCTAAAACAGATGACAAAAAAACAAAGAAATAGATAAGAGCTTATAAAATTCTAAATACAACAAGTTACTTAAATTGAAATGGTTTACTCTTGATAAGACTACAGTACATTAATGGATATGCTGGATATAAGTGGCTTACTTTTTCAGCTCTGAATCACTGTCAAGGTCGAGGTGGTCATCCTGAGTGACAGCAGGTACTGGTGTTGATGGTGGTGGGGGCTGTGCTTCCAGCTCCTCCTCATCACTAGACATAGTGAAGTCTTTACTGGTGAGAAGGCCCAGGGTGTTGGGCAGGGGCAGCGGGGGCTCCTTGTCATCTGGGTCCAGCTCATCCTGATAACCTGCCACCATGGGGTTCCCTCTGTCCTCTCCATCACTGTAATAGATGATAACAATAGTAAATACATTATATATATATATGTACACACACACTGTATATATATATATATATATATATTTACATTTAACATTTAAGTCATTTAGCAGACGCTCTTATCCAGAGCGACTTACAAATTGGTGCATTCACCTTAAGATATCCAGTGGAACAACCACTTTACAATAGTGCACCTAAATCTTTCGGGGGGGGGTAGAAGGATTACTTTATCCTATCCCAGGTATTCCTTAAAGAGGTGGGGTTTCAGGTGTCTCCGGAAGGTGGTGATTGACTCCGCTGTCCTGGCGTCGTGAGGGAGCTTGTTCCACCATTGGGGTGCCAGAGCAGCGAACAGTTTTGACTGGGCTGAGCGGGAGCTGTGCTTCCTCAGAGGTTAGGGAGGCGAGCAGGCCAGAGGTGGATGAACGCAGTGCCCTTGTTTGGGTGTAGGGCCTGATCAGAGCCTGAAGGTACGGAGGTGCCGTTCCCCTCACAGCTCCGTAGGCAAGCAGCATGGACTTGTAGCGGATGCGAGCTTCAACTGGAAGCCAGTGGAGAGAGCGGAGGAGCGGGGTGACGTGAGAGAACTTGGGAAGGTTGAACACCAGACGGGCTGCGGCGTTCTGGATGAGTTGTAGGGGTTTAATGGCACAGGCAGGGAGCCCAGCCAACAGCGAGTTGCAGTAATCCAGACGGGAGATGACAAGTGCCTGGACTAGGACCTGCGCCGCTTCCTGTGTGAGGCAGGGTCGTACTCTGCGAATGTTGTAGAGCATGAACCTACAGGATCGGGTCACCGCCTTGATGTTAGTGGAGAACGACAGGGTGTTGTCCAGGGTCACGCCAAGGTTCTTAGCACTCTGGGAGGAGGACACAAGGGAGTTGTCAACCGTGATGGCGAGATCATGGAACGGGCAGTCCTTCCCTGGGAGGAGGAGCAGCTCCGTCTTGCCGAGGTTCAGCTTGAGGTGGTGAGCCGTCATATATATATACAGTTGAAGTCGGAAGTTTACATACACTTAGATTGGAGTCATTAAAACTCTTTTTTTTTTGAGCATGACACAAGTAATTTCTCCAACAATTGTTTGCAGACAGATTATTTCATTATAGATTATTAACTATATCACAATTCCAGTGGGTCAGAAGTTTACATACACTAAGTTGACTGTGCATTTAAACAGCTTGGAAAATTCCAGAAAATGATGTCATGGTTTTAGAAGCTTCTGATAGGCTAATTGACATCATTTGAGTCAATTGGAGGTGTACCTGTGGATGTATTTCAAGGCCTACCTTCAAACTCAGTGCCTCTTTGCTTGACATCATGGGAAAATCAAAGGAAATCAGCCAAGACCTCAGAAAAACAATTGTAGACCTCCACAAGTCTGGTTCATCCTTGGGAGCAATTTCCAAACGCCTGAAGGTACCACATTCATCTGTACAAACAATAGTACGCAAGTATAAACACCATGGGACCACGCAGCCGTCATACCGCTCAGGAAGGAGACGTGTTCTGTCTCCTAGAGATGAATGTACTTTGGTGTGAAAAGTGTAAATCAATCCCAGAACAACAGCAAAGGACCTTGTGAAGATGCTGGAGGAAACAGGTACAAAAGTATCTATACCCACAGTAAAACGAGTCCTATATCGACATAACCTGAAAGCCGGCTCAGCAAGGAAGAAGCCACTGCTCCAAAACCGCCATAAAAAAGCCAGACTACGGTTTGCAACTGCACATGGGGACAAAGATCGTACTTTTTGGAGTAATGTCCTCTGGTCTGATGAAACAAAAATAGAACTGTTTGGCCATAATGACCATCGTTATGTTTGGAGGAAAAAGGGGGAGGCTTGCAAGCCGAAGAACACCATCCCAACCGTGAAGCACGGAGGTGGCAGCATCATGTCGTGGGGGTGCTTTGCTGCAGGAGGGACTGGTGAACTTAGATGGCATCATGAGGACAGAAAATTATGTGGATATATTGAAGCAACATCTCAAGACATCAGTCAGGAAGTTAAAGCTTTTTCGCAAATGGGTCTTCCAAATGGACAATGACCCCAAGCATACTTCCAAAGTTGTGGAAAAATGGCTTAAGGACATCAAGGTATTGGAGTGGCCATCACAAAGCCCTAACCTCAATCCTATATAACATTTGTGGGCAGAACTGAAAAAGCGTGTTCGAGGAAGGAGGCCTACAAACCTGACTTAATTACACCAGCTCTGTCAGGAGGAATGGGCCAAAATTCACCCAACTTACTGTGGGAAGCTTGTGGAAGACTACCCGAAACGTTTGACCCAAGTTAAACAATTTAATGGCAATGCTACCAAACACTAATTGAGTGTATGTAAACTTCTGACCCACTGGGAATGTGATGAAAGAAATAAAAGCTGAAATAAATCACTCTCTCTACTATTATTCTGACATTTCACATTCTTAAAATAAAGTGGTGATCCTAACTGACCTAAGACAGGGAATTTTTACTAGGATTAAATGTCATGAATTGTGAAAAACTGAGTTTAAATGTATTTGGCTAAGGTGTATGTAAACTTCCAACTTCAACTGTACACACACACACACACACACACACACACACACACACACACACACACACACACACACACACACACACACAGTGGCTTGCGAAAGTATTCACCCACTTGGTATTTTTCCTATTTTGTTGCCTTACAACCTGGAACAAAAATGTATTTTTAGTAGGTTTGTATCGTTTGATTTACACAACATGCCTACCACTTTGAAGATGCAAAGTACTTTTTATTGTGAAACAAACAAGAAATAAGACAAAAAAACAGAACTTGAGCGTGCATAACTATTCACCCTCCCAAGTCAATACTTTGTTAGAGCCACCTTTTGCAGCAATTACAGCTGCAAGTCTCTTGGGATATATCTCTATAAGCTTGGCACATCTAGCAACTGGGATTTTGGCCCATTCTCCAAGACAAAACTGCTCCAGCTCCTTCAAGTTGGATGGGTTCCGCTGGTGTACAGCAATCTTTAAATCATACCACAGATTCTCAATTGGATTGAGGTCTGGGCTTTGACTAGGCCATTCCAAGACATTTAAATGTTTCTTCTTAAACCACTCAAGTGTTGCTTTAGTAGTATGCTTAGGGCTATTGTCCTGCTGGAAGGTGAACCTCCATCCCAGTCTCAAATCTCTGGAAGACTGAAACAGGTTTCCCTCAAGAATTTCCCTGTATTTAGCGCCATCCATCATTCCTTCAATTCTGACCAGTTTCCCAGTCCCTGCCAATGAAAAACATCCCCACAGCATGATGCTACCACCACCATGTCTCACTGTGGGGATGGTGTTCTCAGGTGATGAGAGGTGTTAGATTTGCGCCAGACATAGCGTTTTCCTTGATGGCCAAAAAGCTCAATTTTAGTCTCATCTGACCAGAGTACCTTCTTCCATATGTTTGGGGAGTCTCCCACATGCCTTTTGGCGAACACCAAATGTGTTTTGTTGTGAAGCTTTGCAGCTCCTTCAGGGTTATCTTTGGTCTCTTTGTTGCCTCTCTGATTAATGCTCTCCTTGCCTGGTCTGTGAGTTTTGGTGGGCGGCCCTCTCTTGGCAGGTTTGTTGTGGTGCCATATTCTTTAAATTTTTTAATAATGGATTTAATGGTGAGATGTTCAAAGTTTCTGATATTTTTTTATAACCCAACCCTGATCTGTACTTCTCCACAACTTTGTCCCTGACCTGTTTGGGGAGCTCTTTGGTCTCCATGGTGCCGCTTGCTTGGTGGTGTTGCAGACTCTCAGACGATCCTGCAGGTGAAGAAGCTGGACGTCGAAGTCCTAGGCTGGTGTGGTTACACGTGGTCTGCGGTTGTGAGGCTGGTTGGACATACTGCCAAATTGGGGCCTTTCAGAACAGGTGTATATATACTGCGATCATGTGACAGATCATGTGACACTTAGATTGCACACAGGTGGACTTTATTTAACTAATTATGTGACTTCCGAAGGTAATTGGTTGCACCAGATATTATTAGGGGCTTCATAGCAAAGGGGGTGAATACATATACACGCAACACTTTTCCGTTTTAAATGTTTTGTAATTCTTTGAAACAAGTAATTTTTTTCATTTCAATTCACCAGTTTGGACTATTTTGTGTATGTTCATTACATGAAATACAAATAAAAATTCATTTAAATTACAGGTTGCAATGCAACAAAACAGGAAAAATGCCTAGGGGGATGAATACTTTTGCAAGCACTGTATATGGTACTTTAATACAAGATGACACAAAAGAAGGAATTTCAGTAGAAACTTCAGATTACATTCTACAAAAATTAGAGAATGCTGGAATACTCTTTGGCCCTACCCCCTAGAACGTATAAAATAACAACTATCTATTAAATGAAACATTGTTTGCAATTCTTAAATCCTCTCTTTCCACAATTTATTCAATGGAAGCATTGAATAAATAGAGCCATCTGAAAATTCTCACCACAGATGGCCTGCTCCAGATGGTACTGTGTGTTGTAAACATAGAGCATGTTTTCCAGCAGGGAAGGAAATAAACCGTGGCAACACAGACCACGTTCTAAATGTCACCCTATTATATAGTGCACAAATCAGTTTTACTAGAGCCCTATGTGAATAGGGTACCATTTGAGACGCATCCAGGGATAAGAACCCCTACTCTACTACTACTTACCTGTCACTGTCCAGTGCAGGTTGGGGAACCTTAACTTTAGAGGGCAGGCTGTCCTCCAGGAAGCTTTTATCCAGACCCTCGTCTGGCACAAAGTCATCCACACTCTGAACGTTAGCAGGACACACGGGGGCAGGCTCCGGCTCTGAATACAGACAGCAGTGATCAGAAGAGCCTTTGATGTGTTCCAAATGGAAACCTATTTTCACAGTGCACTACTGTGTGTTTTGACCCTGTTCAAAAGTATTGCACTATATAGGGAATAGGGTGCCAATTGGGACTCATCCTTTGCTATTATTCAACAGCATAGACTTACTTACACTGGCATTGTACAGTATCAGGCCTTACTCATCTCATGATGATGGTTTACATGAAAACAACCCAGCATCATGTAAGTGTGACTGTCTGGATGTGGAGAGCAAATAGGCAAACTAAACACTTCCTTCTTAACTCTATTGATTTAAAAGATCAATGATTAACTTCCCTCAATATAAAGTGTTGTTCCAATGCCAGGCAGGGCAGTGATCCTTACAAGCACTTCCTAGAAATCCAATCATTCAAGAAGATATCCTGTGACAACTTCCTGGTCTAATACACTCATGTGTATAACATGCATAGTCTAGTCCTTTTCCGGGCATTTATAATAAAATATTGGACAAAACACATCGACGACAAACGATTAAAATCAGTGGGTGGCCGTCCTATCGCCGCTGACCGGAACATTGGTCATCATTTTTTGTTAATTTCCCAACGATTCTACATGTTGAATTGCCACACCATACAGGTGATCGCCAGCACTCTGCGGCCACCCGCTGCTTTTAGCCGTTCGTCTTTGCATTGTTTATTTGCTATAACGGAGTAGCGGAACACTGAAGCACCAACCAGACTCACCTGGCATGGTGGCAGTCACCTCTGGGGCGGGGGCGGAGCCAAAGAGGCGTGCAATCAGGCCACGTTTCTGAGGAGGCGGGGCCTGGGCAGGGCCCGATGCTGGGGGAAGCGGTGACGGTCCAGGATGTTCAGGACTCTGAGCCTGCGTCAGAGTGGGGGATTGAAGCTCAGCTGTGGGGGAAACCATCCCAGCTGCCAGGGCAGGAGGCGGAGGAGAGGGCGAGGGGGCCTGGAGGCCGGGGACCTGGGCAGGGATGGTTGGCTGATGAGGGGTGCCAGGGCTAGAGCTGCCAGTGGAGGCCCCGCTTGGAGGAACGGTAGGGGACTGGGAGCCCGAGGAGGGGCTCCGGCCGTTGGCTGGACCAGGAGAACCATAGCCTTTACTGCGGGTCTCTATGTTCTCCAAGAAACTGCAAAACAATGGGTGCTGTGCTGTTAGTATTGGCAAATCGGTGCTGCCCGAAGAAAGCAAGAAACATCTAAAAATGTGGCTACAAGTGTTAAGGATCAAAACAAACAAAGTGATACACAGAGGGAAAATATCACATTACATTTCATAGTTTTGATCCTCAGTCTCCTGCTGCACGGTGAGCTCCTCCAGAGTGGCGTCCATGTCTAACTGGTTGGTCTCCAGCTGCCGTAACAGAGTCTCCCTCTGTAGAGATCAACAGGTGGGTGGCTGGGAATAACTGACCATGAACCAGAGCACTAACACTCCTTTCAAAAGAAAAGAGAAACCCTTTCACAGGGTGTGCCCATGGTATTTCTGATCAGATTTTCCCGACCCTCACGAAATTCATTGGGGAGGCAGGTAGCCTAGTGGTTAGAGCGTCGGACTAGTAACCGAAAGTTTGCTAGATCGAATCCCCGAGCTGACGAGGTAAAAATCTGTTGTTCTGCCCCTGAACAAGGCAGTTAACACACGGTTCCTAGGCCGTCATTGTATATAAGAATTTGTTCTTAACTGACTTGCCTAGTTAAATAAAGGTTAAATACACGGTTATGACAATAGCGAAGCTATACATTTCACAATACAATGTAGTCTAAGCTAGAACTCACCTGAAGTTGCAGGAAAGGAATGTTGAAAAATCGGTGTAAATATTTCAAACCAAATCCATTCTTCATAGAGGCTTCAGCGTAGTGAATATAAGAAGAACCCATGGGTCTGCAAGAACCATAGAAACCATCAGTCAAGTATATGGACACATTAACCATTGCAAAATTCTGGTAGCTTTACCCCAATTCCAAAGTGTCCTTATTCCCTCCTGATTCCAGGAATAATCCAACAGGGATTTCAGGAAAATCAGGACATTTTGGTAATGATATCACAACTTGGTAACCCTAATAAGACTAAAACAGAGAGAGTTAAGTTCATTACCTATTCAGATTAGCGATAACCTGGCGGATGTCATCAGGTAGAATGACACGGTGGTCACCCATGTCCCTGTGGTTGCCTAGGACACACACTGGAACATGAGTGGGTACTTTGGGCAGCTCTCTCAGGATGTAGTTGAATGTCCTGCAATGACAAAAAAAAAAGAATGGAACAATTTATAGCTGCTATTGTTTCTCCATAAGTGAGGAATTACAAATATGTGTGTCTCCCCATACTTGGCCCAGTTCAAAGTGAGTATAATGGTAATCTTTTTCACATTGTTCTGCTTTTGAAGCTAAGCAGTTAGAAGCCAGCCAACCACTGTGGGCTAAGTGGTTAATAGCCACACACAGGCTTACGGAAATCTAATCCCACCCAAGCTTTAATTAAACAATGCACATTGTTTAATTAAAGCTCGTTGATCTATTAATTGAGCCATGTCTATGTTCCAAATGTCACCGTATTGCCTATGTAGTGCACCACTTTTGACCAGAGCCTTATGGGCCCTGGTCATAAGTAGTTCACTTTGTAGGGATTAAGGTGCCATTTGGGATGTACTCCATGTTTATATGGACAATACTTTTGCTGTTGTTGCTATAAAGTTGATTGTTTTAGCTCAGTTGGTAGAGCATGGTGTTTGCAACGCATGGTGTTTGCAACGCCAGGGTTGTGGGTTCGATTCCCACGGGGGCCAGCACAGAGAAGAAAAAAAAAAAATGTATGAAATGAAATGTATGCATTCACTACTGTAAGTCGCTCTGGATAAGAGCATCTGCTAAATGACTAAAATGTAAAATGTAAATAAAAACTAAGAATAACAGTACAAACAAAACATCAAAATTGGGGAAGGGGAGGTCTCCTAAACTGTTCTTGAATGTCTGCCATTTTGAAAATGATATGTAGTGGAAACCTTTCGGAACAGAGCGGTATACTACGAAGCAAGCTGATCTACTTGGGGTTTATCTAAAGCTAACCAGCTTCAGTTAGCTTCCCATTCCAGCTCAGGCTTCCTCCTACTACGACGGTGGATATTGCTCGTCTGCCTGCCGCTAACTGTTGCAGGCTTGTAACTGCGTGTGCATGTCGCACATGGCTAGTCAAACACCGAACTCTTCACTGAGACCATGCTGAAACGTCAATCCAAAACCAGTCAGTGCCAGAGCACATTTCCCCCACTTCTATCACTCCTGTGGAACAGCTTGATGCATTGTGGCCATTGACATATAATCCATTGAAGGACTTTGGAACCTCCATAGACATAATCCATGGAAGGGTTTTGGAACATCTAAACGTGGCAATTTTACTGTTAAAGGCATGGGTACGCTATCGCCGCTAGTCTCGATTTGAATCAGAGCTGGTATTTTCTATGGGTTTATATGTCTACGGTTGGTTGCGGCTGTCATTTGCCTTTCGCAAACGTCTAAATATAATCGAGCAAAAAATGTAAAGTTTGGAAAGCATTACTAAAAGTGTCATGTGATGGGTATTTTAACATTACTATATTTTTTTACACACACAAAAAAACATTTGATTAATAAAACATTTAAAATCAGTTGTCTTCCTTTAATGAGGGGTATGATAACACGATCTTTGAGAGAGCTATCTGAGCAGCTAACCGATCGCTGCAGCTGTACACAGCCCATCTGTAAATAACCCATCCAATCTACCTACCTCATCCCCATATTGTTTTTATTTACTTTTTGCTCTTTTGCACACCAGTATTTCTACTTGCACATCATCATCTGCACATCTATCACTCCAGTGTTAATTTGCTAAATTGTAATTACTTCGCAACTATGGCCTATTTATTGCCTTACCTCCTTAGGCCATTTGCACACACTGTATATATACTTTTTTCTATTGTGTTATTGACTGTACATTTATTTATTCCATGTGTAACTGTGTTGTTGTTTGTGTCGCACTGCTTTGCTTTATCTTGGCCAGGTCGCAGTTGTAAATGATAACTTGTTCTCAACTGGCCTACCTGGTTAAATAAAGGTGAAATAAAATAAATAAATAAAAGAGGGAGGGTATGTGATTTCACTGGTCCTAAACTCGTTGCTCAGACACTTCATTCAAGATAAATGGAGTTAGCCCTGAGTTAGCCTGCCCCAGAAGGATTCTTTACCATAGAAATGTACCTGGCTAAAAGGTGAGCCACTTTCGTAAAACCGGTTATCCCGAATTGAAAGTTACCTAGGTAACTCCTCAAACCCGATACCCCTCAGCGATAAGTACAGTTATAGTTAAATATGCTTTGGGTGAATAAATATTTACTTTGGAGATGACTGCAACTTTTTGAATACAGATCTGAGAAAGCAACTACTTAAAACAAATATTTGAATACAGATCTCAGGAAGTGACTACTTTTCTGAAACTATTAGATTGGCTGCCTTAACTAATGGCAGGGCTGTGTCTAGAACTGCATGTTGAAGATAGATTGCAATATATAGGAGATTGTGTGTGCTCTTCATTCTGACAGTCATATTTGATCTACACAATACATTTCTATCTGAACATTTTGTAAATGTACAATCTCCTGAATGTCCATTGCCCCAGATATACATAATCAAGTCAAACCAATTAACCAATGATATTTTGTAAAGATAAGTATAAATAAGTTGTGACCCTCAACTACTGTATGGGGCTGTATTTTTAACAAACCTAATGCCAGTGGTGTAAAATACTAAAGTAAAAATACTTTAAAATACTACTTTAGTTATTTTGGGTATTTGTACTTTACTATTTAAAAAATGGTGCCGTCTGGTTTGCTTAATATAAGGAATTTGACATGATTTATACTTTTACATTTGATACTTAAGTATATTTTAGCAATTACATTTACTTTTGATACTTAAGTATATTTAAAACCAAATACTTTTAGACTTTTACTCAAGTAGTATTTTACTGGGTGACTTTCACTTGAGTCATTTTCTTTTAAAAGAGGTTAAGGTATCTTTACTTTTACTTTTAAGTATGATGATTGGGTACTTTTCCCACCAATGCCTAACGCAATGGTAGATCTTAGTTCTGGCGGTAGTGCTATAGGTCCGGTGGTGTCCGATTTTTGCTAAATACACTAAATATTAGGGGATTCGGCTATTTCAGCTCAGGTGTATAAAATCGAACACACAGCAATGCAATCTCCATAGAAAAAATGGATAGTAGAATGGCCTTACTGAAGGGCACAATGACTTTCAACGTGGCACCGTCATAGGATGCCACCTTCCCAACAAGTCAAATTTCAGTCCTGCTAGAGCTTCTCCGGTCAACTGTAAGTGCTGTTATTGTGAAGTGGAAACGTCTAGGAGCAACAACGGCTCAGCCGGGAAGTGGTAGGCCACACAAGCTCACAGAACGGGACCGCCGAGTGCTGAAGCGTATAAAAATCGTCTGGTTGCAACACTCACTACCGAGTTCCAAACCTCCTCCGGAAACAACGTCAGCACAATAAATGTTCGCTGGGAGCTTCAGTAAATGGGTTTCCATGGCCGAGCAGTGGGGCACAAGCCTAAGATCACCATACGCAATGCCAAGAGTCGGCTGGAGTGGTGTAAAGCTCAATGTCATTGGACTGGAGTAGTGGAAAAGCGTTCTCTGGAATGATGAATCACGCTTCACCATCTGGCAGCCCGACTGACGAATCTGGTTTTGGCGGATGCCAGGAGCACGCCCCAACGCATAGTGCCAACTGTAAAGTTTGGTGGAGGAGGAATAATGGTCTGGGGCTGTTTTTCATGATTCGGGCTAGGCCCCTTAATTCCAGTGAAGGGAAATCTTAAATGCTACAGCATACAATGACATTCTAGATGATTCTGTGCTTTCAACTTTGTGGCAACAGTTTGGTGAAGGCCCTTTCCTGTTTCAGCATGACAATGCCCCGTGCACAAAGCGAGGCTCATACAGAATTGGTCTGTCCACATCAGTGTGGAAGAACTTGATTGGCCTGCACAGAGCCCTGATTACCTTCATTAGGCTATTGATAAGACCTAAAAAGACAGCGTATAATTCTAATCAAATTGTAATAAAAATGTCTAAATACAGTCACAGGCACCATAATTTCTCCCCGTAGGCGTATAATACAGCCAATCCAATTTAGACTATGGAGGGTTTTTACGCACATCCAAACTTTTCACAGGACTTGGACAAAGATCCAATATAAAGAGAAAGGGGGGAATGTCCACCACCATTATACTGCTCCCAAATGTAATGTTTTATAAACATCATAGAACCATCTTACAGATCATATTTGCACTTCTCCAGAAATAGGAGCCAAAATGGCATAGCATTTGAGCCATATACATTCTCACCATAAACCCGCAGATGGTGAATCTTTCTAAGTTTGTTTTTTGTTTAATTTGAATAAAAAACAATCACTGTTGGAAAACAACAACATTTTCTAAACAGGATCAGGTCAGAAGAATGATGTCATAAATCGCATCTCTAGTTCCATGACAAAGGGCTATTCGGCAAGAGGCATGGATGTTTGTCCTATCCATTGAAGTTTATTAACCAGTATACAATAACAGTACAACAGACCTAGTTATAACAAACACGTAGACAATCTAGTATTTTTTTTTTACATTGAATAAGTAATTGGATTCGTCTACACACATTGAATTTGCATTTCGAAAATGCACTGCATGTTCGAGCCATGGACAATTGGACATTGCCTTAATGTTCTACCACGATTACCCAACCATCGCTGTTGATGTGGCCTGTTAGTGACTTTCCCATGTGAAAGGTAAACAAACAAACAGGCAAATAGCCTAGGCTACAAGCGGATTCAGCACCAAGGACATTGATTGTAATTCCCGCGATTTGACAGTTAGGTCCAACAGATGAAAATGGAAGATGCAGTTTTTTAAACAAAAATGATAAACAGTCTTTTGTAATAACTTCATGTTCCTAAACAGACTTCCAACAGTCACTGACACTTTTCATTCAATAGGTATTGTACATAGGCCTAATGAGTCCAAACTTATCACAGAAGCTGGACAAAAATAACGTCCAATATAAAGAAAAAAATGGAATGCATGCTTTATATGATTACATAAGAATACATGTATAGTTACAGTAAACTCAAAATGTGGCCATGGATGTGTTACTCATTTTAAGTTGGATGTTACATTCGTTTGTAAGATAGCCTTAACTTAAGGCTTTTTACTGTATTACAAAAGTAATATTGCAAACAAATATCAACATTTAAAGGAGATGTATCTACTGCTTGGATAGTTCCATCTGAGCCACTGACTTAATCCCATTCTTTCATTTTGATTTCTGGTTGAATTGTGTTTGGTTTTCAACACAACTAAATATCAATATTTGAAGGCGACGTATCTTTTATTTGGATAAATCCATCTGTGCCACTGACTTAGTCTGTCTTTAATCCCAGTTTGTCTATTTAATATGTTCGATTCAAGTCTTCATCTCAACCAAAAATCTAAGTTAAAGAATGGGATTAAGCCAGTGGTACAGTGGGGAAAAAATCCCCTGCTGATTTTGTACGTTTGCCCACTTACAAAGAAATGATCAGTCTATAATTTTAATAGTAGGTTTATTTGAACAGTGAGAGACAGAATAACAACAAAAAAATCCAGAAAAACGCATGTCAAAAATGTTATAAAATGATTTGCATTTTAATGAGGGAAATAAGTATTTGACCCCCTCTGCAAAACATGATTTAGTACTTGGTAGCAAAACCCTTGTTGGCAATCAAAGAGGTCAGACATTTCTTGTAGTTGGCCACCAGCTTTGCACACATCTCAGGAGGGATTTTGTCCCACTCCTCTTTGCAGATCTTCTCCAAGTCATTAAGGTTTCGAGGCTGATGTTTGGCACCTCAAACCTTCAGCTCCCTCCACAGATTTTCTATGGGATTAAGGTCTGGAGACTGGCTAGGCCACTCCAGGACCTTAATGTGCTTCTTCTTGAGTCACTCCTTTGTTGCCTTGGCCATGTGTTTTGGGTCCTTGTCATGCTGGAATACCCATCCACGACCCATTTTCAATGCCCTGGCTGAGGGAAGGAGGTTCTCACCCAAGATTTGACGGTACATGGCCCCGTCCATCGTCCCTTTGATGCGGTGAAGTTGTCCTGTCCACTTAGCAGAAAAACACCCCCAAAGCATAATGTTTCCACCTCCATGTTTGACGGTGGAGATGGTGTTCTTGGGGTCATAGGCAGCATTCCTCCTCCTCCAAACACGGCGAGTTGAGTTGATGTCAAAGAGCTCCATTTTGGTCTCATCTGACCACAACACTTTCACCAGTTGTCCTCTGAGTCATTCAGATGTTCATTGGCAAACTTCAGACGGGCATGTATATGTATTCTTGAGCAGAGGGACCTTGCGGCGCTGCAGGATTTCAGTCCTTCATGGCGTAGTGTGTTACCAATTGTTTTCTTGGTGACTATGGTCCCAGCTGCCTTGAGATCATTGACAAGATCCTCCCGTGTAGTTCTGGGCTGATTCCTCACCGTTCTCATGATCATTGCAACTCCACGAGGTGTGATCTTGCATGGAGCCCCAGGCCGAGGGATATTGACAGTTCTTTTGTGTTTCTTCCATTTGCGAATAATCGCACCAAATGTTGTCACCTTCTCACCAAGCTGCTTGGCGATGGTCTTGTAGCCCATTCCAGCCTTGTGTAGGTCTACAATCTTGTCCCTGACATCCTTGGAGAGCTCTTTGGTCTTGGCCATGGTGGAGAGTTTGGAATCTGATTGATTGAATGCTTCTGTGGACAGGTGTCTTTTTTACAGGTAACAAGCTGCGGTTAGGAGCACTCCCTTTAAGAGTGTGCTCCTAATCTCAGCTCGTTACCTGTATAAAAGACACCTGGGAGCCAGAAATCTTTCTGATTGAGAGGAGGTCAAATACTTATTTCCCTCATTAAAATGCAAATCAATTTATAACATTTCTGACATGCGTTTTTCTGGATATTTTTGTTGTTATTCTGTCTCTCACTGTTCAAATAAACCTACCATTAAAATTATAGACTGATCCTTTCTTTGTCAGTGGGCAAACGTACAAAATCAGCAGGGGATCAAACACTATTTTCCTCCACTGTATCAGATGGAACTATTCAAGCTGTATATACAGTGCCTTCAGAAACGACTAATTCCCCCTGTTGTTACAGCCAGAATTCAAAATGGATTAATGACACACCTCAAATATTTCCACCCCTCCCACCTTTGCGCAAGCAAGTAAATTACCAATCCTGGCACCAGGATTGGAAAATTGCAGTGCACTGGCTTTTACAAGTCGAAATTGCCAAAGAGCGTGTTTTTGACACTAGTGCCGCCTTAACGCCAGTCAAAAATAGAGTCCTATGACTCCTTCAACATGCCACTGAAAAGGTTGAAAGCTGCAATTCATTTGAAGATACCTGAAAATAATTCAAAGCCATTTGCAAATGGCAAGTTGGATGCTTAGCAAAAACAACTTCGAACCTCTTTGTCCATCTGAAGGGAAGTGTTCTTGTTTAAAATACACACTATACCGTTGTTAAAGGAACGGTTTACTCAGAATACAAACTAACATGATTTTCTACCTACCTTGGCTGCAGTTGATTCAACAAGGCAGTTTTGGGATATTTTGTTTCCTTTTTGACAATACTTTGTTACTGTTATCATTCTCAGTAACACTTAACATTAAACTGTTCTTGTGCCTGTGTAATAAAACTGTAATTACTTTTGGAGCAACATTTTTTTCGCATGTTGACATAATACTTCGGTAATTGTATTTTAATTCCATAGCAATGAGATGAGAGTTTTTGTAACTACTGTACACAAGAGAAATAGTGACTGTTCCTTATTCCACTTGTAATAACTATTATGAAATTATAAAGCAATTTCCAGTGCTATGTAATAACAATGTTGCTATTGTAACAATAGGAATGTTGCTATTGTAACAATCACAAAAAGTGGTCTACTGTAATGTTGAGGTAATTTTATGTCCATCATGTATTTCATTCTATGCTATAGTAAGATCCTTATCTAAGAGCCCTCTAAACCATGTGCTTATAATCATACTGTATATTTAGACTACTTCAACTGTTGTAATTGTTGGTTCTTCATCAAATATTTGGCAGCCAACAAATAAATATGTTTTTGTTTTCAAATAACTTAACTATTATTTGGTTTTCTGAGAAGTATTAAAAATGTTCTAATATAATTTGTTTTTCTGAGATCTTTATTTAAATATCAAAGAAAATAGTTGCCTTTTAGTTGAAACTATAGATAAACTATATTCGATTACCATGGCTATTTGAAAAGTTGGTATTTTCAAATAAACTACAAAATACAAGTATTTTCTGCCCAGGTCTGTAACCTTGTAACTAATGTATTGAACGTTTGTATAATGCACGACACTGACTCTTACCATTGCTTGGTAATGTCAAACATCATGATCACACCGTTGCAGTTCTTGTAAACATCGAGGAACTCTGCATCCAAGGCCACTTCGTCAGACTGCAACAAATCAAGCGTTATTATTTAGATTATTGAACATGAATGAGTCTTGTGAGAATGTGACCTTTGTTTACATCTTACTAGCTACTTAACAAAAAAAATGCCCCAGGGAGACTACTTAGATGACCCAAATAAAGGAAAAGACATCTATTGTACTCTTAAACATTATCAGCATGTGATAATCACCTCTTGGGGTTCATTCTCTACTTTCAAAGTGTCCCCTCGCTTTTTACCTCTGCCTGTGGGAAAGCAGAATGTCAAGAAGCTGCAATTCAGAACATAAAACTGGACATAACATTGAACTAATGCCTTCAAGTGTAACAATGTGAGAAAGCCATACCATAGAAATAGAATGACTAGAATGGGTAACCCAATTCAAATGAATGGGTCTAATGTGGTCTGAGGGGCTATTCTCGTTCTAGTGATTATATTTATATGAGCCAGACATACAGTACGACTACACATGGCATTTATTTTAAAACACAAAAACTTGAATCCCTTTATTTTATAGCTTTGATGTTAGCAAAGTGCAGCAAATACAGTAGTAACAGAAGCAGAAAAGCTCTTGTTATATTTTAATTGGCAAACATACTCAATTCTGTCCTTTCAAAAAGTGAGTCAAACCTTTCTTGACTGTAGCTCCAGGTTATTGTACACAAAGTAGTCAAACAGAACATTTTCTAGCAAGCAATCAGCCATATTTCCATTTCAGCCACGCTGGAAACTAAGCAATGACTAACCTTCACTGTGTTTGCATTCAGATAACACAGAAGCACAAGAGAGACAAACCCACTGCACACAAACAAATAACTTCTAGGAACTACACACAGTGACTCTCACCTACACCCTCAGGGAGAGGGTATTTTTGGCCTGATGCAAGTGCAAGAGAGGAGCAAGAAAAACAACATTAATATAGTGTGGAGAAAAAAATCCAGACAGAAGACTCTTGAACATTTCTGAAAATAATTTGCAATAGGCAAAGATGGACAATGGGAGAATACAAAATACATGGACACTTCTAATACAGCAGTAGGTAGATGTCAATTGAATGACTCATGTGAGTCTCACGCATGTACCCAAAGTAATGAATCACACTGACCTTTATCCACCACGTCCCACACTTCCACCTTGACCACGTCATCAGTGGCTGAGGGATAGAGAAAGTCATCACAACAAGCATCACAACAGACAAAGCCTGTCCCATACTCAAGCTCGAACCACTAGTATATGTCCCAAGGCTCCATACTCAAGCTCTAACCACTAGAATGAGTCCCAAGGCTCCATACTCAAGCTCTAACCACTAGTATGTGTCCCAAGGTTCCATCCTCAAACTCTAACCACTAGTATGTGTCCCAAGGCTCTGTGCACTAGGACTGGGCGATATGGCCAAAATATCAAATTTAAAAACAATTCAGATTTTTGACGGTATTTTATGTTTTTCAATAACAAAAATGCACTTTCACCACACTGTGAAGTTCATCATATCTAATTTGATCTGTAGCTTAATAAACTGCATGCTTTCCTGAGTCGTAGTTGAAGGAACACACAATATATAGTTGCGTGACTCCAAGTTTACTTATTACAGTTGAAGTCGGAAGTTTACACACACTTAGGTTGGAGTCATTAAAACTCGTTTGTCAACCACTCCACAAATGTCTTGTTAACAAACTAGAGTTTTGGCAAGTCGGTTAGGACATCTACTTTGTGCATGACACAAGTCCTTTTTCCAACAGTTGTTTACAGACAGATTATGTCACTTATAATTCACTGTATCACAATTCCAGTGGGTCAGAAGTTTACATACACTAAGTTGACTGTGCCTTTAAAAATTCCAGAAAATGATGTCATGGCTTTAGAAGCTTCTGATAGGCTAATTGACATCCTTTGAGTCAATTGGAGGTGTACCTGTGGATGTAATTTAAGGCCTACCTTCAAACTCAGTGCCTCATTGCTTGACATCATGGGTAAATCAAAAGAAATCAGCCAAGACCTCAGAAAAAAATTGTAGATCTCCACAAGTCTGGTTCATCCTTGGGAGCAATTTCCAAATGCCTGAAGGTACCACGTTCATCTGTACAAACAATAGTATGCAAGTATGAACACCATGGAACCACGCATCCGTCATACTGCTCAGGAAGGAGACGCGTTCAGTCTCCTAGAGATGAACGTACTTTGGTGCGAAAAGTGCAAATCAATCCCAGAACAACAGTAAAGGACCTTGTGAAGATGCTGGAGGAAACAGGTACAAAAGTATCTATATCCACAGTAAAACGAGTCCTATATCGACATAACCTGAAAGGCCGCTCAACAAGGAAGAAACCACTGCTCCAAAACCGCCATAAAAAAGCCAGACTACGGTTTGCAACTGCACATGGGGACAAAGATCGTACATTTTGGAGAAATGGCCTCTGGTCTGATGAAACAAAAATAGAACTGTTTGGCCATAATGACCATCATTATGTTTGGAGTAAAAAGGGGGAGGCTTGCAAGCTGAAGAACACCATCCCAACCGTGAAGCACGAGGGTGGCAGCATCATGTTGTGGGGGTGCTTTGCTGCAGGAGGGACTGGTGCACTTCACAAAATAGATGGCATCATGAGGATGGAAAATGATGTGGATATATTGAAGTAACATCAGTCAGGAAGTTAAAGCTTGGTTGCAAATGGATCTTCCAAATGGACATAGACCCCATGCATACTTCCAATGTTGTGGCAAAATGGCTTAAGGACAACAAAGTCAAGGTATTGGAGTGGCCATCACAAAGCCCTGACCTCAATCCTACAGAAAATGTGTTGGCAGAACTGAAAAAGCACGTGCGAGCAAGGAGGCCTACGAACCTGTCTATTACACCAGCACTGTCAGGATGATTAGGCCAAAATTCACCCAACTTATTGTGGGAAGCTTGTGGAAGGCTACCCGAAACGTTTGACCCAAGTTAAACAATTTAAAGGCAATGCTACCAAATACTAATTGAGTGCATGTAAACTTCTGACCCACTGGGAATGTGATGAAAGAAATAAAAGCTGAAATAAATCAACATGCTTCAAGCAGACCACCATAGTCCCTGTGCCCAAGAACACAAAGGCAACCTGCCTAAATGACTACAGACCCGTAGCACTCACGTCCGTAGCCATGAAGTGCTTTGAAAGGCTGGTAATGGCTCACATCAACACCATTATCCCAGTAACCCTAGACCCACTCCAATTTGCATACCGCCCAAACAGATCCACAGATGATGCAATCTCTATTGCACTCCACACTGCCCTTTCCCACCTGGACAAAAGGAACACCTACGTGAGAATGCTGTTCATTAACTACAGCTCAGCGTTCAACACCATAGTACCCTCAAAGCTCATCACTAAGCTAAGGAACCTGGGACTAAACACCTCCCTCTGCAACTGGATCCTGGACTTCCTGACGGGCCGCCCCCAGGTGGTGAGGGTAGGTAGCAACACATCTGCCACGCTGATCCTCAACACTGGAGCTCCCCAGGGGTGCGTGCTCAGTCCCCTCCTGTACTCCCTGTTCACCCACGACTGCATGGCCAGGCACGACTCCAACACCATCATTACGTTTGCTGACGACACAACAGTGGTAGGCCTGATCACCGACAACAACGAGACAGCCTATAGGGAGGAGGTCAGAGACCTGGCCGGGTGGTGCCAGAATAACAATCTATCCCTCAACGTAACCAAGACTAAGGAGATGATTGTGGACTACAGGAAAAGGAGGACCGAGCACGTCCCCATTCTCATCGACGGGGCTGTAGTGGAGTAGGTTGAGAGCTTCAAATTCCTTGGTGTCCACATCAACAACAAACTAGAATGGTCCAAATACACCAAGACCGTCGTGAAGAGGGCACGACAAAGCCTATTCCCCCTCAGGAAACGAAAAAGATTTGGCATGGGTCCTGAGATCCTCAAAAGGTTCTACAGCTGCAACATCGAGAGCATCCTGACTGGTTGCACCACTGCCTGGTACGGCAATTGCTCAGCCTCCAACCGCAAGGCATTTCAGAGGGTAGTGCGTACGGCCCAGTACATCACTGGGGCAAAGCTGCCTGCCATCCAGGACCTCTACACCAGGCGGTGTCAGAGGAAGGCCCTAAAAATTGTCGAAGACCCCAGCCACCCCAGTCATAGACTGTTCTCTCTACTACCGCATGGCAAGTGGTACCGGAGTGTCTAGGACAAAAAGGCTTCTCAACAGTTTTTACCCCCAAGCCATAAGACTCCTGAACAGGTAATCAAATGGCTACCCGGACTATTTGCATTGTGTGACCCCCAACCCCTCTTTTTACGCTGCTGCTACTCTCTGTTTATCATATATGCATAGTCACTTTAACTATACATTCATGTACATACCACCTAAATTGGCCCGACCAACCAGTGCTCCCGCACATTGGCTAACCGGGCTATCTGCATTGTGTCCCACCACCCGCCAACCCCTCTTTTTACGCTTCTGCTTCTTCTCTGTTCATCATGCATAGTCACTTTAACCATACCCACATGTACATACTACCTCAATAAGCCTGACTAACCGGTGTCTGTATATAGCCTTACTACTCTTTTTTTCAAATGTCTTTTTACTGTTGTTTTATTTCTTTACTTACCTACACACACACACACATACCTTTTTTCGCACCATTGGTTAGAGCCTGTAAGTAAGCATTTCACTGTAAGGTCTACACATGTTGTATTCGGCGCACGTGACATATAAACTTTGATTTGATTTGAAATCATTCTCTCTACTATTAATCTGACATTTCACATTCTTAAAATAAAGTGGTGATCCTAACTGACCTAAGACAGGGAATTTTTACTAGGATTAAATGTCAGGAATTGTGAAAAACTACATTGAAATGCATTTGGTTAAGGTGTATGTAAACTTCCAACTTCAACTGTATATCAATATTTGCGAATAAAGGATAAATCCACCGCCATTTCTCTCATAATACATTTTACAAACAAAAAGATCCCACCTTGTCTTGTGTAATTTGTTTTGTCGACATTTGTAAAATTTACTGACAAATGTTCTGTTTGCTGTCTCCATTTGCTGTTTCCATCAGCCTTTAGTGACCTTTTGAATCCGACATGTACTTTACTTGCATAAAAAGGTTGGATGGAAACATGGTTTATGAACACGTAGGATACATTTGGAAAGTATTCAGACCTCTTCCCTTTATCCACATTTTGTTACGTTACAGCCTTATTCTAAAATGTATTAAATTATTAATTTTATTTCATCAATCTACACACAATACCCCATAATGACAAAATGAAAACAGGATTTTAGAAATGTTTGCAAATTTATTACAAATAAAAAACAGAAATACCTTATTTACAAAGTATTCAGACCCTTTGCTTTGAGACTCGAAATTGAGCTCAGGTGCATCCTGCTTCCATTGATCATCCTTGAGATGTTTCTACAACTTGATTGGAGTCCACCTGTGGTCAATTCAATTGATTGGACATGAT
Source organism: Salmo trutta (assembly GCF_901001165.1). NCBI lineage: Eukaryota > Metazoa > Chordata > Actinopteri > Salmoniformes > Salmonidae > Salmo > Salmo trutta. The sequence goes on along the minus strand of NC_042983.1, from coordinate 8,672,348 downwards.
TTGGAAAGGCACACACCTGTCTATATAAAGGTCCCACAGTTGACAGTGCATGTCAGAGCAAAAACCAAGCCATGAGGTCGAAGGAATTGTCCGTTGAGCTAAGAGACAGGATTGTGTCGAGGCACAGATCTGGGGAAGGGTACCAAAAAATGTCTGCAGCATTGAAGGTCCCCAAGAACAGTGGCCTCCATCATTCTTCAATTGAAGTTTGGAACCACCAAGACTCTTCCTAGAGCTGGCCGCACGGACACGTGAGCAATCGGGGGAGAAGGGCCTTGGTCAGGGAGATGAACACGATGGTCTCTCTGACAGAGCTGCAGAGTTCCTCTGTGGAGATGGGAGAACCTTCCAGAAGGACAGCCATCTCTGCAGCACTCCACCAATCAGGCCTTTATGGTAGAGTGGCCAGACGGAAGTCACTCCTCAGTAAAAGGCACATGACAGCCCGCTTAGAGTTTGCCAAAAGGCACCTAAAGAACTCTCAGAACATGAGAAACAAGATTCTCTGGTCTGATGAAACCAAGATTGAACTATTTGGCCTGAATGCCAAGCATCACGTCTGGAGGAAACCTGGCACCATCCCTACGGTGAAGCATGGTGGTGGCAGCATCATGCTGCGGGGATGTTTTTCAGCGGCAGGAACTGGGAGACTAGTCAGTATCGAGGGAAAGATGAACGGAACAAAGTACAGAGAGATCCTTGATGAAAGTCTGCTCCAGAGCGCTCAGGACCTCAGACTGGGGAGAAGGTTCACCTTCCAACAGGACAACATCCCTACGCACACAGCCAAGACAATTCAGGAGTGGCTTCGGGACAAGTCTCAATGTCCTTGAGTGGCCCAGCCAGAGCCTGGACTTGAAAACGATCTAACATCTCTGGAAAGACCTGAAAATAGCTGTGCAGCAACGCTCCCCATCCAACCTGACAGAGCTTGAGAGGATCTGCAGAGAAGAATGGGATAAAGTCTCCAAATATAGGTGTGCAATACTTGTAGCGTGATACTCAAGAAGACTCGAGGCTGTAATCACTGTCAAAGGTGCTTCAACAAAGTACTGAGTAAAGGGTCTGAATACTTTTAAATTTGCTACAATTTCTAAAAAACAGTTTTTGCTTTGTCATTATGGGGTATTGTGTGTACCGTAAATTCCGGACTATAAGCCGCAACTTTTTTCCCAGGCTTTGAACCTCGCGGCTTAAACAATGACGCGGCTAATATATGGATTTTTCCCCCTTTCAATTTTTTTTCACAAAAAAACACATTCTGTGACGTGCTCAGTTTTTTGGCGGCATGAAGCTTTCATTAGACCAATGAAATTGCCGAATGGGTTAAGGTCAAACAACTTTTTTGTTTACTGTTTAGATTAAATCGAGCGCTCTCAAACTTCCCATCATTCTGATTACGGTAGTCATTTTGTCACCCTCATCATGGCAAAGACACGGAGAAATGCATATGATGCAGCTTTCAAGTTGAAGGCGATTGATCTGGCTGTTGGAAAAGGAAATAGAGCTGCTACACGGGAGCTTGGTCTTAATGAGTCGATGATAAGACAGAAACAGCAGCGTGAGGAATTTATTTTTTGTTACAAGCCATGTTTCGTTAAAGCCTATTTATTTTTGTTACAAGCCGTGTTTCGTTAAAGCCTATTTATTTTTGTTACAAGCCGTGTTTCGTTAAAGCCTGTGAAAAGTTCATTTATTTCAATGTACCGGTAGGCACCTGCGGCTTATAGACATGTGCGGCTTATTTATGTTCAAAATAATATTTATTTTTTTATTCAGTGGGTGCGGCTTATATTCAGGTGAGCTTAATAGTCCGGAAATTACGGTAGATTGAAGAGGGGGGGGAAAACAATTTAATCAATTTTAGAATAAGGCTGTAACGTAACAAAATGTGGAAAAAGGAAAGGGATCTGAATACATTCCGAATGCACTGAAAATTTTCATAAACCAGGTTTCCATCCAACCTTTTTATGCCAGTAAAGTACAAGTCGGATAAAAAATGTCACAACAGGCCTGATGGAAACAGAAAATGGAAACAGCAAACAACCGTGCTTTTTCACAAGTGCCCAGTTTTAAAAACAACTTATCTATCTGGATTTTGCTTATCGTATAGGATTAAATGCATAAAAATAGAAACTGTTTGTGAGAATAGGTCTATTGTGGTCTGGATGTACACAAGAGATGTGTTTTCACCATCCCACTATTGACACAAAACACTTGTAGGCAAAGCTATTGATCTAGCTAACTACGCGAGACTATTTCTCAAACCTAGTGGGCTTACCTAGATAATATTTACCTTTATATGTGCCATGTTCAACTGAAGTGAATTACAGTTGCAGAAGTAGGAAAAGTACATGTCAGAAATATACAATGACAACACGTCGGCATAATTAGATACTGTAGGGTAAGCCTGGGGTGAATAAAAAAAACATAGGACTAAAACATAGATAAATGTGTGTAAGTAAAGAGCCCAATTCTCTTACTTTTGTAGTTCCAATGGATGCTGGTTGCCTGGATCTCTTGAGTGGGTACGTAGTCATCCGTGAATTTCTTTCCTTGCAGTCGATGCCATAGAGTGCTCTTGCCAGTATTTCGGTCTCCGCGGATAACTATTTTCACTTGGAAGAAATAACAAAACAAAGTAAGACTAGCCTACCTCTAAATATATGTACAGTAGCCTACATTCTATAATACGTATTGCTATGAGCATAACAAAATATACATCACTTACTGTTGTATTGTACTCCTTTGGCAAAGCGTCTCTGTAAACTCTGGTTCATGGACTGCATGCCAGCAGGGATGCTCTTGTCCCTCGGCTGGCCTGGTTCGGAACCAACTAACTTCTTCAAAGCTGAAAACATCTTGACTGGAAGCTGATCTAACTAACCCTGTCAGAATTGTGTGAAATATAGTGTATTTGACTGAACCAAAAATGGTGGACGAGTTTCTAGACTACTGATGTAGATTTAAATGTTATATTAAGTGATGATCTGATCAACACAAGTAGGTCTAAGCTATGATTCCAGAATTTTAAAGTAGTACTGTATTTTGGTACACAGAAGTAGCATTACCCCCCCATCAGGAAGATGCATGGCCAGGTAGGTAAGCTTTATTTCCAGTATACGACTAGATTTTTCTACTAAGAGGATTCCTCAAGGGCAGACAATAGCTTTCTCTCAGTTTCTTCTCATGTGGTTTTGTGTTACGATCATCTGCAAGAAAGAAACCAAATGCGAAATTGAACTACCAGTGTTTCCCCTATATGCATTTAGCAGTAGCACAGCATTTAACAGTTTTAGTGGGGGTTCCCCCAATTCTCCCATATTGGGGAATAAGTGATTTGAAAGTCTTGGTTTGAGATAAAATATGTCACAAATTACTGTTCCAAAAGGCTTGCTCCAAATTCCCATTGGAACACAGCCATTTTAAAAGTGCAGGGCTTGTGCAACATGCCATACCTTTTTCGTCTTACAGGAATGATATACATATGAAGAGAAAGCTGAAGTCTACCTATCCATTGATTGTAAATATATCCCCTGTCTGATTCCCAGTTCGTCCACTAGATAGCAGTAGGAGATCCCAAAGTCTCTTGGCCACTTGAAACTGGTTTGGGTAGTGAGTCACTGTGCCAAAATGGCTGAACGGATTTTCACGCCTGACATCTTAAAACAACGGTAGTAATCAGGGCTTTCACGTTATGGAGTTTGTCTTTTTGAAATAAGACACAGACAGGTGAAGAAAATTCAAACGTATTTTCCTATTCCTATGAACGCTGAGCTAGCTAAACATAGCATGTATACAAGATAATGTGGATGGAGAAGCAAATGCGTTGCTTTATTATGACTATCAGGGTGTAACCTTTCCATGCATACTAAATGTTTGTACTTTCAGTTACTTGACCTACATTGCATGAATATGACCATAGTGATTCAAAAAATTTTTTTTACGCTAATTACCTGCAATTCTACATATTTTGACATGGCTTAGGCCTATGACCAGGGTCGAAAATAAAAAAATTCAAACCACAGGTCAGGTGTATTCAGGATGCTTTGAACATTAAATGAACACTCAAAATTCAACAACTTTGTTACTTAGACATTTTTGGGGGATGAAATTGAAAGTATGTAAACCTTGTTTGGGTGGTTTGGCACTACTCAGACAGTAATGAAATTAGATAGGGAGATAGGCAAATGCTAGAAACAGCAGGAAGGGTTGAAGCAGTGATTGATCCCTGTTCTCAGGTGGAAAGTTGTATGTGGCACGTGCCACAGGGAGTTACCACTACACACCAAGGCTCTGTACAGGAAATACTAATATTAATCAAAATCACCCAACCTTCAAGAAAGATCTAATGAATATCAGTACTAATGATATTACTAAATCTTATGAATATCAGTACTAATGATAGTACTAAATCTAATGAATATCAGTACTAATGATAGTACTAAATCTTATGAATATCAGTACTCAGGTGGTTTATGCCTACTAGTTGAAGATCTTTGCCATCATCTTACTCTACATAGACAAAATATGCATTTATGAGTTGTGAGTCCCCCTACCCTCCCTGCCTAGCATGTGCACAATACTACACTTTCTATTTTCCAATTGTCTTTTTTTGGGACTCACCGGGCCCTGTACAGGGCCCAAAACAACCTCAAACATACAGAAGACGCCTTCGTCCATTAACTCTTAAATGTAATATAATGTAACAGTGTCATGATCAAGGGCTAGTGAAAACCGATTCTTGGCTATTCAGATGTTTCAACTAAGCAATAGGGTAACTTACATAACAGTATATTTTTCAAATATTGTCAGTGTTAACAGTGTAACACTTTTCCTTGGGCATCAGCTGATACAAGGTATACTGAACAAAAATAGAAACGCAACAATTTCAACTATTTTACTGAGTTACAGTTCATATAAGGAAATCAGTCAATTAAAATGAATTCATTAGGCCCTAATCTATGGATTTCTCATGACTGGGCAGAGGCACAGCCATGGTTGGGCCTGGGAGGGGTTTATTTTTTTATTGAACCTTTATTTAACTAGGCAAGTCAGTTAAGTATAGGCCCACCCACTGGGGAGCCAGGCCCAGCCAATCCAATTTTGTTTTCCCCAAGAAAAGAGCTTTATTTCAGACAGAAATACTCCTCCATTTCATCAACTGTCCGGGTGGCTGGTCTCAGACAATCCCGCAGGTGAAGAAACTAGATGTGGAGGTTCTGTGCTGGCATGGTTACACATGGTCTGCAGTTGTGAGTCCAGTTGGAAGTACTGACAAATTCTCTAAAACAACGCTGGAGGAGGCGTATGGTAGAAAAATGAACATTAAATTATCTGGAAACAGCTCTGGTGGCAATTCCTGCAGTCAGCATGTCAATTGCACACTCCCTCAAAGCTTGAGACATCTGTGGCATTGTGTTGTGACAAAACTGCACATTTTAGTGGCCTTTTATTGTTCCCAACACAAGGTGCACTTGTGTAACGACCATGCTGTTTAATCATCTTCTTGAAATGCCACACCTGTCATGTGGATGGATTATCTTGGCAAAGGAGAAATTATCACTAACTGGGACGTAAACAAATTTGTGCACAACAATTCTGAGAAATACGCCTTTTGTGCATATGGAACATTTCTTGGATCTTTTATTACAGCTCATGAAACATGGGACCAACACTTTCCATGTTGCGTTTATAATTTTTGTTCAGTATAGTAACAGTTAGCTAGCTTGCCGGCAGAGTCTGGTGTAACTAGTGAACACGTTAGCTACCTAGCTAGTGTGATGTTGATCTAGCTATCTGATATACCCTCTGATTATATAACTTTGTTAACTAGCTAACGTTTGATAGCTACCTGCCTACCTGTTTTGCGATTGCATCTAATAAAGTCACAAACTCACCGGCACATATGCTGCCATGACTAATGTATATACTACCTAGCTTATGACGTTATTGACGATGTGGCTTGTTAGTTAGCATCACGATAAAGTAGCTTGCTAGCGGTAACATTGGATAACGTTGACAGTGCTGAGTGGTGTCCTAAAAATACCCACCGGCAATCAAAGGATTCTTCAATGTAGCAAAGGTGACATGGTTATTTCCAAATCCAACTCCTCCTGATGCACGTGAAAGACGCTAACGTTACACACTCTTAGCTAAACAGCTTGCTTCCTGGTGGTACCATAGATACTTTTGAGGAGATGGGGAAACTCCATTGGAATCGTATTAACGCCCATTGTGTGAGAAGCCCCTGTGCAGTTCCGGGCCACGCTCAATGTGGGCGGAGTCAAACGTCGGGTAGGTCTCAATGTAGGCGGAGTCAAACGCGTTTAAACCGAACCCTTCCTGTCTCCTTCGAGGTCACCCAAATTGAGGTAAACGTCAAAGAATCTTAATCTACATGGATAAAAATATAAACCATGGAAGTAAGTGAGACTGTCATTATGCATCATGTACTTTGTAATATTCATGTTATACCAGTGCAGTGGTATGTCTTTATATGACAAACTACCGCACCGATGTTAGCCTGTTGGGGTTAGGGGCAGTATTTGCACGGCCGGATAAAAAACGTACCCGATTTAATCTGGTTACTACTCCTGCCCAGTAACTAGAATATGCATATAATTGTTTGATTTGGATAGAAAACACCCTAAAGTTTCTAAAACTGTTTGAATGGTATCTGTGAGTATAACAGAACTCATATGGCAGGCCAAAACCTGAGAAGATTCTAAACAGGAAGTGCCCTCTCTGACCATTTCTTGGCCTTCTTTGTCATCTCTATCCAAAACAGAGGATCTCTGCTGTAACGTGACACTTTCTAAGGCTCCCATAGGCTCTCAGAATGCGCCAGAACGTTGAATGATGACTCTGCAGTTACTGGCTGAAAAACAGTAGCGCATTTGGTAAGTGGTCGATCTGAGAACAATGAGACGGGCGCACGCGTGCACGTGAAGAGTCCATTTTCTTCTTTGAGTCTTTGAACGAAAACAACTTCTCCCGGTCGGAATATTATCGCTATTTTACGAGAAAAATCGCATAAAAAATGATTGTAAACAGCGTTTGACATGCTTCGAAGTACGGTAATGGAATATTTTGAATTTTTTTGTCACGATATGCGCCGGCGCGTCACCCTTCGGATAGTGTCTTGAACGCACAAACAAAACGCCGCTATTTGGATATAACTATGGATTATTTGGAACCAATCCAACATTTGTTGTTGAAGTAGAAGTCCTGGGAGTGCATTCTGACGAAGAACAGCAAAGGTAATCCAATTTTTCTTATAGTAAATCTGAGTTTGGTGAGTACCAAACTTGGTGGGTGTCAAAATAGCTAGCCTGTGATGGCCGGGCTATCTACTCAGAATATTGCAAAATGTGCTTTCACTGAAAAGCTATTTTAAAATCAGACACCGCGATTGCATAAAGGAGTTCTGTATCTATAATTCTTAAAATAATTGTTATGTTTTTTGTGAACGTTTATCGTGAGTAATTTAGTAAATTCACCGGAAGTGTTCGGTGGGAATGCTAGTCACATGCTAGTCACATGCTAATGTAAAAAGCTGGTTTTTGATATACATATGAACTTGATTGAACAAAACATGCATGTATTGTATAACATAATGTCCTAGGAGTGTCATCTGATGAAGATCATGAAAGGTTAGTGCTGCATTTAGCTGTGGTTTTGGTTTTTGTGACATTATATGCTAGCTTGAAAAATGGGTGTCTGATTATTTCTGGCTGTGTACTCTGCTGACATAATCTAATGTTTTGCTTTCGTTGTAAAGCCTTTTTGAAATCGGACAGTGTGGTTAGATTAACGAGAGTCTTGTCTTTAAAATGGTGTAAAATAGTCATATGTTTGAGAAATTGAAGTAATAGCATTTCTAAGGTATTTGAATATCGCGCCACGGGATTCCACTGGCTGTTGACTAGGGTGGGACGCAAACGTCCCACCTAGCCCAGAGAGGTTAACATAGCGTTAATTAGCACCCATTTGCACGTGAGCAAGCTAATTGCTCACAATGAGGGAATCTTATTTGGACAAATGTGTCTACTTGAGCAATAAGCCTAGGTTTACATGTACAGTTATGTAATCGATTTGATCGTTGAATTTGTGTTTCTTCAGTGTGTGCTGTGTTTGGCTGGCTCTAAATGTGAATCGTTGATGCCATTCCCTTACACATAGTGAGTCTACACAGCCTACACATAGTGTATATACAATAATGAAATCACCTGGTCCCAACATGCATGGCAAGTCAAAAGTAATTTTAACTTGTCCACACTGCAAACTGAAGTTAAAAAAGAAACTTCAAAACACATTTATGAAGAAAGCATATACATTGCTTTGAAACTGTGTCCAAGGAAAGATTTGTTTTAGGCATGCGAGTACATTGATGTGAGAAATGGTGTGTTTGCAGTCAAATACATTTTCTGGTCCAGCAACACCAATACATTCTGTGAAAAATACTTGGGCTAATTCAGTTCCAACTGTGTTCAAACCTGTTATGCATGCTGGAGTATTAAAAAGCTGCTGAATTGTACTTTCTCTTTACTTTCACATACACTGTGTTCACAGAAACATTGCTTGGATCTTGTTCCCTGGACCTTGGATGACTTTTGGTGTGGAGGATGTTCAGGTTAGATAGTCCTTTAAATTGTTCCACCGAACTGTACCATTTGATTGCCATTCCTTTATTGAAAATTGTACGTTCACAGTGCAGGGCCTACCAAAGCAAGGTTTCTCTAACAACTGTGGGGTGTTTGTTTTGACGGTAAGATGCTGGCTATTCAGTTTTGTTAGTCCAATTTTCTGTTATAACAATTCATGAAAATGTATTATTTCTGTGCTTTCTGTGCAAGCACACTTGTTATTGCTCATACGTTTTCTTGTTTATTGTTCTTGACACTTTGGGACCTATTTCCTACAGTTTTTACACAATTCATACATCACACACCTGCAGAGCTGGATGCTGATTTGACATGTGACTTCTTGGGGGGGATGTATTATTTGCTATCATAACTATCAAACTTAACAACCTACTCTTAACTTACAGTATGCTCTGTACATTGCAATGGAAGCACAGTGATTTCACTGAGGTATGTATAAATTATGAAATTCTCATCACTAATGGATATGTTTTTTGGGATCCCCATCTGATTGTGATTTTTATTTTTCAAAGCCTAATTTTCTGCATGTTTCCCTATGGTGGTGCTTAGTTCTCCTGCAGAACCTTCCTATGCTGTAACATTATATAAACTTTTCATTTGCATCCTTAAAATTAAATGCTTCGCTATAGCCAGACTGACCTGAATATATGTTCATATTGAATGTATGTCATTCACTCACTGAGGTCTGAAGACGAGGTTGAAAGCTCGAAAAAGGCAGTGAAAACAAAACACTACTACAGGTAGTGGTCATATGATGAGTGGTAGTCTTAAACCGATGTTTAAAGACGTAAGCCCCCCTCCAATATATTTCAGGGTGATGTAGAAGATGTCCCCCCCCCCAAGAAGTCACATCAGCATCCTGCTCTGCAGGATCAGGTACTGTATTGGCTCTTAGCCAATAAGGTACATTCTTGTACACACATCCCTAGAGGTTCCCTTACATTACTTAATGACCACAATCTGTTTTCTTTCTAGACGATACTGAAAACTAAATGCGCTGGGAGCTGTGAACTGGGTATGTAGTCTTTGTGTAATGCCCATAGGCTTGATGCATGGCAAGATATTATAGTTGTGTTGACTTGAGTAGTTATATCACTGAAAACCCCTTTAGTATGTCTTGTTTGCATAGTGGTATTGTGAAAGTGGGCTGTAATTTGACTCACCCAATGAGGCACTACTCTTAATATTTATTCTTCCTTCTTCAAGGAAGCAGATGTTCTTCTAAGGGACACCCTAGAGGCAGCAAGGTGGTGCGAACTCCGAAGATTTAAAGGCACTGTTTCCCTCCCTAGTGTAATTGGGATGGATGGGGAAGACTGCATTACAACCCTTAAAGAACTACAGTTGTGTGATGGCCAGGATGAAGAGGAAATATTATCCTCAAGGAACCATTGATGTTAGAGAGATTGAGATGTTCTATGTGGAGGTAGTCAACAAGAAAATTACTGTCTTTGCCTCTTTTGAGCAGGAGTAAAGCCATTTTTGAGGAGTGGTCAAACCTTGTTTTTGTATGCTGTGATATGTTGTTTAGTAAAGATGATGTAGAAGTCACCCGAGTCTCTGATCTCTTTTACTGGAGCTGGTGAAACTTAATGTACAAAGCACCTTCCAATCCAAGATGGCATAGCAGTCAGACGTCCTTGTCGTGTCCCGTGTGTGTATATGTATTTACATATTTTCTTCACATATCTTTTATATATATATATATATATATATATATATATATATATATATATATATATATATATATATAAACGCTCAACTTCAAAACACTCTCCTGCAACCTGCCTCACTAATTAAAATAAATAAATAAATATGTATTATTTACCTCATCTGAAATCTAAAACAGAAGTTAGCCAGTTCACTAGCTAAAGTTAGAATTCAGCTAACCACGGTTGGCGGTCATCAGCTATCCCTTAGCTCGAAAAGCTATCGCCAGTCTTGTACAACGTGACTCAGACCAGAGCATACCGGACCTATTTTCTCCCCATATCCCTGGATTTCTACCGCAAGCTCTGGACATTTACACCTGGATCTTGCAGCTAGCTAGCTGCTATCCAAGTGACTATTGGCTAACGTCGGTCCCGGAGCTGACATCAATTTTTCCGGAGCTAGCCAGCTGAAGAGTTCCATCAGCCACTCCTGGGCTACAAACACCTATCCGGACCCGTTTTACTGCCGATGCGGAGCCCCATCGGGCCTTCACGACTGGACTACCGACGTTATCTGCCTGAGGGAGTTATCCAACTGGCCCCTCCGTCACGACGTAACCTGAACGCCCATCTGCGGCCAGCTAATCGTTAGCAGCGGATAAGACCGCTATATGAATAGGTCTATCGGCCAATTTGTTTTGGGCCACTATAACTAGTTTGCCGATTGGTTCCCTCTACCGACGGAAACGCGCGAGGTGGCTAATAACAGACCATCTTCTGCCAACTTCTACCCATGGCCCGGCTAGCTATCTGAATTGCCGTGACCGCAACCGACCTCACTACTCACTGGACCCTTTTGATCACTTGGCTAAGCATGCCTCTCCTTAATGTCAATATGCCTTGTCCATTGCTGTTCTGGTTAGTGTTTATTGGCTTATTTCACTGTAGAGCCTCTAGCCCTGCTCATTATACCTTATCCAACCTCTCAGTTCCACCACCCACACATGCGATGACATCACCTGCTATCAATGATGTTTCTAGAGACAATTTCTCTCTCGTCATCACTCAATGCCTAGGTTTACCTCCACTGTATTCACATCCTACCATACCTTTTGTCTGTACATTATACCTTGACGCAATTTTATCGCCCCAGAAACCTGCTCCTTTTACTCTGTTACGGACGTCCTAGATGACCAATTCTCATAGCTTTTAGCCGTACCCTTATCCTACTACTCCTCTGTTCCTCTGGCGATGTAGAGGTGAATCCAGGCCCTGCAGTGCCTAGCTCCACTCCTATTCCCCAGGCGCTCTCTTTTGATGACTTCTGTAACCGCAATAGCCTTGGTTTCATGCATGTTAACATTAGAAGCCTCCTCCCTAAGTTTGTTTTATTCACTGCTTTAGCACACTCTGCCAACCCGGATGTCCTAGCCGTGTCTGAATCCTGGCTTAGGAAGACCACCAAAAACTCAAATCTCCATCCCTAACTACAACATTTTTAGACAAGATAGAACGGCCAAAGGGGGCGGTGTTGCAATCTACTGCAGAGATAGCTTGCAGAGTTCTGTCCTACTATTCAGGTCTGTACCCAAACAATTTGAACTTCTACTTTTAAAAATCCATCTCTAAAAACAATTCTCTCACCGTTGCCGCCTGCTATAGACCACCCTCTGCCCCCAGCTGTGCTCTGGACACCATATGTGAAATTATTGCCCCCCCATCTATCTTCAGAGCTCGTGCAGCTAGGTGACCTAAACTGGGACATGCTTAACACCCCAGCCATCCTACAATCTAAGCCTGATGCCCTCAATCTCACACAAATTATCAATGAACCTACCAGGAACCACCCCAAAGCTGTAAACACGGGCACCCTCATAGACATCATCCTAACCAACTTGCCCTCTAAATACACCTCTGCTGTTTTCAACCAAGATCTCACCAATCACTGCCTCATTGCCTGCATCCTTAATGGGTCAGCGGTCAAACGACCTCCACTCATCACTGTCAAACGCTCCCTGAAACACTTCAGCGAGCAGGCCTTTCTAATCGACCTGGCCCGGGTATCCTGGAAGGATATTGACCTCATCCCTTCAGTAGAGGATGCCTGGTTATTTAAAAAAAAAATCCTTCCTCACCATCTTAAATAAACATGCCCCATTCGAGAAATTTAGAACCAGGAACAGATATAGCCCTTTGTTCTCTCCAGACCTGACTGCCCTTAACCAACACAAAAACATCCTGTGGCGTTCTGCATTAGCATTGAACAGGCCCCGTGATATGCAACTTTTCAGGGAAGTTAGAAACCAATATACACAGGCAGTTAGAAAAGCCAAGGCTAGCTTTTTCAAGCAGAAATTTGCTTCCTGCAACTCAAAAAAGTTCTGGGACACTGTAAAGTCCTTAGAGTAAGAGCACCTCCTTCCAGCTGCCCACTGCACTGACGATAGGAAACTCTGTCACCACCAATAAATCACTATAATTGAGAATTTCAATAAGCATTTTTCTATGGCTGGCCATGCTTTCCACCTAGCTACCCCTACCCCGGTCAACAGCACTGCACCCCCCCACAGCAACTCGCCCAAGCCTTCCGCATTTCTCCTTCTCCCAAATCCAGTCAGCTGATGTTCTGAAAGAGCTGCAATATCTGGACCTCTACAAATCAGCCGGGCTAGACAATCTGGACCCTTTCTAAAATTATCTGCCGAAATTGTTACAACCCCTATTACTAGCCTGTTCAACCTCTTTCGTGTTGTCTGAGATTCCCAAAGATCGGAAAGCAGCTGCGGTCATCTCCCTCTTCAAAGGGGGGACACTCTTGACCCAAACTGCTACAGACCTATGTCTATCCTACCCTGCCTTTCTAAAGTCTTCGAAAGCCAAGTCGACAAACAGATTACCGACCATTTCGAATTCTAACGCACCTTCTCTCCTATGCAATCTGGTTTCAGAGCTGGTTATGGGTGCACCTCAGCCATGCTCAAGGTCCTAAACAATATCTTAACCGCCATCGATAAGAAACAATACTGTGCAGCCGTATTCATTGACCTGGCCAAGGCTTTCGACTCTGTCAATCACCACATCCTCATCAGCAGACTCAACAGCCTTGGTTTCTCAAATGATTGCCTCGCCTGGTTCACCAACTACTTCTCTGATAGAGTTCAGTGTGTCAAATCGGAGGGCCTGTTGTCCGGGCCTCTGGCAGATGACACCATTCTGTATACTTCTGGCCCTTCTTTGGACACTTAACTACCCTCCAGACGAGCTTCAATGCCATACAACTCTCCTTCCGTGGCCTCCAACTGCTCTTAAATACAAGTAAAACTAAATGCATGCTCTTCAACCGATCGCTGCCTGCACCTGCCCGCCCAGCATCACTACTCTGGACGGTTCTGACTTAAAATATGTGGAAAACTACAAATACCTAGGTGTATGGTTAGACTAAACTCTCCTTCCAGACTCACATCAAACATCTCCAATCCAAAGTTAAATCTAGAATTGGCTTCCTATTTCGCAACAAAGCATCTTTCACTCACGCTGCCAAACATACCCTCGTAAAACTGACCATCCTACCGATCCTCGATTTCGGCGACGTCATTTACGAAATAGCCTCCAACACCCTACTCAATAAATTGTATGCAGTCTATCACAGTGACAACCGTTTTGTCACCAAAGCCCCATATACTACCCACCACTGCGACCTGTACGCTATCGTTGGCTGGCCCTCGCTTCGTACTCGTCGCCAAACCCACTGGCTCCAGGTCATCTACAAGACCCTGCTAGGTAAAGTTCCCCCTTATCTCAGCTCGCTGGTCACCATAGCAGCACCCACCTGTAGCACGCGCTCCAGCAGGTATATCTCTCTGGTCACCCCCAAAGCCGGTGACCCGATCCTGTAGGTTCATGCTCTACAACATTCGCAGAGTACGACCCTGCCTCACACAGGAAGCGACGCAGGTCCTAATCCAGGCACTTGTCATCTCCCGTCTGGATTACTGCAACTCGCTGTTGGCTGGGCTCCCTGCCTGTGCCATTAAACCCCTACAACTCATCCAGAACGCCGCAGCCCGTCTGGTGTTCAACCTTCCCAAGTTCTCTCACGTCACCCCGCTCCTCCGCTCTCTCCACTGGCTTCCAGTTGAAGCTCGCATCCGCTACAAGACCATGGTGCTTGCCTACGGAGCTGTGAGGGGAACGGCACCTCCATACCTTCAGGCTCTGATCAGGCCCTACACCCAAACAAGGGCACTGCGTTCATCCACCTCTGGCCTGCTGGCCCCCCTACCTCTGAGGAAGCACGGTTCCCGCTCAGCCCAGTCCAAACTGTTCGCTGCTCTGGCACCCCAATGGTGGAACAAGCTCCCTCACGACGCCAGGACAGCGGAGTCAATCACCACCTTCCGGAGACACCTGAAACCCCACCTCTTTAAGGAATACCTGGGATAGGATAAAGTAATCCTTCTAACCCCCCCCCCCCCCCCCCCTTAAAAGATTTAGATGCACTATTGTAAAGTGGTTGTTCCACTGGATATCATAAGGTGAATGCACCAATTTGTAAGTCGCTCTGGATAAGAGCGTCTGCTAAATGACTTAAATGTAATGTAAATGTAAGCCAATTCCTCCTTCGGCCGCCTCTCCTTCCAGTTCTCTGCTGCCAATGACTGGAACGAACTACAAAAATCTCTAAAACTGGAAACACATCTCCCTCACTAGCTTTAAGCACCAGCTGTCAGAGCAGCTCACAGATTACTGCACCTGTACATAGCCCATCTATAATTTAGCCCAAACAACTACCTGTTCCCCTATTGTATTTTATTGATTTTGCTACTTTGCACCCCATTATTTCTACTTTGCACTTTCTCCCACAGCAAATCTACCATTCCAGTGTTTTACTTTCTATATTGTATTTACTTTGCCACCATGGCCTTTTTTGCCTTTACCTCCCGTATCTCACCTCATTTGCTCACTTTGTATATAGACTTATTTTTCTACTATATTATTGAATGTATGTTTGTTTTACTCCATGTGTAACTGTGTTGTATGTGTCAAACTGCTTGCTTTATCTTGGCCAGATCGCAATTGTAAATGAGAACTTGTTCTCAACTTGCCTACCTGGTTAAATAAAAATCAATATGTCTATATGGTATAGTCTGTCCCCATTCTCATGAGTAAAGTAACATGCATTATAAATCAGGCTAGGTAGTAACTGGGTGTATATATGCTCAATGAAATAATATAATTAAAGTGATAACATTTATCAACACAATTTTACCAGTACATGACATGCATAACAAGTCTGTTCATTGTAACAATATCAGTAGCTTGTCTCAAATATAGCATGAGGCAAAAAAGTGTTACAACACAGCTGCTGGTACCACTTCATATATTTCTTACGATCTTCCAACATGAAATACATTTGTATTCAACGTGTGTCTTGCGCAAACGTGGCTTTGCATTCAGTGTGTGACTGTCAAATCTCAGATGGACAAAAGGTGGGCGGGGCCAACAGTTTGACTCCGCCCACATGGAGCCTTTACCGTAATTGCACACTGCAGTCATGCGTAGACCCGAATTGCACAATGCGGTCAGGGGTACTTGCATTGTGTACGTTGCCCATGTGTCGTCAATGGGCCGCGCAGTGCATTCTAGGCTATTTTGGGACATGGAGCTCCTTCAAGGAATGAATGGGAGTCAATTGGGTGCCAACTCAAAAACATTTAGCATGAATTACATGAACAAAAACTACAACATTACGAATATTTTCCTAGATGTGAGATTAACTTGTTTTCTGGAATATCGTATAGCTTTGAAATCACGTACTTTTGAGGAAAATGGGCTGGTTTCTCGACTCACCCTGACTTGTAGACGGGATTGCATGACGACGTGGACGCGATTGGTCGACAGTCTGCCTGGCGGAGCTTCATACGTTGCTCCAGTCATTTCTGTTGGGATTCTTATCGACTCATTTTCTATTTTTTCTGGTGGTACTTGCTCCATCAAGCTACACGTAGTTAGATTTTTTTTCTGGCTCACCCTGGCGGTTGCTATGGGTGAATACTGTACAAGGGGCAAATAGCTAGCAACTTTACTACACTTTTCATAGGCTTTTGATGGATTTCTTGTGACCACTGAATTTGAGCAATATATTAAAGGGATAGTTCACCCAAAATACACAATTACATATTGGTTTCCTTACCGTGTACAATATATTACACAAAGCCATGCTTTGGTTTAGTTTCCCTGGCACTGTTTCCAATTGGGGCACAAATCTCATTCAAGTCATGGTACCGATATTAGCAATTTTCGTGCATCATGTTCATATCTATAAGTGACTGTTGAGCTTCACAGTGAATTCTAGAAAATTGCAAATATCGGTACCATGACTTGAGTGGGATTTGTGCCATAAATGGAAACAGTGCCATGGAAATAAAACCAAAGCATGGATTGCTGTCATATCTTGTCTATAGACAGGTTGGCTGACAATGTCACGAAAATGATGCACGACCATCGCAGGGGTAGAAGTCCTAAAGATCAACAACATTTTCTGTTCGACAAGGGTGGATTTTTCTTTTTCCTAATCAATGATGATGTTTTTCGACAAATGATGATTGCCGCATAATGATTAAAATCAGTAAAATTGTTAATTGCTGCATATTGTCTTTATATTTTTGTTCAGTGTAGGTAAGTTAAATATTCTATAAGAATCAATGGCTACATATTCATTTAAAAGTCAAAAAATGGATGTAGCAACTGCAGTAAAAACAAATAGATGTTTCACACATTTTATCTAACTATGACAAGCCATTCATGTCCATAACAGTGATTATATCTAAACGTAGAACACATGAATGTAGCAAAAACGTTGGAAGTTCGGCTTGAGTTCAGTCAATCAGCTGTTCCAGCCAAACATTGCTCTCCTGAAAGCGCCCCCAGCGGCAGCGTCATTCTCTTGCGTGTTCGGGGAGAAATGGCTGCACAAGAGCCATCACCACCATCTTCACTGGAAGGCAACAAACCAGGGTTCCCTAAGAAAATTTTGGCGAACAACCTCGAAGAAAAACACATGTGTAATTCTTGTTTGAAAATATTGAGAAGGCCTCTACAAGCCCAATGTGGCCATCGTTTTTGTTCATTCTGTTTCAACAAAATTGTTAGGTGAGTGTCGTGCTCAGACTGGGTGATGTTGCTCGTACAAACGCGAACATTAGCTAGCTCGTTAGCTAGTTACACTTGCCCATAGCATTCATGAACAAGCTAACTGTCAGTGTATGTCAACACGTTGCGAGGCTTGCCAGGTGTTTATAAACTCAGTTAATCAATGGTCAAGTATTGATCTAGGTACTGTCACCCTGTTGTATCCCCACAATGACCTTGTTCAAACACATCAATGGTTCTGCAAGTGCAAGCTAACTACTCAGTGGACGAGGATGGGGAGCATTGTTTAGAATGGTTAATGTTAAGTCCGTAGGCAATCATCAGTGATTGGTTAGCTATAACGTTAGCTCTTGCAACTGGGTGTTAATTGAGATGAGGTAACAGTTCGCTAGCTAAATTAACTGTTTATCTGTATGTAGAATACTCGAGAAATGGCTGTGCTACATATTTTATGTCTTTCAAGTTCTGGACCACATAAATGCAGTGCTTGCATCAAAGAGGACTTGTTTGAGGACCCCACATCTATTCTTAAAGAAGGCGGTGTAAGTACTTGTGTAGTTGATTTAGATATTTGCACAGACTACTGCACATAGCTAACAGTAGCTAATATCATTTCAATGATTACCAGAGACTAAGTAGATTGTAACAGAGGCTATAGTCGTGCATTGATTTTGTAGTCTGTTAGTGTTTTTCCTACTGACTAGACATTTAATTACATACTGTAGCCCAGTGGTACTAGACAGATTGGATCTCAGTCTAGCAGTTTAACATACACCTACCTCAGTGGAGGCCATTGTTATTATGAGCCATCCTCCCCTCAGCAGCCTCCACTGACCTAAATTGCGAGTTATTATCTGACCCGTGCTATGCTTGTTGGCAACACCTTTCCCACAGCCGAGCCTATATCCGTAATCGGTAGACTGTTCAGATTAGGAACTCGTTGTTTACATCGCTGAGCATTGCACAAGAAAAAATAATTCCAATGGTTAGATGCAACCTCCCCTCCTAATCAAAACTGAACATGAATGTCAATGTTTGCACGTACACGCTCCATTCTACTTGTCTGCTTCCTGTCTTGCGAGGCTGATTAGCTAAAACAAACAGGTGTGAAACGACAGGTGTCTGCTCAAAACTGGGGCACAACATTTGGCAAGTTCGTTTTGTATGGCCCGGTGCTCCTGGTGAGTGGAGATTTCACGTAAGGACCAATGGAATCGTCTAAAATGTGCGAACTCCGCCTACCCGGACAGAGTATGTGAGCGGAGCGTGAAGGCTGGAGTGTCGGCCTTCTCGCCCGCTCTAATTTCGCTCCAGTAGCACTCCCTTCACGAGCTCAGGGCATGCCCGGCCCAGCATGCATTTGTAGTCTACCTGTGAGCTGTTATAACCCCTTGCCTTATCTACTGTCATGGAGGTCGCTAAATATTTTCATAAAGAAACTGATAAAACACACAGGTGCTAAATCAAGGTGACTTACAAAGATGAGGACCAAGAGCAAGAGAGGGCGTGCAGTGATGTAGTGTCCACAACTAAATAATTATTTTGGAATGTGAAAAGACACGTATCCCAAAAGCATGATGGTGTACCTACTATGTGCACATGCTAAAAGAAAGGAACGAATCAATCAAGTTTATTCGTCACGTGCACGTGCGCCGAATACAACAGGTGTAGACCTTACAGTGAAATGCTTACTTACAAGCTCTAACCAATAGTGCAAAAAAGGTATTAGGTGAACAATAGGTAGGTAAAGAAATAAAACAAAAGTAAAAAGACAGGCTATATACAGTAGCGAGGCAGTAAAAGTGGCGAGGCTACATACAGACACCGGTTAGTCAGACTGATTTAGGTAGTATGTAGGGGTGGGTGGGACACAATGCAGGTGGGTAAATAACTTGTCATTGTAGAAAAGTATTTATAGGAAGAAAAAAAAAATATATATATATATCTTCATCTCTGCCCAGCCTGGCAAGAGTGGCCAAAAGGGTGTTTAGCATCCCCAGTGGCTTTGCAAGTGTGGAGAGGATATTCTCAGCTGCTGGCCTGCTCTCCAGGCACCATCGCATGAGCCTGAAGCCACAGACTTGCCAAACTCGTGTTTCTAAAAAATGAATTCTAAAAATGAAGTCAAAGGCACTAATAAGTAATTTTTCGCTAAATTTGTATTTAATTCTAAGTAAGTCACAACCTAAATGCGCAATGTGTAGACTATAATGATTTAATACGACAATGTTTAAATGCCGAGGGCTCTATGTCCCTTCCAGCCTATTGTGTCGCACTCGAAAATGCTTCACAATGTATTTCTTTGTAGGCTATAGCTTTGAAGTAATTGAAATAATAGCCTAAATAATTCATTTTCATTCCTTCTTAGGCTCCCTGTCTGGCTCCTGACCTTTTTAGTGTTTTTATATGCTGTTTATTAATATGACATGTAGCCTATTTGAAATAATGTGCTCTTCTTACATTCATCTTTTCTTGTTTATTCAAATACTTTTCATTCAAGTCCATATGGTTTGGTTTCAATACTTCAAAACCAATTGGTAGGTCCAGGTAGTCACAAAAATAGGTGGGTGTTAGTTAAATTGTAATTTTAATGAATGGAGCGAATTTGGAGCTGCAGTTTTCTTTTCCTGTGAGTGCAGAGCGGTTTTTAGCGGTGCTGTTGGAAAGGACATACTCCATGAATGATGAGTAGGATTGCTCAACTCCGCTCATAGTCTCTTCACCCAGGGCACCGGGCCATGTTAAACGAACTCATCCATGGAATCCATGTTTGGTTTTTATTTGGAAGGGGGGGTGGTAGCATCTAACAATTGGGTTTAATTATTTCTTGGGCACTACTCAGCGACCCAAAGAACGACTTCCGAATCAGAACCCACTACGGATATAGGCTCGGACATGGGGCAAGTGTTGCCAAACAACAATAAGCTCAGGTTGGCAAATACCTCAGAAGTTTATAAGACTAAACTGGGCTATGCATACTGGTTTGGTGTTCTCATTTACACAGATTACATGTATGTGTTGAATCTTTGTGCTTTAATAATACAATAGTCTAACCTTCCCTTTCCCTCAAGGCTTTTCCTGACAATGCAGCGCGGAGAGAAGTGGAAGCATTGTCAGCTGTTTGTCCAAATGAAGGATGCCCTTGGACGGGCAATATCAAAGAATATGAGGTATGGGATTGTTTTGTGTTTCTTTATACCAAATAATGTACATGTTAAAAACTTGTTCATAGTTGTAGGTTTTAAATATGCTGCTCCACTTTTAATTTAACATCAAATTTGATGCAATTGCTCATTCCGTCATCGGGGTTTAGTCACAATGGGCCGTGTTATTAGGGGACAGAGGAAAGGTGCTGGCTCTGTGTTCAAAGCCCACGTGAAGCACAGAAAAGGTGCTGCTAAACTCCGACATTGACTTTGCTGAACGTCATGATTACATCAAGGGAATTGTGAAGGATATCATCCACGACCCAGGCCTTGGTGCTCCCCTGGCCAAGGTGGCTTTCCGTGACCCCTACCGATTCAAGAACAGGACGGAGCTGTTTATTGCTGCAGAGGGCATCCACACCGGACAGTTCAACTACTGTGGCAAGAAAGCTCAGCTGAACACTGGTAATGTCTTGCCCGTGGGCACCATGCCTGAGGGAACTATCATCTGCTGTCTGGAGGAGAAGCCTGGCGACAGGGGCAAGCTGGCCAGGGCGTCTGGGAACTACGCCACGGTCATCTCCCACAACCCAGAGACCAAGAAGTCCAGGGTCAAGCTGCCCTCTGGCTCCAAGAAGGTCATTGCTTCCGCAAGCAGAGCCGTTTGTTGGTGTGGTTGCTGGAGGTGGACGTATTGACAAGCCCATCCTGAAGGCCGGTCGTGCCTACCACAAGTACAAGGCCAAGAGGAACTCATGGCCACGTGTCCGTGGTGTGGCCATGAACCCTGTTGAGCATCCCTTCGGTGGTGGTAACCACCAGCATATTGGAAAACCCTCAACTATCAGGAGGGACGCACCTGCTGGTCGCAAGGTCGGTCTCATTGCTGCCTGTCGTACAGGCAGACTGCGTGGAACAAAGACCGTCTCGGAGAAGGAGAACTAGCTGTCTTGACAATAAAAATATGTTCCAAGGGAAAAAAAGAAAGAAAAAAAAATTGATGCAATCAATAAACACTTTTCCATCCATAGTTGTGAGTGATGTCATACCAAAAAAATCATGACAGCTGTGATGGAAACAGGAAGTTTTGGTACAATTTTATAAATGCCGACAGATAATTTGTACTTTCGACATGGTGGGATCTTTTTGTATCGGTAAAGAAAATTATGTGAGAAGTGGTGGTGGAAACGCCTTTATGTGCAAACATTTATACAATAACCATCAAATCGAAGTAAACTTGGAGTCACGCGATGATATGGTGTGTGGTTCTCCCTTGGGCTGTGGCGGTCATGACATTTTGTCAGCCCGTGATTGTCAAGCAAATAACTGCCGGTCTCACAGTAATTGACCGTTAATAAACATAAACACATTTAGCATCTCCTGCCTTCCACACACAGCCTACAAGCCACATATGCAGACCTTTGGAAGATCTATGTTTGATGGAAACACCACGGGTGGGAAAAGTAGCGTATTGTCTTCATGCGGATTTCAGAATATTTACATAAATATGTTGCTGATTGGATGGAACCTCGCTATTGTCATTTGTATTTTTTGCAACTCTCAAATAGCGCTGATGATTAAAAAAAAATCCAGTTTCAATTACAGATGAACAAGAATGGAAAAAATTGCTAAGTCTACTACATGAATGTTCTTAACAGATTACTAGACCTACAGTATATTCATTTGTTTTGAAGTGTTGTTGTTGTTGTGTGTTTTCCAGGTGAACCACGAGGGAAAGTGTGACTTCATGATCATTCTCTGTCCCTCCTGTAAAGAACTCATGAGAACCAATGAGCTGGAGCGCCACAACGAACGAGAATGTCCTGAGAGGACTCTAAACTGCAAATACTGCAAAGAACCTTTCCATTTCAAGAACATCAAGGTAAATCACCATACTTGTCTGCGTTTTGTTTCATTATCGAACTCAGATGTAGAACATGTACTGTTTTGTTATTGGGTGTAGCCTATATGAAAATACATGAACAGTTTTGTTTTCTAGGCTCACGATGAGATCTGTCCAAAGTACCCTATGATTTGTGAAGGCTGCGCAAAGAAAAAGATTCCCAGAGAAAAGGCAAGGATGGACACATTGTTTACTGATTGATTAACCAATTAATAATGTTACAGTGCAAACGAAAAGTTTTCAAACCCATTGACTTTTTCTAAATTTTGTTACGTTACAGCCATATACTAAAAAGGATTAAATAAAATATTTTCCTCGTCAATCTACACACAACACCCCATAATGACAAAGCAAAAACTGGGTTTTAGAAATTTTTGCAAATGTATAAAAAAATAGAAATACCTTATTTACATAAGTATTCAGACCCTTTGCAGTGAGCTCAGGTGCATCCTGTTTTCATCCTGTTTTCATTGATCATCCTTGATGTTTCTACAAATTGATTGGAGTCCACTTGTGATAAATTAAATTAATTGGACATGATTTGGAAAGGCACACACCTGTCTATATAAAGGTCCCACAGTTGACAGTGCATGTCAGAGCAAAAGCCAAGCCATGAAATCGAAAGAATTGTCCGTAGAGCTACGAGACAGGAATGTGTCGAGGCACAGATCTGGGGAAGGGTACCAAAAAATGTCTGCAGCATTGAAGGTCCCCAAGAACACAGTGGCCTCCATCATTCTTAAATGGAAGAAATTTGGAACCACCAAGACTCTTCCTAGAGCTGGCTGCCCAGCCAAACTGAGCAATAGGGGGAGAAGGGCCTTGGTCAGGGAGGTGACCAAGAACCCGATGGTCTCTGAAAGAGCACTAGAGTTCCTCTGTGGAGATGGGAGAACCTTCCAGAAGGAAAACCATCTCTGCAGCACTCCACCAATCAGGTCTTTATGGTAGAGTGGCCAGACGGAAGCCACTCCTCAGTAAAAGGCACATGACAGCCCGCTTAGAGTTTGCCAGAAGGCACCTAAAGACTCTCAGACCATGAGAAACAAGATTCTCTAGTCTGAATCCAAAATTTGCTAACATTTCCAAAAACCGTTTTTTTCTTTGTCATTAAGAGGTATAATGTGTAGATTGATGAGGAAATAAACAAAATTTAAGCCATTTTAGAATAAGGCTGTAACGTATCAAAATGTAGAAAAAGTCAAGGGGTCTGAATACTTATGAAAGGTACTGAATATTTTTGCAGTAAAAGTGCTTGGATGTTGCTTGATATAACTTTGTTCTCTCCCTGCAGTATGTGGACCACATCAAGTTCTGCAGTAAATTCAGAGCACCTTGCAGATTTCACGTCGTTGGCTGTGATATGTCTGTAAGTGGACTTTATTTTATCATTACTATATGGATGCCACCTGTAAGTTTACTGGGTGAAATTGGAGTGGATTTCTTAAGTTTACCAGTTTTTGTGAATGTGTTGGCCTTAACCCTACTGTGTATGTGTGTGTGTTTGTATGCAACAACTTTGCCCAAGGTGGAGAAGGAGAAGACCCATGACCATGAGCGTGCATGTTCCTACGAACACTTAAATCTACTCTTGCATTTCATCATGGGCATCAAGGTGAGCCTGGAGAGCTTGCAGCCCCAGAGCCTGGAGCTCGCAGGTCACAAGATCCACGAGCTGCACCGGGCCTTGAGAGAGCTGGAGCTGAAGCTGGGACAGCTGACTCTGGGTGGGGGAGCCCCCGTGCAGGGAGCCTGTGCCCCTACCCTCCCTACCCTGGCCCTCCCCGCCCTGGCCACCTCCTTCACCCCCCTGCCCAGCGCGGTGGGCGCCGCCCTGGAGCTGCAGCTCCACAGTGAGAAGACCAAGGTGGCAGAGCTCAGCCGGCGGTGCCAGGAACTGGAGCTGAAAGTGGGCACCTTCGAGAACATTGTCTGCGTCCTCAACCGAGAGATGGAGCGCTCCTCCACCACCATCGAGGCCTACAACCGCCAGCATCGCCTGGACCAGGACAAGGTGGAGATCCTCAATAACAAGGTAAGGAGGAAGACATCCCCAGTCCCCACTCTGCTTCTATCGACACCAGTCAACTTGCCTCTCTTGTGGCCTGGCTGGTCTAGTGCTAATGCCGCAGCCATTGGAACACATGTCTAAGGTGTCGTCTTTGGTCTGAAAATCCCTTGAAAAATAAACTTGCCTCTTAGTTTTTGACACTTGACTTTTGTTAATGTAACTGACATGAACAGTCAGAGATGTACTACGTCCTTGTGGTACTAAAAAAAAGGATTGGGTGGACTATAGGTACAGATATATATCTATATATAACCTTTATTTAACTAGGCAGGTCAGTTAAGAACACCTAGGAACAGTGGGTTAACTGCCTTGTTCAGGGGCAGAACGACAGATTTTTAGCTTGTCAGCTCGGGGATTCGATCTTGCAACCTTTCGGTTACTAGTCCAGCGCTCTAACCACTAGGCTACCTGATGCCCCCTATTTTTTATATATATTTTTTTTCACCTTTATTTAACCAGGTAGGCAAGTTGAGAACAAGTTCTCATTTACAATTGCGACCTGGCCAAGATAAAGCAAAGCAGTTCGACAACATACAAAAACACAGAGTTACACATGGAGTAAAACAACATACAATCAATGATACAGTAGACAAAAATAAGACTATATACAATGTGAGCAAATGATGTGAGATAAGGGAGGTAAAGGCAAAAAATATATATATAAGGAGGAGGTTTGTATAAGGAGGTTTGTAATGGCTTGCTCAGAGTTCAGAATGCCACCATGGCGCAGCTATCAGAATGCAGATTAAATGAGGTGACGGAGCAGGGATCCAAATACTGTGTTTTTATTGCACACAGACACAGGAGCACGTGAGGAAGGGTTGCAGGATAAGGCATTATTGTGGTTTACTAGGGAAATACAAGAGGGAGATACAAACACTTGTTAAAAGGAAAACAAACTGAAGTGCATCTTACTAACAAATTGTGGATATTGGAAATTGGCAGCAGCATATAAACTATTATCAAACTAAAAGGATCTTAATATTAACATTTATACATTAGTAAGGAAGACTAGAGGGAAAAACCTACTGCTTGAGTAGTCAAGGGGTGCTAATGAACAGAGTGGGAACGGGTGAGTTGAGTGTCAAGAAAGGGGTGAGGCCTAAGGTTAGGGCTGAGGACATGAGCCTTCAAAACAGGTACAGAATTGTTTCTATTATTATTATTATTATTATTATAATTATTATTATAATTATAGGAGTTTTTTCCCCCAATTTCAATCTTGTCTCATCGCTGCAACTCCCCAAAGGGCCCGGGCGGCGAAGGTCGAGTCATGCGTCCTCCGAAACATGACCCGCCAAACCGCACTTCTTAACACCCGCCCACTTAACCCTGAAGCCAGCTGCACCAATGTGTCCGAGGAAACACCGTTCAGCCTGCAGGAGCCCGGTCCGCCACAAGGAGTCACTAGAGCGCGATGAGCCAAGTAAAGGCCCCTCGGCCAAACCCTCCCCTGACGACGCTTGTGCGTCGCCGTATGGGACTCCCGATCACGGCTGGTTGTGATACAGACCGGGATCGAACCCGGGTCTGTAGCGACGCCTCTAGCACTGTGATGCAGTGCCTTAGACCGCTGCACCACTCGGGAGGCCCCAGAATATATTTTTTAAGACTAGGTTTCCATCCAATTGCTGACATATTTCTATGCAAATATTCTAAAATCTGCACCAGAGATGTGTTTCTATCAAATTGACTTGTTGTTGATAAAAGGCTGTGCGTGATAATGTAGTTCACATAAAAATAACTTTTGTGGTTAAATTGCCATGTACCGAAGAAAAAAGTACAAGTTAAATGGGTTTCCAGTGCATTTTTCACATATACAGTGAGGGTATAGCCTACATGATGAGATTATTATGGGCTAAAGAGCAAGATTCTTTTTATTTGACAAACGGCAGCTAAGCATCGATAATCATGTCACCAGAAGAAGACCCTTGATATTTATTGAAAGGAGCGTCAAGCTCATCACTTTGCGCTTTGACATCCTGGGAAGTTCATCATAACTTATTTTATCTGTAGCCTTCCTAGTGGGAAGACCACTTGGACCACATCGCGTGACTCCAAGTTTACTTCAAAATGTTTTTTATATAAATATTTGCGCATAAAAACGTTCCCACTGTCATTTCTCGCCTAATTTTACTGACACAAAAAAATCCCACTTTGTCTAGTGTGTTTGGTTGACATTTGTAAAGTTCACTGACAAATTATCTGTTTCCTTCAGGCCTGTCGTGAAATATTTCATCCGCCATGTACTTTACTCGCATGAAAAAGTCGGATGGATACCTGGTTAATTCCTGTCTTTTGTTGCTGCAGGTGCGTCAGCTGGAGAGAACTGTGGGCCTGAGAGACCTGTCCATTGTGGAGATGGAGGGGAATATTCGGGAAATGTCTGCAGCTACGTTTGATGGTATCTTTGTCTGGAAAATCTCCGATTTCACAAAGAAAAGACAGGACGCTGTTGCTGGCAGAGCCCCAGCTATGTTCTCCCCAGGTAATGTGTTTTTGTTTTTAATCTACCACTTTTATAATTCAAACATCAAAGTAATCCACTCTATGGTACAATGTGCCTAATGTCCAATCATGCATTCCGTATTACTATATTTTATAATTGTTCATTCATGTTTGAAAAATGGTCTGGTTCTGACAAGGCTTACTTCCTAACCATATTTATTCATTTTGTAGCATTTTTCACCAGCAAATATGGCTACAAGATGTGCCTACGGATTTATCTGAATGGGGACGGGACGGGACGGGCCAGTCACTTGTCTTTGTTCTTCGTGGTGATGAGGGGACACAGTGACGCCCTCCTCAAGTGGCCCTTCAACCAGAAGGTAAAACTCACTCCTATAACATATGTTATATATCCTACCTGCAATATATACTGCACGTTAAACACTCATTACCCTTTTGAACAATATTTCACTCATGACATATTGAATGCGTTGTTGCTTGTACCTTTGTTTGGTGTGTGTGATACTGTGAGAAGCAGCATGTTAATGTCAGTGTTATCTACTGTACCTGTATCATAATGACAAAGGTCATTATGTATTTCAAGGGCAGCAACATCACTAGTAGCTTTCTGCCCTTCTGCTAGGTCTATTCTTGGTATTTGTCTTGCATGATAAATGTAAGTAGATAAATGTTTTATTTTGTACATTTTCATCAGTTCCTTGCTACTTGTGTATATTTGTAAAGCCAAATAAACAATTCTTCATCACAGAGCATGAATGTTGTCATTGAGGCTCGATGTACAGTACAGTAGGCCTTGCCTAGATGTTGGAATCTGCCAATCCTCTTGTGTTCAGGTGACCCTGATGCTGCTGGATCAGAATAACCGAGAGCACATCATCGATGCCTTCCGTCCCGACATCTCCTCCTCCTCCTTCCAGAGGCCCGTCAGTGACATGAACATCGCCAGCGGCTGCCCACTCTTCTGCCCTCTTCCCAAACTGGACACCAAAAACTCCTACATACGAGATGATACTATATTCATCAAGGCAATAGTTGACCTCACTGGCCTCTAGGTGAAAAGTGTGCCCACTGCCCAGGCTCTCTCCCTTGGTTACTCATGTAATCCACTTGTAGGGGTTTGCCATGCCATCTAGGGGCCTTGCTGTGCTGTTTTATGTCTCAAATGGCACCCTATTCCCTATGTCGTGCGCTACTTTTGATGCATTATTTTTCGTGCATTATGGGCCCTTGTCCAAAGTAGTACACTACATGGGGAATTGGGTGCCATTTGGAACACGTCCGAGATCTTCAGTTAGTATGTGGTTTCTTGGCTGGTTGAAGAGTCCACCCTTCACAGCACAGTGTTGTGCTAGCCATCATTTAGCTTGACGCCATTGTTACCAAGCAACCAATATCACAATCACATTTTGCGATGTAGTTCTTGTTAAATTGAAAGTAGAAAGTGTTTGAAATTTCCCTTCAGTTAGTGGGATAGCCGTTTGCTGTTATTGTATTGATACTACTATGCTACCGCTAACGCTTATACCATGGACCTCTGGCACTTTAGCTTTATTGAATGAAAACAGAAACAGAGCAATGGTCATGTCATTCTGTTAGCGCTAGGCGCTTGTGTAACTGCATTTGATGCTAGATATTTGGTAAACCACTCATTTCGAGCAACTTTTGCATAGACAGACGTGGAGTTCCAACAACTACAGTTGATGCCCATTACCTTTTAAATGGTCAGCTTGACACATACTTTGCAGTGCATTTAAGAGTAGGAATTTGAAGTCATCTGACATTTGTGTCAAGCGTTGTGTGCCTCTAATCTCAAGTCCTGTGTTTGTAGTAATTTCTTGAATTCCATGAATTCCAGGTGCAGTATTTGGATTTTGAATCAATGTCGTCTGCGCACATTTTCTTTTCTCTTTTTGAACTGAGTTGCTATATTAGTTTGCATGTTGGATCTGTGGAAGATACACTGTAGTTTGCAACGGGGTAGATCACTAAACCTGAATCGCAGCGACCGAGAAGTTGCCATCAGCCTGGTGTTATAGCTTGACTTTTATTGTGAAGAGATCAAGGATTGTTTACAAATCACTAAACAGGGTCTTAGAAATCTAATGCTATTCAAGGGTAGATGTTTATTTGTATTAGTGTTTTCTTCACAGCTTTGAGCTGTTCATTGATTCCAGATAGAATCTGTGACCTAGCTTTTACTATAAGAAGTGCCTGCGTCCGTCATAAGTTCATTCTGATCAATGAGCCATTGAACTGTTGATGTGCTATCCTGTGAAACTGATGGATCCAAAAACCGTTTCAGTTGTGTGAAAAAGAGCAGTTATATATCCTTATAAAAAACCCTTTACTGCCGTATTTTGGTATGTTCATATGTCCGGTGAAATAATTGTTTGATTTTACTACACCACACAGGCCTAAATATTGCACACTGATGAATGCATGTCATTATACATGGGAGATGGTCTATTTGGGATCCTTCAGTTGAATAGGGGAGTCTTGGATAACTAACAACTGGCTTTACATCTAAACGCAAATTAACCCAGGATGTTTTCAAGCCTGTCTCGACACATATTGAAACCTCTCTGTGCATGAGGTGTTTCAATAAAGATACACGTAATATTAAATATTGGTTTACTTTCAAGACCAACATTTTATTTGTAATTGTTCTTAATATATGATTATGAGTGTTCTATTGCTAATTTACGTCACGTACGCAAATCGGCAAACGCTGTTAAATTACAGGTTTTGCTATTGATGTATGCAGAGTGAAATATAGTTACATATACTCTCCTCTGTATTTATCTGGACATTGAAGAAATAAATGGTAAATGTCACCCTATACGCCAGCATTTTGGATGTGAGATCAAATGTTTCCTATGAGACGACAGTACAGAATGTCACCTTTTTATTTGAGGGTATATTCATCCATATCTGTTTTACCATTTAGAAATGAAAGAACTTTATGTATCTAGTCTCCATTCAGTTCCTATTGGGCAAAACAATATCCGAAACACAACAAAAACAAACTGTAAATACATCCAACAAGATTGTAGAGTCACAAGCTTGATGTAGTCATTTCGTGCTAGGAATATGGGACCAAATATAAAACTTCTGACTACTTTAATACACTATATGTGGAGTGCTTTCATTTCTAAACAGTAAAACAGATATGTATAAAAATACCCCCCAAAAAAGTGACATTCTAGCATGTACTGTTGTGTTAATTATAACATATACATGCTGCTAGAATATAGTGTCACCTCATAAAACATTTGATCTCAAATCCAAAATGCTGGGGTATCGGGCAATATTTGCAAATCTTTGCTTCACTGTCCAAATAAATACGGAAGGGAGTTTATCTATAGAATATATATATATGAGAGATTTTATTTATTGATAACATATTATACTGTATGTTGAGATGGTTTAAAAGCATGTCTGGGCTAATTTGAATTGATTTAGGCAAATCAAGAATATAAATATCAGTGGGAACTTTTCTTGATTTCCTCAACATTTTCAGGGTAAAGACATGTTCAATTGCAGTTTACACGCCTTCAGTAATCCGTTTGAGAAATTGTCTGTGGTATTGTTTGTACATGCATAAATAATCGACTATTTATTTTATCTAGCCAGTAGACATGGTTGTCATCTCCCATTATGCAGACTGCATTTAGCATGTACTGTTGTGTTAATTATAACATATACATGCTGCTAGAATATATACAATTATTCTCATACTAGTCTACGCTGAAGCATATTACAGCCATATCTTTGCATTTATGTGCCAAGTATTGCTAATTGATATGGTATCTATTTTTGTATGTCTTGCAAAAGTAACTTTGTGTTGTAACATTAATTTGATCGTCTTGGTTAATAACGTTTTCAGTTCTCTCCCCCTCCATAGACTTTCAGAGGTGCCATCTGATGATCATACTGATCTGCACATGATGTATGAGGTAATTACCTTTAGAAATAGAATCACTAGAACAGGCCTGCAGGAAACTCAGACCATGGCATGTTCACTGGTAAATTCATGGGTACACTCCAAATGGCATACCTTGTATTCTATTTCTACGGGGACAATACTCACCACTCTTTTTGTTTCTGTCCATCCAAATGTGTTGAATGCTCTGTTTTTGCTTGTTTCATTTTGATCAGTCTGTTGCTTTAGCAAGGTTTTGCATGAGTCCTTGCCTGTTAAGGGAAAACATCAAACGTACTGTATCGTCATAGGAAATACCCTCTATGGTTACATTGCAAGACGTTGTTCGTTAGATGCTGTTATTCTTTAGTCGTATATAAAAAACGTGTTTCTCTACCTGGACTACTTTTTGTTATTGTCTTTTCTCCTTGTTTTTCTTTTCCTGATGTTTCCCAATATTTCCAAACTACTGACTGAAGGTCAAATCAAAGATAATTAGTCCTATACACATGTTTTAAAATGTGATAGTCAGTTAGTTTCCAGAACTAATTTCACCACATGGGGGCACACTATACTAGCGGTTGAAAAAGTAATGTACGATAAGGAAAATAACAATTGTGTTACATCAGAGACCTGACAAGTTTTATTGAGAAGAAAACGGAAAGAAATGGGATTGGAAATTGATAAACAAATCTGATTCTATTCATATAAAATGGCATTGCCAAATGAAAGAACATGGATCTTATAATAAACATTCTGGCTAATTTAACGTATGAAAATACAGGGGTACTAGAAAGTTTTCCTTTTATATGATCAGTTTGCCCCTTACATGACACTCTGCTCTACCCTCCTGCCCCCCTCTTCTCTCATTTCACACTCACACGTAGTCTTTAAGGTATGACAGAAAGGACATGTAGAATGGTGCTGCAGAGAGGTCACCCCTCTGTGCTGATGTTTTTCCCAGAGCTCAGTCTTACCTCGGAGACCCTGTGGTTTAGGTCTGTGTGGCGTGTCTCCCCATCTTCCTGACAAAATGATGTCTGTGAGAGTGTCTGATCTCTGTTGGATAGTAGAGGTTCTGTCAAAGCCTCTTTCTTTTCATGTTCCACAAACAATGCCGTGTATAGAGAGCCCATCCAAGATGGCACCAGATTATTCTACATCTGCTGGCTCCTTATTGCTCAGAAGGGCTAACAGTGGTTCTCATTGAATGTCTCCCAACATCTGATAAAGATTTACCTTAGTAGTCCTGATAGAGGTATAGTCTACAATTCAAGATATGCGGCTGTAACTTGACATTTGCAGTAGCAAGAAGATATACATGTCATTCATGTATTAAGGGGTTGTTAAAGGTTTTATACTACTGTAGCCTTTGAATGGATTGGCTAATATGTTAGCGAACAAATCAAGGAACTTGGCGTTAAATAGTTAGAGCTAGTAAGCAAAGCAAGCATCCAGGTGTGTTCCCCCAGTTGTCTTGTCATGAGTACGGCAGTATGGGTTTGATACCCATGGGAGAGCAGTACGAAAAATGTATGCACTCACTACTGCTCTGGATAAGAGCGTCTGCTAAATGACGACTAAAATGTAGTGTTAATGTTTTAGTTAAACAATTATTTGTTGTAAAACAACTTTTGAATCCCTTGAACATGTGCATATGTAAAGCTACGCATATAGTATAGCACAAAAAAAAAAAAGTCGCACATACAATGCATCCCAAATGACACCCTATCCCCTACATGGTGCACTACTTTTGATCAGAGCTCTATGGGCCTAGTAGAAAGTAGTGCCCTATATAGGGGATAGGGTGCATTTTGGGATGCATTGTATGTACAACTTTTTTAATAGTGCTATAGTATATGCGTAGCTTTACACACAGACACCAACATATTTATTCATTTCTCTAGAGAGGGTCAAAGGTTCAAGGTGATTTTTCTTTTGAATGTGGAGGTTCAGAGATGGTGTCCACTTTGAGTAAACTATGCACCGCAGGGATTAGAGGATATGACCAATGACAAGTCCTCTGGAGGAAGGGTGAGGGTAGGTTAAGGATGCTCAAACATTACCTAACATCATCTTTATGAATGAGCCCATGGTTGTTCACACAAGCACATCATTGTAAAGGTAGCCTGTATACCTAGCTTCTGGTTTAAATATTGAACATCAAAAGAGTTCAAAATACAAGTTGGGAAGTGCATGAAGAGGTTTTCTCCTGTTTTGGAATCCATTAAAATAATACATTTAAAGTTATGCATCAGTGGTTAGTTATGTATTCTTCTATAAATCATTTTCTATTTTGCTGTTGGTCCTAAACAGAGTAGCCGGTTGCCGCATTCAGGTCATGTCAGAAACTCGGGAGGTTAGAGAACATTCTGCTGCAAATATATGCAATTTGCGGTGGGGCGGAGAGTAGATTTAGCAATTTTATAACTCATTTCATGCAATTCTACTCTTGTTGCCATGGGCAAGCCTTTTTATATCAGTTTTACAGCAAGTTTCCAGCAATTCTACACATTTTGCCATAGGTTGGACATATTGTTTCAGTTTTTTATATGATATCTGACAGAGTGATTAACAAAATCAATGTGGACCCCGGTCAGAAATTGACCATGATTACTACAAGTTTAGATAGCTTGCCTTGCCTCGACTAACATTCAATCTACTTTTTTTACTTTTTTTTTACTGACATGGGTTAATTAAGTGACTGTCAGTGACTGACCTAACAAGAGAGAAACTGCTGATGCAGTTATTATATATTTCGAAATTACATCTTATATATTCTTTAACTCAACAATAAGTTGAGACCCCAGCGGACATTTCTGAGTTTCCGGCATGACGTGAATATATATGAAGACATTGTAATCTATTTAATATAATAATGTGCATTCTGAGTCTTTTCGGTGAGCCAGATGTTTTAGCTCGATTCACCGAAAAGAGACGTTCATTTGGCTCCCAAACGGCTCTTCTGTTCCGTGGTGCTTAAAAATGTATGAGAAATCAAATATTTCTAATGTAACGCCTAAAGGGTTGCCTACCATTATGTCAGATTGTGACATGTGAGTTCAAATATAAAAAATTCAGACAATTAAATTGTGTGCAATAAAAACACTTTGAATGAGGCTTTCTCCTCACTAACTATGTTTTTATAACTTATCTGCAGAATGTTGTTGTCTGGAGCTCAGAAAAGTAGCAGTAACAGTCTGCAAATCAGAGGCAGCCAAATGAACGTATCTTTCACAGACGCAATTTGATTCCCGACGTTCACCAAAAAGAGCTGTTCGTTCTGGTCCGACCACTATTATATAAAATTATCGGCAAGCAGCGAGCACTATAAATGGTAGTTAAGGTATAATTTAGGGATTAACTGAAGAAATACACTAAGGGAATTCATCTACGTGCCCAGTGTAGTTAAGCGAAAGAGAGTGGGGGTGGATTTGGACACAGACAGATGCTTAACTGTAAATCCTGAGAGTCATCTGAGGGAGAAAAGATACTTCAATATCCTTATTTTAAATTTACCTTGAAGGTCAATTGGGAATGTTATTACCTAAAGCTATAACATGAGATGGCAAGTGTATGCCCATAAACAATAGTGTGAATTAAGAATAAGTGGGACAATTCTGCCTCTTTTTACATCTATCTAACATATTAGCCCAACACATGATACATTTCTGAAATCCTCAAGATGTTTCCGAACGCAGGTTAGATAAACTGTGACACCCTTATTATAGTCCTAATTGTACCTCAATGACAATTCAATGTTGTGTGATTAGGAAACATCTGAGGATTTCAGAAATGTATGGGCTAATAGCGAAGAGGCGACTCCCACATCTCAGATTGGCCAATAAAAAGAAAAGATTAAGTGGGCAAAAGAACACAGACACTGGACAGAGGAACTC
The DNA here is from genome assembly GCF_901001165.1 of Salmo trutta. Taxonomy (NCBI): domain Eukaryota; kingdom Metazoa; phylum Chordata; class Actinopteri; order Salmoniformes; family Salmonidae; genus Salmo; species Salmo trutta. Next base: position 8,637,468 of record NC_042983.1, on the reverse strand, counting down.
CTAGAAGGCCAGCATCCCAGAGTCCCCTCTTCACTGTTGATGCTGAGACTTGTGTTTTGCGGGCACTATTTCATGAAGCTGCCAGTTGAGGACTTGTGAGGGGTCTGTTTCTCAAACTAGACACTCTAATGTACTTCAAATGAAAGTGTATTTGTCATGTGCACTGAATACAACAGGTGTAGACCTTACAGTGAAATGCTTACTTACAGGCTCTAACCAATAGTGCAAAAAAGGTATTAGGTGAACAATAGGTAGGTAAAGAAATAAAACAACAGTAAGACAGGCTATATACAGTAGCGAGCCTATAAAAGTAGTGAGGCTATATACAGACACCGGTTAGTCAGGCTGATTGAGGTAGTATGTACATGTAGATATGGTTAAAGTGACTATGCATATATGATGAACAGAGAGTAGCAGTAGCGTAAAAGAGGGTGTGGTGGGACACAATGCAGATAGCCCGGTTAGCCAATGTGCGGGAGCGCTGGTTGGTCGGTTCAATTGAGGTAGTATGTACATGAATGTATAGTTAAAGTGACTATGCATATATGATAAACAGAGAGTAGCAGCAGCGTAAAAAGAGGGGTTGGGGGGCACACAATGCAAATAGTCCGGTTAGCCATTTGATTACCTGTTCAGGAGTCTTATGGCTTGGGGGTAAAAACTGTTGAGAAGCCTTTTTGTCCTAGACACTCCGGTACCGCTTGCCATGTGGTAGTAGAGATAAGTCTGACTGGGGTGGCTGGGGTCTTTGACAATTTTTAGGGCCTTCCTCTGACGCCGCATGGTGTAGAGGTCCTGGATGGCAGGAGGCTTAGCCCCAGTGATGTACTGGGCCGTACGCACTACCCTCTGTAGTGCCTTGCGGTCAGAGGCCGAGCAATTGCCGTACCAGGCAGTGATGCAACCAGTCAGGATGCTCTCGATGTTGCAGCTGTAGAACCTTTTGAGGATCTCAGGACCCATGCCAAATCTTTTTAGTTTCCTGAGGGGGAATAGGCTTTGTCGTGCCCTCTTCACGACTGTCTTGGTGTGTTTGGACCATTCTAGATTGTTGTTGATGTGGACACCAAGGAACTTGAAGCTCTCAACCTGCTCCACTACAGCTCTGTCGATGAGAATGGGGGCGTGCTCGGTCCTCCTTTTCCTGTAGTCAACAATAATCTCCTTAGTCTTGGTTACGTTGAGGGATAGGTTGTTATTCTGGCACAACCCGGCCAGGTCTCTGACTTCCTCCCTATAGGCTGTCTCGTCGTTGTCGGTGATCAGGCCTACCACTGTTGTGTCATCTGCAAACTTAATTATGGTGTTGGAGTCATGCCTGGCCATGCAGTCGTGGGTGAACAGGGAGTACAGGAGGGGAGCACCCCTGGGGAGCCCCAGTGTTGAGGATCAGTATGGCAGATGTGTTGCTACCTAACCTCACCACCTGGGGGCGGCCCGTCAGGAAGTCCAGGATCCAGTTGCAGAGGGAAGTGTTTAGTCCCAGGATCCTTAGCTTAGCGATGAGCTTTGAGGGTACTATGGTGTTGAACGCTGAGCTGTAGTCACATAAGTGTTCCTTTTGTCCAGGTGGGAAAGGGCAGTGTGGAGTGCAATAGAGATTGCATCATCTGTGGATCTGTTTGGGCGGTATGCAAATTGGAGTGGGTCTAGGGTGTCTGGGATAATGGTGTTGATGTGAGCCATTACCAACCTTTCAAAGCACCTCATGGCTACGGATGTGAGTGCTACGGGTCTGTAGTCACTTAGGCAGGTTGCCTTTGTGTTCTTGGGCACAGGGACTATGGTGGTCTGCTTGAAACATGTTGGTATTACAGACTCAATCAGGGACATGTTGAAAATGTCAGTGAAGACACCCGCCAGTTGGTCAGAACATGCCTCTTGCTCAGTTGTGTACCAGGGCCTCCCACTCCTCTATCTATTCTGGTTAGAGCCAGTTTGCACTGTTCTGTGAAGGGAGTAGTACACAGCGTTGTATGAGATCTTTAGTTTCATGGCAATTTCTCACAAAGAATAGCCTTCATTTCTCAGAACAAGAATAGACTGACGAGTTTCAGAAGAAAGTTGTTTGTTTCTGGCCATGTTGAGCCTGTAATTTAAACCCACAAATGCTGATGCACCAGATACTCAACTAGTCTAAAGAAGGCCAGTATTAGTGCTTCTTTAATCAGGACAACAGTTTTCAGCTGTGCTAACATAATAGTAAAATGGTTTTCTAATAATCAATTAGCCTTTTAAAATGTTTAATTGGTTTAGCTAACACAACGTGCCATTGGAACACAGGAGTGATGATTTCTGATAATGGGCCTCTGTAGGCGTATGTAGATATTCCATAAAAAATCAGCCGTTTCCAGCTACAATAGTCATTTACAACATTAACAATGTCTACACTGTATTTCTGATCAATTTGATGTTATTTTGATGGACAGAAAATTGCTTTTCTTTCGAAAACAAGGACATTTCTAAGTGACCCCAAACTTTTGAACGGTAGTGTAAGTACAGGCGGTCTCTAATGTAAGCTGGATCTCTTTTCTCCATTGGAAAAGCCTATAAGACTGTCCCACTTTAGTTACTCCATGCTGTCCTACTTTAGCTAGCTATGGTTGGTAAAGCGGGACAAATAAAATAAAAATTACAATGACAAAATTGAAACATAATATTGGCAACTTTTTAATGTATTTTGATCCACCAGTACACCGTATGCACATTTACATCACAATTTGCCACCGTGTATTATTTATGACGGTTTTATAACCTTAACAGAAAAAAAGCTATGTCACTGATCTTATCGTGTGTTTCGCAGGGTGAGCTTCCTGTTTGAAGCTTGCTCTGCCCATCTCTATGATGTCACACCAATGAAGTGATGTGATTTGGATCATGTGGTTTCTCTGCAAGGGCTTAGTAACAATATTTTAGATTTTCTCTTGTCATACCAATAAATAAATGCATCAGGATTATGATGTCCTACTCTCCAATTTTACCCTACAGTGCATTCGGAAAGTATTCAGACCCCTTGACTTTTTCCACATTGTTACATTACAGCCTTATTCACACACAAACAATACCCCATAATGACAAAGCTAAATCAGATATTGAGAATTTCTTTAGCAAGTGTATAAAATAAAAAACCCTGAAATATCATATTTACATAAGTATTCAGACCCTTTTCTCAGTACTTTGTTGAATCACCTTCGGCAGCGATTACAGCCTCAAGTCTTCTTGGGTTTGACGCTACAAGCTTGGCACACCCATTCTTCTCTGCAGATCCTCTCAAGCTCTGTCAAGTTGGATGGGGAGTGTTGCTGCACAGCTATTTTCAGGTCTCCAGAGATGTTCGATTGGGTTCAAGTCTGGGCTCTGGCTGGACCACTCAGACATTCAGAGACTTGTCCCGAAGCCACTCCTGCGTTGTCTTGGCTGTGTGCTTAGGGTCATTGTCCTGTTTGAGGGTGAACATTCACCCCAGTCTGCAGTTCCGAGCGCTCTTGAGAAGGTTTTCATCAAGGATCTCTCTGAACTTTGCTCCGTTTATCTTTCCCTTGATCCTGACTATTCTCCCAGTCCCTGCCGCTGAAAAACATCCCCACAGCATGATGCTGCCACCATCATGCTTCAGGTTTCCTCCAGGTTTCCTCCAGCCGTGACACTTGGCATTCAGGCCAAAGAGTTCAATCTTGGTTTCATCAGACTAGAGAATCTTGTTTCTCATGGTCTGAGATTCCTTTGGGTCCAAGCGGGCTGTCATGTGCCTTTTACTGAGGAGTGGCTTCCGTCTGGCCACTCTACCATAAAGGCCTGATTTGTGGAGTGCTGCAGAGATGGTTGTCCTTCTGGAAGGTTCTCCCATCTCTGCCCGAGTGATCTACCATTGGGTTCTTGGTCACCTCCCTGACCAAGGCCCTCCCCACTATTGCTCAGTTTAGTCTGACGGCCAGCTCTAGGAAGAGTCTTGGTGGTTCCAAACTTTTTCCATTTAAGAATGATGGAGGCCACTGTGTTTCTGGGGACCTTCAATGCTGCAGAAATGTTTTGGTACCCTTCCCCAGGTCTGTGCCTCGACACAATCCTGTCTCGGACCTCTATGGACAATTACTTCGACCTCATAACTTGGCTTTTGCTCTGACATGCACTGTCAACTGTGGGACCTTATATAAGTGTGTGCCTCTGTTTTTTCACTTTGTCGTTATGGGGTATTGTGTGTAGATTGAAGATAAAAAATATATATTTACTCAATTTTAGAATAAGGCGTAACAAAATGTTGAAAAAGGGAAGGGGTCTGAATACTTTCCCGAATGTACTGTATGTTAAATATATATTTTGAAGAACATGAGGTAAATGTCCTTTTACATACATCAGATATAAAATCTTCGGTGGCATTTTGTTTCTAGTGAAAGGTTATTTTACCAAGAGAGAACTAAATATACCCCGTCATACAGTAGTAAACTGTAGAAAAACTTTCATAATCAGCAATGAGGTTTCAGAAAATAAAATGCATATTTTTGAAAGGCCAAACCCTTAAATGCTTTCAAGTCAAATCCCTCGGTATTGGCTTAGAGTAAAGTAAAGGTGAGGAAGATATCATATCTAACTATATCAATAGAAGGAACAGGGAAATAAGGAATGCAATACAGAATGGAAATACATTTGATACATTTTACTGTAGGGAAAGGGCAGTCATACGTATCTTGCAACCCTGCTTCAAACTAAGACCATAAGAAACCAGCTGTCTCGAATGGTAAGTGCTATCAGGTGTATGTGCCAAATGGCACCCTATTCCCTATATATAGTGCACTGAATAGGGTGCCATTTGGGACGCAGCCAATGGGTGTTCATCATAGCAAAGAAAGGGACTGATACCTTAGTGTTTGCCTGCGTGCATGCACTGTGAATATTGCTTTTTGTATCCTCTGTGCTTCATCGAGTAGAAGATAACTGCTTCATGTGTTTCAATAGAGGGCAGACTTATACTAATTTCACTTCTACAGTATGTAACTTGTACCTACTAGAGGATCCTTGGCTGTAAATGAGGTATTTTCATTGACAAATAATTTGTTCGTTTTTTTTTCTAATCCAAATGTCTCCGCCTTAGCTTTAGGTCCATAGGCCTACAGGCCGGATGAGACTGTCTGCATCCCAAAATGGCATCTTATCTTCTTTATAGTGCTCTTCTCTTTATGGTGCCAATTATCCTCCATCTTTGGCTGAGTACCCATCAGCGTCCCATGCATCTCCCAAAAGGATATCACTCCGACCACTTCCTCCGTGCCTATAGTTTCCATGCTGCCACACTCAGTAGTGCTCCTGAGCACTGTTTACCTTTGCCAGAGAGAAGGTTGTTTGTGTACCTTTCAGTATAGACCTGAGAGCTCTCCTCTTCTTGGACTGGGAGGAAACCAGAATGGAGTGTTGCAGCATGGAAACTATAAATCAGATTTGATGTTGATTTGATTTGATTTATAGTTTCCATGCTGCCACACTCCAGTCTGGTTTCCTCCCAGTCCAAGAACAGGAGAGCTCTCAGGTCTATACCGAAAGGTACACAAACAACCTTCTCTCTGGCAAAGGTAAACAGTGCTTGGCCCCTCAGGAGCACTACTGATTTGAGTTATATTATGGACCAGAGATGTGACTTGCACTTTTCAAGTTCTCCCAGTGCAGGCTGTGCACCCAGACCAAGCCTCCAGTTCAGATGTTTATTTTGGATCCCTCCGCACCTATCTATCAATCGCTGGCATTCCTTCAGCTGACGCTCAAGAAAAGGACACCGCAAGCTGTGTTCCCAACTTCCCTCCCTGCATCCCTGGTTTACCGTAAATGCCTGTGTTTTATTGCTTTGGGGAAACTGTGAGTGGCACGCTGGAATGGCTGAGAGGGTCTCGCGGTGTGTACCTGCTGTGAGCTCAGTAATACACCAGAGGGCCTGCTGAGAGAGGCTGGGCTACCCTCGTCACCCACCCCCTGACACTTTATATGTCTGTTCTTACCAGCAGCTTGCCTCACTTTTTTTTTAATCTGCTGAGGTGGAAAATGTGTGACTGTTCTAAAATGAGCAAGGCTAGCCCCTCAGTTCTAACTTCACAGAGGGTGGTGGTCAGTTGATATCTGTAACAGACGGCGGAGCAAAGAAGAGCTTGGCCTCCGCCATGTAGCAAAGGCTTTTTGTGATGCCACAGAGAGGTGCACATTTTATTATAACAGCATGTAACTGACATAATGCCCGCTGATGTTCACGTGTTGACCTTCATTTGTGAATGACGTTATCGATCGGTCTACCATGAACATATTTGCTCTTGCGCTGCTGTGTACTGTCCAGTTTCACTGTAAAGCTTAACGACATTCATTAGAATAGTTTACTATTCTCTCTCACCAACCTCCTTAAACTGGGATTAAGACAGACTGGGGTATGGCTGGAAAACTCCCGGAGAGGAAAGCATGGAAGGATTCCACACAAAACCCTGAGAAGTGACCCTTTCATGTGGTGGTAAACAGTATCAGACGCATTCTGCTGGCCTGAGCTCATTTCCAGATCTCTTCATGTGGCGTGCACACACTCCTAATGTCCTTCATTAGTCTGACACGCACTCACATGAAAGACTTCTTCCACACCCGTCCTGGTTACCCGTTAGCTACTGTGGTGGAACAAACATCACAGTGTTCGTGGGAGGTCTGATATTTTGCGCACCTCAACAGCTGCTTACTTGTATATTCTGTTGCCGGGAAAAACATTACCATGACCACATGCGCCACAACATCAACACCGCCATTGTTGCCTAACTATAGCTGACTAAGCATCCCATTTTCCCTTTTAAGACCTTTTTGGTTGTTATATTGGAGTTGTTGCTACCTCTTCCTCTCACCACATGGGGAGGCTTTCCTCCGACATAGCATTGATGAGACTATGTGAAAACGTAATGAATGAAAACGTAATGTTTCTCATAACCCCGGCCCCGCCATAACATAGTGAAAATGAGGAGAGGAGTGTCTCGCTCACGCTCCGCTTCCTCTGACTGGGCGTCATACCCGTCCCAGGACTGTCTGCGGCAGCATCCCAAACGACACCCTATTCCCTATATAATGCACGACTTTTGACCAGAACCCTGTATGGGCACCTCATCCTTATGGGCCCTGGTTAAAAGTAATGCACTATATAGGGAATAGGGTGCATCTATGCCCTGTCAGCTCAGCTCACTGCTCCCTCAATGTGGTCATGCCCCCCCCAAAAAAGCAGATGGTGGCCTTAGGTCACTGGAAAGGGTTCAATTCCTATGTTTCAAAGTTGAGGCGAGAGAGCCAAACGTCTCTGACGGTGTCCTGGTTTCCTGGAGAACCTGGGTATCAAATGACAATCGACCCCAGCCGAGCAGGTCTAGTTGTAACTGGGATGGGGCTGTAAAACGGAGGGGAGGCCAGTGGGTTGGGGTGGTCTGGGGCTTTTCTTTTTTACCTCTTTGTGCGCTCCTCTGATAAGACAGGTTGTGGAGGGCAGTGTCATGCAGGGACGGCTGAGGACTGACATCTGGTTGTTGATCATGATTAGTTTGAAATTATAAACTGGGTGGTTCGAGCCCTGAGTGCTGATTGGCTGACAGCAGTGGTATATCAGACTGTATACAATGGGCATTACATTTATTTTTACTGCTCTAATTACATTGGGAGCCAATTTATAATAGCAATAAGGCACCTCAGGGGTTTGTGGTAAATGGCCAATATACCACGGCTAAGGGCTGTGTCCAGGGACTCCGCGTTGCGTCGTGAGTAAGAACAGCCCTTAGCCGTGGTATATTGGCCATATATCACACCCCCTCTGGCCTTATTGATTAAATAAAACAATGAGGCCGCATACTGTGACTTTGTTGCAAGACATCTATTGATTAACATTTCTCAGCAACTACAGCTGCCTTCGTCAGGGTTGTCCAACACTGTATCTCTGCGGTTAGGGATGAGAAAGCAGCTGTCTATCCAGAGCTATTGGAGAGATGCAATGGCTCAATCTCCCAAACAATGTTTAACTTGATAACAAGCCTGGCAACATCCCCTTTCCCCTGAGCTGGTTTCCCAAATGGGTCACGCTTTTACTAGTAGCTATGTAAATGTCATGACATATTCCTCCAAGTACTCTGTCAAATTTCAATCATATAAAACTAGTGATCGTGAATATTGAGGGTGTTGGAAGTGAAACTGGAGAATTCTTTGAAAGTGGTACGGGCCTTGGGGAATGCTGCCGTGCCCCACATGAGCGTTATTTTCTGTACAGATTTAGGAAAGTCGCTGACAGCCACATCGGATTTCTGAATCTTACAATTTAGATCCTGCTGTGCTGAGATGTGCATTCACTTTCTATTGTTGAACCCTAACTAGGTCTTGTCGAAGCTGGTAAAGAAGATCAAAGGCTTTGAGAAGAAGTGCCGACAACAGAACATGGTTGAACTTGGCATGTGTCATGGACATTAAAACTGGCATGCTAACACTAAATATTAAGTGACCCGTCCAATATTGTGGTCTTTTTGGGAACAGCCATGTTCCACAGGAATACCACCATTTGATAAATAGGTGTCGCCTCTTCTGGCTGTCCTGATCAAAAACAAGATGTCTTTGCACGGCGGGTCATAGGTTTACCACAAGTAGCTGATTGTCTAGGTATGCCAATACACTTGTGGATTTGAGGAAAGATTACAATTACTACTTAAACCCCAGGGATTCCAAAGTCTTCAACTTTTTAATACAAGCTATTCTAGAATACCTAAATACCTTAAATAGATCAGTGGCCTGGGAAGCCACAACATGGGCATACAGAGACCAACGTTGTCCTGTTCGAGTATAGATTTACACAAAGATGTATTGAAGTTAACCTGAAATGTGTGGAAGCGGAAGTGCTTGGAACTGTATATGAATGGGGTGTTTGCAGATGTGTTTTCCAAGCAAGAGCCCCCTAATTTATAGCCATTCAAGAGTCATGCAATTAGGCCAGTCACACTAGGGAGAGGGTCTCTAGAATTGACAGTGAACTACAGCTCCATAGATCCAAAATGAAACAGTGGGTAAGGCCTCTTACATAACAGGTTTCCAATCCATCATTATTCAGTGTTTTTGATTGACATGGCTTAATAATGATGGAATGTAAAAACTATAATCACCAGAATGATTGTGTCACCTCAAGAGGTAGAAGGCTTCACAGAGCCTCCATTCACCTTCCTTTAGGTTGATTTCATTGAATGTATAACAAGGAGCTGGTTGTAGTCAGTTAAAGGTAGCCTGTAGTCCCTAGTTTGTCATAACATTAGTGCTTCTTGTTAGTGATTAAAACTGTGTTTGCAAATAGATTTCAGCTTTCAGTCTGAATGCAGTAGTTACATTTGGCAATGCTTGGGCCAAGGGGGGGAAAAAACTAACTGAATGTACATTCTCTGCTTTGTGGTAATGATGCTCTTACTATACAATGGTTCTATTCTTCAGTTGCTTTTATAACCCGAAGAACATTACTCTGTTCTGAAGGTTTCTGTGTTTGGATGTGGAGAGGGCTGCGTCGCTCTCTCTCACTCTCGGTCCCTTTCGCTCTCTCTTCTTCTCTCTCCATAGCGCTCTTTCTCTGTCTCTCCATCTCTGTCTCTCCATCTCTGTCTCTCCATCTCTGTCTCTCCATCTCTGTTTCTCCATCTCTGTCTCTCCATCGCTCTCTCTCTCTCTCTCTCTCTCTCTCGCCTCTCTCTCTCTCTTTCTCTTTCTCTGTGTCTGTCTCTCTCTCTCTCTGTCTCTCACTCTGTCTCACTCTCAGCCCCCTGGGATTGCAGGCTTTATTTTCATTCCGGGAGTAGTGTTCCTATGAAACACAAGGGTCTCTCGCCAGGGCCATGTTTTCCTTGTCAGTGGCTACTGTTTTCTTTTGAGGTCTTATGTTCTCGCTGATGACCGTGCTGACGTGGAGCGGCATGGCGCTAAACGAAGAATTTCCCCCAAACATCTGCAGAACCGAGGCTAGAAGGGGAAAATCCTTAATTGAAAAACCCACACAGACGAACCCCTGTATGGTTCTCATTATTACTAAACATCCATTTATGGTGTCTGGTGCATGGGCTGTGCTCTGGTCTGAGCTGATGGCTACTCAACAGATGGTGGTGATCCATTGAGGGGATTCTGGCCTGTTGACTCTGATGTAGTGGTATGTTAATCATGTTATATGGGTTTAGTCATCGGATGTAGCCTTTGCCTTCTGAATGGCTGTCCTCAAGCAGGCAATCTGTATGTTTTACAGTCTACAGATGTGTGCCTGCGTTTTGAAATGAACACGTCCTTAAAGGGGGGTGTCATTGGGGGATTTGTAATATTATTACGTACAGTACATATTTGTAGACACTGGGGGCTACGGATACGCTTTTCACAGTTTTGCGAATTTTGGCCGAATTTCGTTGGTATGACGACATGGAAAAGGTGGGCAGATTCATGTGCTGCTCACGTGTTGGTATGTTACCCAGACAGATGCTTGGAGACAGCTAACCTGGGCTGGGATCAGTGGGGTGGGAAAACCTGGCCAGTACAAAGTTAATGATACAGTTGAGAACCACAAATCTGCAGAGGCCAGTCCAGTTTAAACACCTTGACTCTAAATCACTGTCACTATGTCAATAGCCTTGTTGAAGACACCTAGAGGACCAGGGCTTTGTTGAGCATGTGTTAATACTGAATGGTCAGTCATTAAAGTTGTAATTTACAGTACACGGGTAACTGTGTGCTTTTAGGGGGGGGGTCATAAGTTACATTGTTCAAATAATGGATCTTGTTTGACCCTGTGTGACAAATTGAAGTGTTTGTTGAGTTCCCCTCCAGGCTTTGATCCTGCACGTACAGCCAAATAGTTTCAGAAGTCTTCAGAACGTGGAGCACCTGGATTTGCTTTGCGTCTGTTTACAAGGTGAGACTTTGGCAGGTTAGTAATTGTTGTCATGAATCTTGTTCTGAAGGCAGCATTGCAGAGTAGGTCACAATCTGGCACAGCCACAAAGTCATACAATCTCCTTAGCCAAACTGCTAACCCTATTGCTTAACTTTAAATGACGACCAAAAAGCACATTTTTATTTTCATGAATTTTTACACTCTAGCCAATTTTTGACTTTGCAGCTGGACTATCTAAGGGGAAATCGTTTAGTTCTACCTCCAGGACACGACTCATGACAATAAACGTCAACCTGTTAGACTTTTGTGCCTGAACTGATATATATATATATTTTTTTAAGTCCACTGCTGTTTTGAAGGTTGGTGTTAAAATGGAATGGGCACATCTCAACATTGCCATTAGGTTACATATTGCTTGGAGGCAGAACAGAGCGCTAGCAGTGCCATGTCAGAATCTGGAGACCAGTGAAGGCTCAAGGAGAGGTGGGGAAAGGATGCAGAATGTGATAAATGAACGAGAGGCCCGCACACAGAATGTTGCTGCTCCCGAGTGATTTATTCTTGTACACAAATGTACAGTGTTTTTACCACACAGACGCCTTCGTCAGGTGAATCTGTGAGAAGTGGCAGAAAGTGGACCCTTTCGCTCGTACTTTTTCAGGGTATCCCGACAGTGTTGTGCAATGTTTGGACAAAGATTTAAGAGACCGATGGCTATGGAAACACAGAAACAACACAACAGAAAATTCACTTCACTATCAGCAGTTTAGCTTCAAGCCCTGAGGAATATGCTTCGATGGCTTTGCCAAAACCCTTTAGTGATTAAATGGTAAAACCGTACTACCCTTTGGCAGAGCCGTGGCTTTTGCAATTTGCTATTCCTCCGTTTTTTTTGTTGTTGTTATCCTATCTTCCTTATTTTCAGAAGGTTTGATACATTTGAAGTGCTGTTAGATGACTTACTGGCAGGGGTTCCAGGTGAGGATGTGGTTTGTTCAATATGTATTATATAACTACTTAAAGGTGAACTACAAACATATTATTTGTCCCTATTCTCCTATATAAATGCATTTTTTTTCTTTATGAATGCAACAAAGTTATTTTAGGATGTAAAACTAAAAGGGTCTTGCAGTTATGAGCATATTATGTCTAGACATCAGAGATTCACGGGTTGTGTCTCGAAAGGCACCTGATTCCCAATAAAATACACTACTTTTGACCAGAGTCCTATGGGCCCTGTTAAAAACAGTGCACTATATAGGGAATAGGGTGCCATTTGAGATGTTGGCCAGCACATAGTTAATACAAGTGATTTCCGCCAGCCCTGCGGCAGACCACTGGGGTCAGAGGGTCAAAACTGTGGCGAGCACACAAAGACTGGCCTGTTCCAGAGGATCCTTAGGATTCACTCTGGTTACAGCCAATGAATGACCTGTTTATAGGCTCTACTCTGACAGCTGAGGGACCCTCCAGCTACTTTTGGAGAGCGTGATGGGCCGTCTCAAATGGCATCCTATTCAATGCACAGTGCACTACTTTTGACAAGACCCCCATTAAAAGCAGTGGACTCTGTAGGCAATAGGGTGCCATTTGGGACAGTCGAGGGTGTCTCACCTCTGCATGCTATGCAGTGTTCTGCACATGTATACAAGCCCATCAGCTGGGAACGGGGGAACTTTTGTGAGGTCAGTAAAGTCATGCTCCTCCTGCCCATAACCATATAACTGTCACTGACCCCTGGCAATGTATCAGCACCCTTAAACAATGGCTCCATTGAGCTCTGAGGGGCAAAGTCCAAGGCCAATGTCCACAAAATAAGTCCAGAGAAGTAGATGGGGTTTAATTGGGCAACTGATCACATGGTCCCACAGCTCATTGGGGGAGCATAAAAGTTCAGGTCATAAAGAAAAGGTGGTTATAGATGTTGTTAAATGCAGTTATTTTGTGAGTGTAGTCTTGATTTTGGCTTTTGCTATTGCAACTAAAGAAGAGACTCTTGTTCTTTGAAGCCAGTGGTCAAGACGAGAGAGGGAAATGAGAAGTATTTTGTTGATTGTTTTGTGGACAGTAATTACATCTTACAGTCTTCAGTCATGGGCAGGGTCCAAGAGACGTCTTCAGGATGCATTTCATTATGTGAACACACAGCAGTTATCCGCTTGTGTTATCACTTAACCTAATTGGGGCTGCACACCATCTCTTTTCCAACTGGGCCTATACTTACTCTCCCATAATGTTTTTTAGGAGGGGAGTCCATGTCTGCGTCCCAAATGGCACCAGACACCCTACTACCTAAATAGTGCACTACTATCGACCAGGGCCCATTGCATTTAATAGGAAATATGGTGTTATTTGGCACCTGTCCATTACAACCGACCATGGCTTCTCTCTGTCGTCCTCCTTCAGAATGCTCTGTTGGTGCCAGGTGAAGTGACCCCTAGCAACAGCAGCGTCTGTTTAGGTTGGAGATGAGACGACATGGAGCAGAAGGATAAACACAGTTCGACATGATTGATTCATCCCGCTGTCAACATTTTTGTCATTGCCTTGAAAGCCCAAGAGACTTAGAGAGTAACGTAATAGAGAAGATGAATGTATGTCCCCTCCGTCCTCTGATATCTTCTCTGGTTTGTAAATCAGAAACTAAGTGAGTTATTGACTATGGTGTCTGATGGAATAAACATGGGGTAGTATGATGCAAACACTTGCAATGAAATACCGTCACAGCTTATTCAAGCTTGTCTCCATTCCATCCAAACCTACAGATAATCAAGTTGAACTAACGAGTGAATGATGTGTGATGGTAATTTTGAATGCATCCAAGTGTGACATATTATGACAGAGGTTTCTATAAAAGCTATGCCAAGTTTCTTTAGTATTTATGTACCAGGGCCTTTTTCATCACTGGTAGACCTGCTTAATTCTTTTACTATCACATGACATTTTCAATATTTTTTTTCTCGCAACCGTAACAGCTAGCGCTCAGGAAATTTCGAATGATGAATAATCGAGTAGAATCGGTGTATATTTGTTAATGTACATTCTAGAGTTGACTACTGCTAATGAAGACCCTTGCAGGCTAGTCTATGTTGACATCAAGGTGCCATATTAATAACTTACCCCTTGGCTATGCTCATTGTGCTATTTTGATGGTGTTTTGTCAACCGTTAGAGCCAAACGGTGGAGTAATAGTACTAAAGCTCCCTTTTGAATGTCTGGCCCTTAACCTCTTACATCTAGATGTTCCGCTAGCGGAACGTCTGCTCCAATATCCAATGATGGGCGTGGCGCGAAATACAAATTCCTCTAAAATCCGAAAACTTACATTTTTCAAACATATGACTATTTTACAGCTATTTAAAGCCAAGACTCTCGTTAATCTAACCACACTGTCCGATTTCAAAAAGGCTTTACAGCGAAAGCAAAACATTAGATTATGTCAGCAGAGTACCCAGCCAGAAATAATCAGACACCCATTTTTCAAGCTAGCATATAATGTCACAAAAAACAAAACCACAGCTAAATGCAGCACTAACCTTTGATGATCTTCATCAGATGACACACCTAGGACATTATGTTATACAATACATGCATGTCTGTTCATTGAAGTTCATATTTATATCAAAAACCAGCTTTTTACATTAGCATGTGACGTTCAGAACTAGCATACCCCCGCAAACTTCCGGGGAATTTACTAACAATTTACTAAATTACTCAAGATAAACGTTCACAAAAAGCATAACAATTATTTTAAGAATTATAGATACAGAACTCCTCTATGCACTCGATATGTCCTATTTTAAAATAGCTTTTCGGATGAAGCACATTTTGCAATATTCTAAGTACATAGCCCAGCCATCACGGGCTAGCTATTTAGACACCCACCCAGTTTAGCCTTCACCAAAATCACATTTCCTATAAGAAAAATGGTCTTACCTTTCCTGTTCTTCATCAGAATGCACTCCCGGGACTTCTACTTCAATAACAAATGTTGGTTTGGTCCCAAATAATCCATCGTTATGTTCCATCAGCGACGTTTTGTTCGTGAGTTCTAGACACTATCCGAATGGTAAATCACGGTCGAGCGCATGGCGCATAATGTGACAAAAAATGTCTAAATATTCCATTACCGTAATTCGAAGCATGTCAACCGCTGTTTAAAATCAATTTTTATGCAATTTATCTCGTAGAAAAGCGATAATATTCCGACCGGGAATCTGCGTGTCTGTAAACAGAGGGAAAAACCGAAAGGCGGGGGCGGGGCAGGTCACGCGCCTAAGCCTTTGTCCTCTGATAGACCACTTAGCAAAAACTCTCGTGTGTTTCAGCCAGGGCTTTGAATTACGTCATTCAGGTTTTTCCCGGGCTCTGAGAGCCCATTGGAGACGTGGGAAGTGTCACGTAACAGCAGAGATCCCTTGTAATAGATAGAGAGAATCAACAAGGGGAAGAAATGGTCAGACAGGGTACTTCCTGAACAGAATCTTCTCAGGTTTTGGCCTGCCAAATGAATTCTGTTATACTCACAGACACCATTCAAACAGTTTTAGAAACTTTGGAGTGTTTTCTATCCAAAGCTAATAATTATATGCATATTCTAGTTTCTGGGCAGGACTAATAATCAGATTAAATCGGGTACGTTTTTTATCCAGCCAGATAAGGGTTTTAATGAGGTTCTTCTGGAACCCCAATTAAGGATGATGTCAGGTGTTTTCCCTGACTCCAGAGGTCAACCCTGTTGGGGTGTGGGGGTCTGAATGTCTTGTCTGCGTCTCTGGATGGAACCTGATCTGCCTTCCTGCATTCTCATTCAAGTGCAATTGTGTTTTGGGCTCTTGTAAATTGGAGATATGACTTTACAGTCTGCTAAGTCTAGGATAGCAAGGGTGGGGGTTTTGTGTTCAAATCTACTGGGATAATAGAAAACTCTTGAAAACGAATAATACAGACAGGGAATTGAAATCCAGGGTTATTTTCCTGAAGTGCATGCTCTGTTGAAGCTAAACTTTTAAAGCAATAAGGCAGAATCAGGAGGTGTTTCTGAGATTTGTTTCTAATGTTATGGTGATGTTGTCATAACATGCAGATCTTTGTTGAAGTTAATCCTAAGAAAGCATAATGTTCAATCAACACTCCACCAGAAACAAAGATACGGTATGCTAAACCAGTGATTGAATGGCTGTCTACAGTATGTCTAGCAACCCATCTCCCTTTCTCTTTTGTAATATGATTTTCCTGGAGTATAATTCACTTTTTCTGTGGATCAAAATTGCTCAATCGATTGGATCTCAATTCAGAGATGGTGCTATTGGTTCTCTAATCTCCCATATCTGCCATGCACACCTGAAGCCCAATTAGTCAGGGAGGTCTTGTGAAAATGTTGTCCAGTTTTCCCAGAACGATTGATATTTAAACAGAATCATTACCAGATGCGTGCCGTGCTGCTCCTTAAATATTTAGCCTACTTCCCCCACAAATCCAACAGGAACGCAATGGTTGAGTCTCAAATGGCACTATATTCTCTATGTAGTACACTACTTTTGACCAGGGGCCCATAGGGAAGAGGCTGCCATTTGGAACACACACATGGCTTTACATTCAAGGACTCTCCTGCACGGTTTTCCGAGAACTTGTCATATGGGATTCGTTATTACTCAGTCAGTCAATGGAGACAGTCAGTAAGTCATTTAAATGCAGAGAGCTACAGTGTAGTCTACTACTCTATATAAAATATGATTTCTGGTCAATACAAGAATAAGGGAAAAGAGAACTATTGACTGAATCAACTTGAGGTGAAGTGGGTTAGAAGGTCCCAGGGGACATCATTGGACCAGCTTCTGGCTGTACTACACCTCCTAGTGAGGAGAAACTTCAGCTTGATTAACATTCACCCTTCTCTCTCTCTCTTCTCTCTTCTCTTCTCTTCTCTTCTCTCTCTATTCCTCCTGACAGAGCTGGTGTAACTGAGTCAGTTTTGTAGGCCTCCTTGCTCGCACACACTTTTTCAGTTCTGCCCACAAATGTTATATAGGATTGAGGTCAGGGCTTTGTGATGGCTACTCCAATACCTTGACTTTGTTGTCCTTAACTTCTATGGGCTAGGTGGGACGGTAGCGTCCCACCTGCGGGACACAGCCAGTGAAATATCAGGGCGGAAAATTCCAAAACAACAAAATGTCATAATTCAACTTTCTCAAACATACGACTATTTTACACCATTTTAAAGATACACTTCTCGTTAATCTAACCACATTGTCCGATTTCAAAAAGGCTTTACAGCGAAAGCAAAACATTAGATTATGTTAGGAGAGTATATAGACAAAAATAATAACACAGCCATTTTCCAAGCAAGGACGTGTCAATAAAACACAGCTAAATGAAGCACTAACCTTTGACGATCTTCATCAGATGACACTCCTAGGACATTATGTTACACAATACATGTATGTTTTGTTCGATAAAGTTCATATTTATATCCAAAAACAGCATTTTACATTGGCGCGTGATATTCAGAAAATGTATTCCCACCAAAATGTCCGGCGAATGTGCACATCAATTTACAAAAATACTCATCATAAACGTTGACAAAATACATAACAATCATTTTAAGAATTATAGATAGACTACTCCTTTATGCAACCGCTGTGTCTGATTTTACAATAGCTTCATGGAGAAAGCACATTTTTCAATATTCTGAGTACATAGCTCAGCCATCACGGTGAGTTATTCAGTCACCCACCAAATTCAGGGCAACCTAAACTCAGAATTAGTATTAGAAATATTGTATTACCTTTGCTGATCTTCATCAGAATGCACTCCCAGGACTGCTACTTCCACAAGAAATGCTGTTTTTGTTCCAAATAATCCATATTTATGTCCAAATACCTCCGTTTTGTTTGTGCGTACAGATCACTTATCCAAAGGCATAATGCGTGAGTGCGGAACGAGAGACGAAAAGTCAAAATGTTCCATTACCGTACTTAGAAGCATGTCAAACGCTGTTTAAAATCAATCTTTATGGTATTTTTAATGTAAAATTGCGATAATATTCCAACCGGACAATAGCATATTCATTCAAGAAGAAAAATGAGGGGCACGCTCGCGGGACCGAGCATATCCAATCCCTTTGTTGCCAGGCAGACCACTCAGTAACTGAGCTCCTATACTCTGCCCAGTGACAGGAAAATGCTCAAACCACTTTCTGAAGGCTTTAGACAGCCAATGGAAGCCTTAGGAAGTGCAACGTCACCCCACAGACACTGGAGCTTCGATAGAGAATCAAAAGAACTACAATTCTCAGACATTTCACTTCCTGCTTGGATTTTTCTCAGGTTTTTGCCTGCCATATGAGTTCTGTTATACTCACAGACACCATTCAAACAGTTTTAGAAACTTCAGAGTGTTTTCTATCCAAATCTACTAATAATATGCATATTCTAGATTCTGGGCCAGAGTAGTAACCTGTTCAAATTGGGTACATTTTTCATCCGGCCGTGAAAATACTGCCCCCTAGCCCAGACAGGTTAAGCCATTTTGCCACAACTTTGGAAGTATGCTTGGGGTCATTGTCCATTTGGAAGACCCATTTGCGACCAAGCTTTAACTTCCTGACTGATGTCTTGAGATGTTGCTTCAATATATCCACATAATTTTCCGTCCTCATGATGCCATCCATTTTGTGAAGTTCACCAGTCCCTCCTGCAGCAACGCACCCCCACAACATGATGCTGCCACCCCCGTGCTTCACGGTTGGGTTGGTGTTCTTCGGCTTGCAAGTCTCCCCCTTTTTCCTCCAAACATAACGATGGTCATTATGGCCAAACAGTTCTATTTTTGTTTCATCAGACCAGAGGACATTTCTCCAAAAAGTACGCTCTTTGTCCCCATGTGCAGTTGCAAACCGTAGTCTGGATTTTTTATGGCGGTTTTGGAGCAGTGGCTTCTTCCTTGCTGAGCCGGCTTTCAGGTTATGTTGATATAGGACTCGTTTTACTGTGGATATAGATACTTTTGTACCTGTTTTCCTCCAGCATCATCACAAGGTCCTTTGTTGTTATTCTGGGATTGATTTGCACTTTTTGCACCAAAGTACGTTCATCTCTAGGAGACAGAACGCGTCTCCTTCCTGAGCGGTATGATGGCTGCGTGGTCCCATGGTGTTTATACTTGTGTACTATTGTTTGTACAGATGAACGTGGTACCTTCAGGCATTTGGAAATTGCTCCCAAAGATGAACCAGACTTGTGGAGGTCTACAATTTTCTTTCTGAGGTCTTGGCTGATTTCTTTTGATTTTCCCATGATGTCAAGCAAAGAGGCACTGAGTTTGAAGGTAGGCCTTGAAATACACCCACAGGTACACCTCCAATTGACTTAAATGATGTCAATTAGCCTATCAGAAGCTTCTAAAGCCATGACATCATTTTCTGGAATTTTACAAGCTGTAAACTTCTGACTCACTGGAATTGTGATACAGTGAATTATAAGTGAAATAATCTGTCTGTAAACAATTGTTGGAAAAATTACTTGTGTCATGCACAAAGTAGATGTCCTAACCGACTTTCCAAAACTATAGTTTGTTAACAAGAAATTGGTGGAGTGGTTGAAAAACGAGTTTTAATGACTCCAACCTAAGTGTATGTAAACTTCCGACTTCAACTGTACTTACTCTCCCATAATGCATTTAGGAAGGGAGTACATGTTTGCGTCCCAAATGGCACCCTATTCCCTATATGGTGGCCTACTTTTGACCAGAGCTCTATGGGTCCTGGTCAAAAGTAGTGCACTATATAGGGAATGGAATGGAGTCCATATCTCCAGGCTGGCTTTTTTTACAAGCTCTCAAATCTGGAGCAAGGAACCCTCCAGCTGGGTCACTTAATTGTAGTGGTTAAAACTAGCAGAGATCCCACTCTAGAACTTTGATATGACTGAGAGCTTGTGAAAAAAGCCAGCCTGGAGCTATGGACTCCCTTCCAAAATACAGGTTACATCTATTATGGCACCCCATTCCCTATATAGTATATTATGTTCAACAATATATTGAAAACGTAGCCAAATAAAAAAATTAGATGTTTTCAATATTGAAGTTTATACATTTCAATATTCTTAAATGCAAACGGTAAAGCTTCATATGACACCAACTTTTGCTTTGTAGTACCTACAGATGAAACAATATGGAGTCTTAAGGGAAGTTTGGGTGAGGCCAAAATGTCACAACTGTTCCAACTTCAATGAATTATTTCTCAATTATGCCTTAAGATACAAATGTCAAATATATGTCTTCAAACCTTCTTCCAAAGGACCCTTCTATGGATGAAATGTAGTGAAAACCCCCCAAATCTTTGTTCTAGTTTCGTGAGGAATCATCCACAAGCTGTTCACTGACTCATCCCTGGCTAAAGTGTCATACAACATTTCACCATTTTTTGTATGAGGAAAATATGTTTTACTGACTGAAAGCCATTCTGGATAAGCTAAATAACCTAAATATATTTTTCATTCCAGTTTGCAGTTATGCAAAAGGACGTACTGTACTCTGTATGGAGTGATTACAAAACCAGGTATACAGTATGTTGGGTTGTCAAAATGTTACTGCAACTGACTTTTGGTTATATCAGCATATGAACAGGATAATGATTTTGCATGCTTATTTTAGCTATATCCTGTATGATGACTCAAATGTTTTTAAAAGCAGCATGTTCACGTAAGGCGTGTTAGTGGTACGATACAGAGTAATGCAGGAGGTTTGCTAGGCTATATTATGGTCAAATCTTCATTACTTTGATCTTCACTACTTTGGCAAACGGTATACTGTTCCAAGATGGACCTAGACTACCGTCCAACACAAATTACACAGAGGTAGTAAAAATATGAAAACGTATCTACTCACTACTGTAAATTGCTCTGGATTAGTGTCTGCTAAAATGTAAATGTGGTAAAATCACTCCAGTCCAGAATTCCACTCCAGTCGACTCAATCCACTCCAGTGAAGTCCAGTCCAGGTTTATAAATATATTCTGCTTCCCAAATAATAATAATAATAATAATATTACATTTATTTGATATAGTGCCTTTCATGCAAAATCTCAGTCGCTTTAAAAAAAAAATTAAAAAATCAGGGAGCTGACAGTTCATGGGAGATGGTCTTCACAGGTAAATGATGCATTTCAGTAAAGGAGTAGCTTGAGTGGACGTGGCGTCGACGGTACTGCCAGGGAGGGAGAAACAACAGTCAGACAGGCAGGCCTAAAGCTGTTCATCAGGCTCTCTCTGAAGTTCACAGCTACTCCTCTGTAGGTAGGCTGGAACATCCACCCCTGAATGTGTAGCGCCCACCTGGGTGACGCGTTGGCAGCTATAAGCACCCGAGACGCCACCACACCTCAGCAGTAATCAGCAACAGTCTCCTACGAGGCGAGCCTCTGTCATCCCGTCACCCCACAGTCCCCATCTTTCCAGAAACCGGAGCAGGTGAAATCAAAAGACGGTGCTGTGTTGATCAGGTGTTGATGCATCATTCAAATTAGATTAGCCAGCCAACTAGCTATGACGAGCCAAGCCAAGTAAACAGACTTGCCGTCGTCAGTCCTTCAACTCCATGAGTCACCGCCAGATATTTTAGCTCAACCCTCAAAATGTTATCAACTCCCCCAAAAAAATATTTAACAAAATGCAACTAAAATGCACTTAAAAATAACACACGTATAATATTTACAGAGCTCTTTGCCTAGGCTTCCTCGCGGAGTGCACTAGGGAATAGGTGGGTGCCATTTGGGATGCAGGCGCCTCCATGATTTTGCAGGCCCTTTGTGTTCTCAATCAGCTGTATGATGATGTCACTGGGCTAGGGAAGCCCTGGCTTGGCTAGCAGGGTATAAGCCTGTGAAACAAAGCGTGTTCTGGGGAGCCCAGCTGTCTGGAACAGCGAGTCCCATTGTCCCAGTTCCTCTATTTCGAGACCTCATTTAACTCCTATAGGCAGAGTCTCAAAGGGCATCCTATTCCCTACGCAGCCACATAGGGCTTTTGGTCAAAAGTAGTGCACTAAATAGAGAATTGGGTGCCCTTTGGGATGCAACCATAACCCAGCATGACAGGATTACTGCACTCTGTTTTAATCTAGCCTCTCATTGCAACGCTTCTGGCCACAATCTCAATAACCTCAGCCGCTCAAAGTCGTGACCCGACCTCGTCAGGCCTGGTCAGACAAACATCCATCCTCTCATCCTGCTGGAGTGAAAGGAGCTGTGGAAGGGGTAAGAGGAAGAGGGAGGGTTGGTCAGTTTCCTTTTGCATGGACAATGAAATGTTTTATTTGCATGTGTGTTGTCAGGGACCAATAGGCATGGGATTAGAGGCACATTCAGTAGCAGTTTACATTCTAGCATGGGACCTTGGGATTATATGAGAAGTCAAATCCTCTCATAGATCATCTTGATACTACGTTAAGTATCCTGTAAAATGGTGAGGAAAGACGCATTGCAAGCTTGAAGGGCTGGTCAATGGGAAGTACCAAAAGGATTTCCCACTGATGTCCCTACATGCACGTGTACACACACACAAGCACACTCACACAAACGTACACACTCAGACCCAAAGGTTCCCCTTGGTAACTATACTGTCCAAGCCTGTGGGAGGTGCTTGGCCCGTGGCCCGCTGGAGGTCTGCTCCAGCGATTAGAACCAGCACCGAGGCCAGAGCTGTGTAAATCATCTCCCACACAAGACCTCAGTCTCAACCCTCACCTCTCTCTCGCTTCAGCTACGGTATAATGTAGGTACTGTACAACATGTATGGAGCATTTCAAGCTGGGGTATTCATCTAGGGTGCCCCCTTTATGAGAGAGGAACTCAAACCCACTCAATTAAGTTAGCCTGTTTATTTAGAGCAATATTGTGAAAGTCTCTCCCTTGTCCATGTGGAATATCTATCAACCTGATACATACAGTGGGGGGAAAAAAGTATTTGATCCCCTGTTGATTTTGTTCGATTGCTCACATACAAAGATATGATCAGTCTATAATTTTAATGGTAGGTTTATTTGAACAGTGAGAGACAGAATAACAACAAAAAAATCCAGAAAAACGCATGTCAAAAATGTTATAAAATTATTTGCATTTTAATGAGGGAAATAAGTATTTGAGCCCTCTGCAAAACATGACTTAGTACTTGGTGGCAAAACCCTTGTTGGTAATCACAGAGGTCAGATGTTTCTTGTAGTTGGCCACCAAGTTTGCAAACATCTCAGGAGGGATTTTGTCCCACTCCTCTTTGCAGATCTTCTCCAAGTCATTAAAGTTTCGAGGCTGACGTTTGGCAACTCGAACCTTCAGCTCCCTCCACAGATTTTCTATGGGATTAAGGTCTGGAGACTGGCTAGGCCACTCCAGGACCTTAATGTGCTTCTTGAGCCACTCCTTTGTTGCCTTGGTTGTGTGTTTTGGGTCATTGTCATGCTGCAATACCCATCCACGACCATTTTCAATGCCCTGGTTGAGGGAAGGATGTTCTCACCCAAGATTAGACGGTACATGGCCCTGTCCATCGTCCCTTTGATGCGGTGAAGTTGTCCTGTCCCCTTAGCAGAAAAACACCCCCAAAGCATAATGTTTCCACCTCCATGTTTGACGGTGGAGATGGTGTTCTTGGGGTCATAGGCAGCATTCCTCCTCCTCCAAACACGTTGAGTTGATGCCAAAGAGCTCCATTATTGTCTCATCTGACCACAACACTTTCACCAGTTGTCCTCTGAATCATTCAGATGTTCATTGGCAAACTTCTGATGGGCATGTATATGTATTCTTGAGCAGGGGGACCTTGCGGGCGCTGCAGGATTTCAGTCCTTCATGGCGTAGTGTGTTACCAATTGTTTTCTTGGTGACTATGGTCCCAGCTGCCTTGAGATCATTGACAAGATCCTCCCGTGTAGTTCTGGGCTATTTCCTCACTGTTCTCATGATCATTGCAACCCCACAAAGTGAGATCTTGCATGGAGCCCCAGGCCGACGGATATTGACAGTTCTTTTGTGTTTCTTCCATTTGCGAATAATCGCTCCAAATGTTGTCACCTTCTCACCAAGCTGCTTGGCGATGGTCTTGTAGCCCATTCCAGCCTTGTGTAGGTCTATAATCTTGTCCCTGACATCCTTGGAGAGCTCTTTGGTCTTGGCCATGGTGGAGAGTTTGGAATCTGATTCATTGATTTCTTCTGTGGACAGGTGTCTTTTTTACAGGTAACAAGCTGCGTTTAGGAGCACTCCCTTTAAGAGTGTGCTCCTAACCTGTATAAAAGACACCTGGGAGCCAGAAATCTTTCTGATTGAGAGGGCGTCAAATACTTATTTCCCTCATTAAAATGCAAATCAATTTATAACATTTTTGACATGCGTTTGTCTGGATATTTTTGTTGTTATTCTGTCTCTCACTGTTCAAATAAACCTACCATTAAAATGATAGGCTGATCCTTTCTTTATCAGTGGGCAAACGTACAAAATCGGCAGGGGATCAAATACTTTTTTCCCCCACTGTATGGCTTGGCTGCTGCTGTTTGAAGTGTACAGTACAGTCAAGGACAAGTGTGTGCTTAGGCAATCAAACAAGGTAGTTTGAGAGGTCAAAAACTTTAACATTATGATCGGTCTTTGCTTTCCTCTAAAGAACAATAATTCGTAAAGGTACAAAGGAACATTGGATGAAATGGATTTAATTTGATATAATATAATGTAATTTGAATGTAGGCCTACTGTGTATTGTATTTCCTCTACCCACCACATCTGTTGTCAGCTTGTCACTGTATTATTGTATAGTACTGTGTCTCTAATGGAAGTGTAATAGAAGTCGTTTTATATTCCGAGCATTATTCAATAGCAGATTTTTGATGGGGGGGGATTTTCAATGCCATAGCAGAGCACATTTCAATAGCAGTTTTCGATGGGGACGTGTCATGATTCAGGTATGCTCGTTATGTTCGCCTGTGCACCCCAGATTTGTCTTGTTAGCAGCACATTCATT
Source organism: Salmo trutta (assembly GCF_901001165.1). Classification (NCBI taxonomy): domain Eukaryota; kingdom Metazoa; phylum Chordata; class Actinopteri; order Salmoniformes; family Salmonidae; genus Salmo; species Salmo trutta. Next base: position 8,612,568 of record NC_042983.1, on the reverse strand, counting down.
CACCACTCTGTCCAACGGCAAACTTAGACAGTGGGCTTGCGAGATGCCGGACATTGTCATTTTTTAAACGTCCCTCAACAGACATCCCCGCAACATAAAAAACAGAGTCTCTGAGAGTGAGTGTACAACTGGTAAATAGTCGCTTGATTTACTACATGACCAAAAGTATGTGGATACCTCCTCGTCTAACAATCATGGGCATTAATATAGAGTTTGTACCCCCAAGCTCTTAATTTGATCCGGATCCTGCTGGAACAGGATCCGACACCTCAGTTTTGGACTGTTTCGTTCCGTAACCTATTTGCCAGGATCCGGTACCTCTGGTGGCATGAAACTTAATTTTCACTGTTTGCAATGTAAAAAAATAAAAAATGAATAAAAGCAATCAGAGATAATTCGAGTTGCCTCCTCTATAATTCTCCTGCCCCCTAAAAAAAAGTAGCCTAATGTGAAAACGTGGATTTTCAGCCCGCGCCTAATATTCTAAGAATTGATTCGGCTTGGGCCAGCCCGGGTTTATGATTTGCACAACATTGTAGCCTAGAGACCAACTCGTGGCAGTTTCTGTGGTGTGAGAGAGAAGCATGCCTGTATCTCTCACAGAACCAAAATGAGATTCACTTTCTATAATCTCTTTCCCCCTCTCTGCCACTTCCATCTCTCCAGCGTTGTAATTCATAATTTATTTCCTTATAGTATCATAGCCATGGGAAGGGTGCTGGTGGTGCTGCAGAACCTCTGATGAATTTAAATACATTCTCCAATGTTATAAAAGTACTGCCATCGGTTCAGAAATAAATGAAACAATTCAGAATACTGCACCAGGAGTAGGCCTATAATTTAGCCACAGAGGATCAATAGCTTTAAAAAAAAAATGTATAGCCTAGCTGTGGATTGTATATAGCCTAATCATGGCATGCCTACAGTCGGGAACACCTGGCAAATCTGTCAGTGAACAACATGTAGCCAAAACGGGCCTTTCCCAGTATATCAAATACAATTGTGGGATAGCACAGGTTGGAAAGCAAATGGCTCCTGCTGAAACAAAAATACCTATCTGTCTGTAGGCTCCGAAAATATTTGATCAACTTCCAAATAGGCCTATTGAGCGAGCAGCATTGTTTTTACAAACTAAAATGAGAGAGAGAGGCTTTTGTCACGAGCGCATCGGCCATCGTGGTGAGTGAGCTGCAGATCATTGGGTGAGTCATTGAAATGGGAAAGCTTTTTAGGACTATCATTTCCTCCTATTGTACAATATGCGTGTCTCCTCCATACACCTAGGCCTAGGCTACTTTGTCAATGTCAAAGTAGCCTGACATTTCAATCACTGTGCGGTATTAAAAAAGATTCTGCTAAAGTCTCTGGTCATGTAAAATGACATAGAATTGCATGAAATGTGTTTATAAATGGCCCAATCTTTCCCAGACCCTAGGCTACTCAACTGCTCTAGCCTAGACCACTATGCAAATGCAATGATATGCATGCAATGCTTTATTGTAAAAGGGATTTTCCGGTACCTCAGAGCTCCCCAGGTCACCCTCTTATCGCGCTCACTTTTTGTTCCGGCACCTCCCGATTTTACAAATGAAGCACTGGTCCACCCATTGCTGCTATAACAGTCTCCACTCTTCTGGGAAGGATTTCCACTAGATGTTTGAATGTTACTGCTGGGACTTAATTCCATTCAGCCACGAGCATTATTGAGGTCAGGCACTGATGTTGGGTGGTGTTCCAATTCATCCCAAAGGTGTTCAATGGGGTTGAGGTTAGTGCTCTGTGCAGGCCAGTCAAGTTCTTCCACACCGATCTCGACATACCATTTCTGTATGGACCTTGCTTGTGCACAGGGGCATTGTCATGCTGAAATAGGAAAGGGCCTTCCCCAAACTGTTACCATGAAGTTGGAAGCACAGAATTGTCTAGAATGTCATTGTATGCTGTAGCGTTAAGATTTTCCTTCACTGGAACTAAGGGGCCAAGTCCGAACTATGAAAAACAGCCCCAGACCATTATTCCTCCTCCACCAAACTTCTCCTGGCATTCGCCAAACCCAGATTCGTTCGTCGGACTGCCAGATGGTGAAGCGTGACTATCACTCCAGAGAACGTGTTTCCACTGATCCGGAGTCCAATGGTTGCGAGCTTTGCACCACTCCAGCCGATGCTTGGCATTGCGTATGGTGATCTTGGGCTTTTGTGCATCTGCTCGGCCATAGAAACCCATTTCATGAAGCTCCGGACAAACAGTTATTGCGCTGATGTTGCTTCCGGAGGAAGTTTGGAACTCGGTAGTGAGTGTTGCAACCGAGGACAGATTATTTTTACGTGCTTCAGCACTCGGCGGTCCAGTTCTGTGACCTTATGTGGCCTACCACTTTAATGCTCAACCGTTGTTCCTCCTAATTGTGACGTTTCCACTTCACAATAACAACACTTACAGTTGACAGGGGCAGCTCTAGCAGAAATTTGACGAACTGACATGTTGGAAAGGTGGCATCCTATGACAGTGCCACATTGAAAGTCACTGAGCTCTTCAGTAAGGCCATTCTACTGCAAATGTTTGTCCACGGAGATTGCAGTTGACTGAAATTAAACTACCTGTATAATCTCATAACAAATGTTAGGCTACTATAACAAAGCAACTTTGCTTTACAGAGAGTAGTGAGACAGACGGTGGCGAGGCAGGCTGCAATGCCAGAGGCAGAGGACACACACAGAGTGAGGAAGCAAGCAGAGAGGTTTGTACAGTGGTTCCCAAACTTGGGGTCAGGGGCCCATGTTGGTTTAAAGATCCAGCAAACTGCCCCGAGCCCTTGTATGAACATCATGGTGAGACTTGCATCAAACAGCTGGCACAGCAGTTTACATTTGACACAAGGTCTGTGCTTGAGGGGTTCAGGGGTTACAAGGAAAACACCAGAGCCATACCAGAGGAATTGGCCCCACTAACCAATATCCTGAACCTAATACCTGTGAGCAGTTGTGAATGTAAACGAGGATTCAGTTGAATGAATATTATCATCAACGCTCTGCGGAGTAACCTCCTGCTACACAATGTTTCTTAACTAATGTTTGTCAACCTCCATTGCAAAACTGGAAGCCAAATGAGTATGTCAGGTCTTGGTTGGTAAAACATAGAGGAACGTCTGACATACGGTCACACCTCTGTAAGCCAGCACTTCAGCAAGTGGACAAAAAAGGTGAACTGGCCACTGCTGTGTTAACAGTTTGACATACACCTTGACAGCTGACTAGACATTATCTTGGACGGGTCTGCACTACAGGCTCCTTATAGTCCGCCCAGTATTAGAAGAAAACTCCTAAGAACGAGTTTCATTGAGCACAGACAGACAGAAGTTATTGTTGCCTACTGGCTTCATATACTTTAAATTCTTTATATTTTAAAATTAATTTAACAAACAAGTGTGATACCGTTGTAATATGATGAAAATAAAATGCTAATATTTATTATTGATGGTTTCATGTGTGAATATTACTTATGTTTATGAATGGTTTATTATCACATACAAATATGTGCCATACTGGTGCACTTTAGCAGTTTACAAAACAGGAAACTAAATTGCACTGCAGATAATAAGAACATGAGTGTGATAAAAATATTGCCTAACACATTTCAATATAAACGTTTCCACATTCTATATTTCTGGACTTTTCTCTTGTCCAGTACAAATGAACTATTTTGAAAGGGATGACCTGATGTGCCTTTTGTGTCATTTAAGCACAGACAATTACATTAGGCCTTCCCTATAGACCTGCATGAGAATGCAATTAAACAATACCGTTCAAAAACTGTCATACGTTATGGTTTATACCGGTGGTTGTTCGTCTTATCTCAATTGCCCACTGGAGTTTTCTAGTTTACCCACTTCTTTTTTACACCACTACATCACTGATCCCCATCACACATCATAGCAATAACCTGACCCTTCTGACGGTGATTCACAGACCCGTAGATAATGGGATTTGAACTATCACAGGATTATGATTATCTGGCCTCCTTTTCTAATAAGCCTCGCCATCCAACATACATTCTCTTTTATCAATTGATGCACACCTTGTCAGAGTATAATCGTCATTATACTGCCCCCCGGATGGCCTGAGTGTGGAACATGGTTGCGTCTCAAATGCTACCCAGTCTTCAAAAGTAGTGCACTATGTAGTGCCATTTGGGGCACAGACATCATGAGTTGATTCATGTCTTGGGTGTAGAGAAACAGGCCGCTTAAGGTGCTAAGGAGTAATTATTTTTTAAGATGCTGTCAATAACGCCAAGAATATTACTTTTCAACATGCTAACAATATTCCTTTTCAACATGCTAAGAATATTACTTTTCAGCATGCTAAGAATATTACTTTTCAACATGCTAAGAATATTACTTTTCAGCATGCGTCAGAGGTTCACAGGATTGTTATCCTTTACACTTTCTGTGCGATGAAAGCGGATTAACCGTTGAATAGGAAATAGGTACTGTAGCTTGATAGGATGAAAGATGGCCAATCTGGAAACTGGCCCATTTATTTTTCTTGATCGCTTTTGTGGCATAAATGATTAACCATTTCAACATAAACATTGAAAAAGGCACGATGTAGCTATCTGAACAAAGACACTCTTCGGCTTCAAATATGGAAATTGGGCTCACTTTTAAGTCACGACAGTTCTGCAGGCTACTCCACATTGTCCGTGGTGGGTTGAGTCCCAAATGGCACCCTTTCCCCTATATAGTGCTCTACGGGCTTCACTGCAGTGCACTATATAGGTAATATGGCGCCATTTAGGATGCAGACATGAACATCACTGCAGGCCGATAATATGACCCCTCTCTTGGAAGCATTTATTGAAATCAGTGCTCACTCAACCACACACCATCCTTTTCTTCGACGGTAACCAGGTCACGCCTCTCTTGCCCCATTGGACACTAACACCTCCCTGACACCCAAGCTGGCCGCTATGCTGATGAAGCCAAGCGTGAGGCTGTAGTGTTACTCTCACGTGATGCTCCTCTCCTCACGCTGGCTTTATATGTCCATGGCCCTCTGTGACAGCCACACGCCTGTCCACTTCAGTCCATACATACATCTAATCTTAAGCAGGGCTTTTGTGGGCTGTTGAATGCAGTGGTGAGAAAAAGCAGCAGTAGTGGCCAGCAGTGGATGAAGACACAGCTAGCGCCTCACTGGGAACTACAATTAAATTAGGTCATTCCCTGGGGCCAGTTCAATAAATGATTATAAAAGAAACGCCACAATCTGGCCCCTGTCCCCCTGCTGCTACCGCTGCTCCCTGCACACTCATGAGTCAGGCTGCATCCCAAATGGTACCCTGTTCCTTATATATATTGTACTTTTGACCAAAAGTAGTGCACTATAAAGGGAATAGGGTGCCATTCAGCATGCAAAGTCAGTCACGCCTCTAATGAAAATTCTCCAGAGGTGCCCAGCTGAGAGCGCTCAGAGACAATGGCTCCCCTGCATACCTTGCCCAATTACTCTCCATTTCACTCTGTTAAAAGGGATCTCTTCGCATGCTACTGAACAATTCTTTGCCACTTATCTTGGCCCTGGCTGAGCCCAGAAGGAAATTACACTCTTTTTGATTATATATCAAAATTCGCAACATTTTTATGATTTCATTTTTATTTCATTCATTTAGATTCAGACAGAACTTCTATTCCTCAAAAAATGAAAACAGCCGTTATACTGACAGTCGTTGTCATAGTAACAGTGGCTCTCGGTCTCATTCAGTATAGTAGTGGTTCTATGAAATGTACTGTGTCCTTCTCACGATAAGCCGTCTGAGAGAACGGTTGGAAGAATATCGACCATCTCTCTCTCAGTAGACAAACCGTGTGGCTTTAATGAGCAGCTCCTTGTTCGTGCTCTGGTGCTAGATGAGAAGGTGTCTCCATTCATATCTCACTGGCCCCACTAATTGAACATGGAGAGACATTGCCAATTGATTCCCCTCCTGTATCCATGTTGAACAGCATCTGGTTTGTATATCTTTTGAACCTGGTCTTGAGTGTGTTAGAAGCTGGCAGGACTTAAGTAGGAAAGCATACCCAGCACATCCTCCTGTACTGCTTGATCATCATAAAGATTCAATGCAAAACCATTTTAACACATATTGACCCTGTCCCTCCACAATGTTGTCCTTGGAAACGACGTTAAATAAAATACATGTTAGGCACACATTCTGGCTGATATTGACAACCACATGTACTTGCTAACTTGTGGTATAGCAATTATATTACTGGTTATTTCTAGGCCTATATGTAAAATATGGCTGCCTGAAGTAATACTGTGGATAGAACATAGCATAGTTTCCCATACTGCTCTTGAGGTACAGTACTAATGAAAACATAACATTTAATGGCCATTGAAAGTCGACAAGTATTAAAAACTTATTTCAGGGAACCTTTTTTTACAGATATAGGACAATTCAGTAATCGGGTTACGTTAATCCATCCCTTCAACAGTATATTTGAATGCTAAACGAAGGCTTAGTTCAGCGCTACCGGATTAGAAGACTTTCAAGAATCATTGACAAAAAGACATTTTGAGAGCAACACAAACGTATCCTTAATGTGGAGTTGATTGTTGAAATTAAAAACTGATAAAAAAAAATACCCTCTACGTGGTGTAGCAATGTGTGGATTTTCTTTCTTGTCTTGCATTCAGTCCGAAGGTGGCCAGAGCTTTAGAATGTTGGAGATAGGATCTACGGAGAGAGTAGTGTGTGAAGTTTACCATGCTCCCTGGAGAGTTGGAGAGTGGAAACTAAAATTGCTTCTATCCCATGGGATCTCCTATGCTTTGCCCATATGTATCTAGAATGCAGCTTGGAGAACAGGCTCTCCATTGAACTGAGCTATTATGACTCACTCGGTACAGCATTAAGTACCGCTGTGGCTAGTCCTCACTCATAGGGACAGACCGCATGAATACAGAGACTTGAATGGATGCAAGCCTGCAATGCTAAAAATATTCTTAAGAGCAATGACTTTCTAAAGTCTTTCTAAATCACCCAATAACCAGACATTTACAGTATCTATATAAGCTAGCATTTATAATGCCACAGAACTGTATGGCTTTGTAAGCATCTCTTACGTCCAGATGCACACAAAGGATGGCATTTTAAGGCGGTTTGAGCTACATTTGATGAGGTTTAATCAGACATCTGAACAACGTTGTTTTAGCTCGCTTGGGGGGATGGATCAGTGAAGAACAGGAGAGGAGAATTGTCCACAGATCTGGTTTGTTATCCCAAAGACAGATGTTTTACACAGATCCTGTCATTTATCGCAGCCCAGAGTATCACCACCAAAGACCTCCATCACAAGTGTCTCCTCATCATACCTATTGAACACTATTTGAGCTGAAAACGATCCGAATTGGTTACACTGCCATATGTTAGATGAATAAAAGGGCATTTGAGGCACAAGCCCTTTAAATCTCTGTCTCTTGGGAGACAGGGGATCAGGATTACCGGGCTTTGAATGTTCACTGAATGAATGGAAACCCGTTTTTACATTTTCTCCAGACAACCGCCCGAGTAACATGCGGTTGTCTACTCTACTCTGAGAGAGAGAGAGGGCTGTACTGGATAAATGATAGTCAGATTAGAAGAAAAAAACAACAGACCAAATGGTGGATCAGCAACGTTTTGACTGCATATGTAGTGTATCCTGAGCGAGCATGGACTTGAATGTATGCTCGGTAGTCTGTGTCCTAAATGGCGCCCTATTCCCTATATAGTGCACTTCTTTTGATCAGGTTCGGGTCAAAACTAGTGCAAGATATAAGGCATAGGGTGCCATTTGGGACGCCATCCCAGGCTATTCTGAGCATGTGGGATCCTCCTCTAAGAGCCACTCCTGCTGTCTTTAATCAGGCTCCTGGTCCAGAGTTATGTTCATGTCGGGTCCCTGAGAGGAAATGTGAGGATGAAGGCCTCCCCTGAGCCGCTCCTGCACTTCCTCCAGGACCTTTCCTTGGAGTTTGGCGGGTGAAGTCTTTTTTCTTTTCCCGCTCTAGCAGGTGGGAAGTTAATGAGAAAACCAACCGAGATAAAGAAAGAGGGGACAGAGAGAGAGAGGAAGGGAGAGAGAGGGGGGTGGGGCAAAGGTGAAAGAGAAAGACTATGTGGTCTTGAAATATTGTCAAGAGGCAGTGACAGGAGAAAGGTTTTGGTCATAGGGCATCTCCAATAACTCAAAAGAGATTGACTTTAGTCAAAAAATAGGAAACAATCACATCTTACCACTTCGTGCCTTCGTTTATGTGTTGGGCAGTTGGAACCAGGTCAGAGAGCCATGAAAATCAAGATCGAAAGTGCAGCTCCCAAACAGTTATACCAGATTTTATGGAAGTACATCAGAAGCAGATGTACCCTGTTGTTGAGCGAGAAGGCACACATTCATGGCGCTATTTGGGCCATATGCAGGTGTCATTTTTGACAGGTAATCTAGACACTGATAGGTTTGTTGCACAGAATTGTGTGCTCTTGTCTAAAACATTACGTTTCATTTATCTGCTTCCAGAGATCCATTTCAGAGTTAATTCGCTGTAGCTTCCATTGACTTTACTATTCTCCCTAATTATCAGGCTACTAAATTCAACTCATCAGTTCTGTAACCAATTAACATACTGTAGCATGAATGAGCTTTTTGACATATTTAGATCCCTAATGACATCATCTATGCTGGTCTTTGTTCACTGTCATAATGCATTATTTGTGTTATGTTAATTAATTCAAACAATGAACTCTCAACAATGAACTCTCATTCAATGGATCTTTATTTACCTCCCAGGGCCAGCCCTGGGTATAAGCAACATAGGCGGTCACCTAGGGGTGTCTCAACTTATTGCTGAGCATTAGTAGTGACGTGTAGGCAGGGTTGGCCAGTGCTTTCGTTGTGATAATCGGATTTACATTTTTCTTTCATTCTTTATGGCCTCCCGAGTGGCTCAGCGGTCTAAGGCGGAGGAGTCACTACAGACCCAGGTTCGATCCAGGGCTGTATCACAACCGGCCATGATCGGGAGTCCCATAGGACGGCGCACAATTGGCCCAGCGTAGTCCGGGTTAGGGGAGGGTTTGGTCAGGGGGGGGCTTTACTTGGCTCATTGCGCTCTAGTGACTCCTTGTGGCGGGCCGGGCACCAGCAAGCTGACAACTGTTGTCAGGTGAATGGTGTTTCCTCTGACACATTGGTGCGGCTGGCTTCCGGGTTAAGCGGGCGGGTGTTAAGAATTCAATTTTGGCGGGTCTTGTTTCAGAGGACGCATGACTTGACCTTCGCCTCCCGAGCCCATTGGGGAGTTGCAACGATGAGACAAGATCAAAATTGGGGGTAAAAAAAACAAAAAAATAATTTGCGATCAAATTTTTATGCTCAAAATCGAAGAATGTGCTAAAACTGCATCAAGACCTAAGGAAAGGCGCCAAGTATGCATGGCTTCCTCCCCAATGTCCCCATTCATTCTAGTTGTTGACACGCGCTCCGTTCCTGACTCCATTTACTGTTAATGGACAGGGTCAGCATAGGCCTTGCTGCTTTTCCTATTGTAACAGTTTAGGTTCCGTCCCTCTCCTCGCCCCAACCTGGGCTTGAACCAGGGACCCTCTGCACACATCAACAACTGACACCCACGAAGCATCGTTACCCATCGCGCCACAAAAGAGCAAGGGGAACAACTACTTCAGGTCTCAGAGCGAGTGACGTCACCCAATTGAAACACTATTAGCGCGCACCACCGCTAACTAACTAGCCATTTCACATCGGTTACACTAGCTGACATTTGTTGCATTTAGCGGATTTCCTATTTTGCGCATGAATATTGCCAAACATGTTGTGTGGGTAAGCTCTGCACATTTGGCGTGTGCATCCTTTAAACTGAATGAAGCCAGCTAGCAAAAACAACATGACAAAATGGGCACTTCAAGTACTTGGTATAATTCAGTGAGGGAGACCAACACCTGTGCATCCTGACCTCCATCAGAGGAAGGAAAAGAAAATAATTTGATAGTTTAAACAGAAGTGGTATGAATGAAAAATAATGACTGACTGGCTGGCTACCAGTAGTTGCCCGTACTGTTTTCTCCTGCCTGCTCTTCTCAACCGGGGACAACATTTGGGTAGAAGGCGGCTACTGCAACCTCAACAACTTGACCAATGCCATCAACAAACACAAAAAGTTGGCATTGCACATCCAACACCAGATCCCCCTAACAACTTTTGGTAACACACGGATCGATCTGGCATTAAATGAGCAGCAAAAACAAGTGACCAACCACTAGGCACACACGGTGAATCAACGTTCAACGTAATTTGTCAGCGTATTGTGATGTGGAATCAACGTGGAAAATACATTGGATTTGAAAAAATGTATCAACCAGTATTTCGACCAGAGTTGTAAACATTGAAGTTAGGGTAAAAGTTGTTACATCCATCTAATTTCAAAACAATCAGAACTATGTACACTGTACATTGGAATTGAGTTGAAAATTCCACATATAAAAGTAACAACTATTTTTCATCCTAAACGCATCATGCAACATTTTCAAAGATTTGACTGAGTTACAGTTCAAATAAGGAAATCAGTCAATTGAAATATATTCATTAGGCACTAATCTATAGATTTCACATGACTGGGAATACAGATGCCTTAAAGAAAAGGTAGGGACGTGGATCAGAAAGCCAGTCAGTATCTGGTGCCTTATGTAGCGCTTCTTCGCATAGAGTTGATCAAGCTGTTGATTGTGGCCTGTGGAATGGTGTTCCACTCCTCTTCAAAAGTTGTCTAAGACATCTGATTTGCACAAAGGACACCATCATTTAAACATGAAGCTAGGATTACTATCATTCGTCCATGGTTGATTGGATCTTTGGAAGTTTATAAGTAATTACCATTAGCCATATAAATAGGATGCCAAGTTCATGATATTAATAATAAACTTTGACCTTTGGATATTGTATTTTATTAGTTGTATGTACAGGATACACATGGTATACATCATCCAACGAAATGCTTATTTGAAGGTTCTTTCTCGACAATGCAACAACAATAGGAAATAAGAAAAGATAAGAATACAAACATAAACTAAATGGATCAGTAGAATAGAATAAACATTTTAGCATAAGTATAATACAGGAAGTCCAATAGTCCAATAATTACACGTGTTTTGGGGAAGTTAACAATAATTAGCAATAATAATAAGAGATTGGTAGCAGTGTTTCTAGATAGAAACTGTCTCTGAGACTGTTGGTATCTGACCACATGCTCCGATATAGTTGCTGGTGTGTATGGGGTCCTTGATGATACTGCGGGCCTTCGTCCGGCACCGTTTAGAATAGATGTCCTGGATGGGAGCACGGTCCCAGTGATGTACTGGGCCATCTTCACCACCCGCTGGAGGAGCAATTCCCGTACCAAGCTGTGATGCAACCGGTCAGGAAGCTCTAGATGGTGCAGTGAAAGTATTTTGAGAGGACCCGGGGTGGAATGCCAAATTTCTTCAGCCGCCTTAGGAAGTAGAGATGCTGTTGCGCCCTTTTGACAAGAGTGGTGGTGTTGTTGGTCCATGTCAAGTCCTCGGTGATGTAGACGCTGAGGAACTTAAACTGCAGGCCTGTTGACGTGGATAGGGGCATGTTTACTCCTCTGTTTCCTGAAGTCAACAATCAACTCCATTGTTTTGGTGATGTTAAGGGAGAGAATGTTGTCCTTGCACCACAATGACAGTTCACTTACCTACTCCCTATAGGCCTACAACCGTAGTATCGTCAGCAAACTTGATGATGGAGTTGGTGTCGTGCAAAGCCATGCAGTCGTGGGTGAACAGGGAGTACAGCATTGGGCTGAGGACACACCCCTGGGGGGCCCCTGGGTTAAGAGTCGGTGTGGAGGAGGTGTTGTTGCCAATCCTCACAGCCTGTGGTCCGCCCGTCAGGAAGTCCAGGGGCGTATTCATTATGCTGATTTTGTTGCAAAATGTTTCTTAAACGAAAGCAAACAGAATGAAACAGTGAGGGACCTACCTGAATTTGTCCAATAGAAACTCAAGTTTTAGTTGGAAAATGTTCCATTTTGTTACTGTTTGGACTAATGATTACACCACTGGATCTAGTTGCAGAGGGTGTTGTCCAGACCCCGGGCTCTGAGCTTGGAGGGAACAATAGTGTTGAATGCTGAACTGAATGCTGATCTCTGTGATGTTGCATCAAGGAAGCGTTTTTGGGATTTGATGATGTAAACGATGACAAACGAACTGTGGCTTTGGCGGATCATGTAATAGGAGTGTTGGGGAGTACAACTGCGTCATCCTTGGCCCTCATTTCAATTGAGACGGAGAGACTTTTCAAACTCAAAAGGAATAAAGAAGACTTCCACAACACTGTCACCGAGAGGTTCCCCCTGATGGATTTCCTTTACAAGTAGGAAAAGTAGGCCTAAATGCATTTTTTTGTTGTTGCATTACTGCCAAAATTAGGTTATTTTTATCCCCGCTGTGCAGTGGTTGAATCAGTACCCAATTGTCATACTTGAGTGAAAGTCACCCAGTAAAATACTACTTGAGTAAAAGTCTAATAGTATTTGGTTTTAAATATACTTAAGTATGAAAGTAAATGTAATTGCTAAAGAATAATTCAAATGTACAAGTATAAATCCTTTCAAATTCCTTATATTAAGCAGACCAGACGGCACTATTTTCTACTTTTTTTTACGGATAGCCAGGGGCACACAAATTAAGCATGTGTGTTTAGTGAGTCTGACAGATCAGAGGCAGTAGGGATGACCAGAGATGTACTCTTGATAAGTGTGTGAATTGGACCATTTTCCTGTCCTGCTAAGCATTCAAAATGTAAAAGTACTTTTTGGTGTCAGGGAAAATGTGTGGACTAAAATGTACATTAATTAATTCCTTTAGGAATGTAGTGAAGTAAAAGTTGTCTAAAACATAAATAGTAAAGTACAGATACCCCCCAAAAAAGTAGTAATTTAAAGTATTGTAGCGACCTGCACAGACAGCTGTGGGTTATGTGTTAGGCTATTAGTGGGTTGTGTCGTACTTACCAGTGTTCGCGGGGTCATGCCAATCAACCTGCTATCTGCCAATCACGGGAATGCCTGGAATGTTCTGATACCGGGCAGCCTGGTGGTTGGCGGAGTGGCGTGGAGGGGGGTTGGGCAGGGGGATGGAGCATTGGAAGTTAAGACCGGGTTTAGCCATTGTTCTCTCTCTTACGTCTGGGCTTCACAAGAGAAGGTCACGGTTGGTTTGTAGGGTACCTTTCATTCATTTGGCGTGGGCTACGGCCAAACAGTAGCCTGTGTTAAGTTAGGTTATTAAACCATCCATTCGTTAACTCCATCCTCTGTCTGGACAATCGTTCCTTTATGATCTAGTCAGGTCATTACATTGGTGTCAGAAGTAAAAATGTGAATAAAAGTTAGCCAGCTAGCTGACTTCGGTGGCTAGCTAACGTAGGTGAGAACGGGGTTGAAAATGCTTTGAGGGAATCCAAAAGTGAAGGTGGAGGTAGGGGACAATTATGGCCAAGGAGGTGCGTGTGCATGGACGTCGGAGGATCTGGCTGAGGAGATCGCCAGGGCGTCGGATCCCAGAGGCCGCTTGAGGGCCACTTGAGGGACGACATTAGCGTGCAGGGAGGCAGACCCTCTGTGCGAGCTGGGGGGCAGAGCAGCCCAGAGCCGGAAAAGCCTGCATGCGTGGCTGATATGACAGAACTCATTCGTGCTCTGTCGCTACAGGTGGAACGAAACACACGCCGTGGTCTCCGGGTCTGCTGGGGTTGTGGCCAGCCAGGCCATCTGTGCCGGGATTGCCCCAAGTCCCCCGGAGCTCAGGGAAACCGCTCGGGGTCCGCATAGACCGGGTAGTGCGGACCCCTGGCTTTCTATCCCAACCACCATCTTCTTCAGGAGGAGCCCACCGGCCCAGACGGGGAAGCAAGGCTCCACTTCCCCCAGAAGCAGACGAGGGCAAGCGGACGGAGCCTGTTGTTGTGGTGTGCCGGACCTGTATTGGGGACTTTTGTCATGTTCCTGTCACTGTGGAGGGGGTGCCCTGCTCTGCCCTGGTGGACACTGGGTCCACAGTAACCCTGGTGAGGCCAGATATTGTACCAGGTTGGACTCAGTGTGAGCCCACAACTGTGCAGCTCCGCACAGTCACAGGTGAGCTGGCACCCATGAAAGGGAAGGGAATAATGACTCTGACAGTAGGGGGCAGGTCTGTGCGTCATCCTGTGTGGGTGGCGGCTGTGCAGGACCGTTGTATCCTGGGGTTGGACTTTCTTAGGAGCACAGGCTGCCAGTTAGACCTAAATGGGGGCACACTGAGCTTCCAGGGAGGGCCGGCAGTCACCATGGCCCCCCCTAATATCACATACACTCAACCCAACAAACCCTTTACTCCAATCAGTTAAAGCAGCAGAGACTCATGGCTGCCCCCCCTCCCCCACATCTGTGTGTGACTTTTCCCCAGCCCCCTGTCACCTACGGCTGTGTGTTACATTCCTCCAGCTACCTCCACGACACTTCCCTCGTGAGCCCGGGCCGCACCACTGGCAGTTCAAGGTCCTGTGCTTCGGCCTGTGCAACGCTCCAGCTACTTTTGAGCGTTTGATGGACAGGGTGCTGGATGGCATCCCCCGACAGCAGTGTCTGGTATACCTCGATGACATCCTGGCCCATGGCAGCTCCTTCCAGTCAGCCCTGGTGGCGCTACCGAGTGTGCTGGAGCGGGTTGCTGCCGCAGGTCTGAAGCTCCACCCCGAGAAGTGCCACTTCATGAGGAGAGAGGTGTCCTTCCTGGGCCACCGAGTGGGGAGGGAGGGGATCCGCACCATGGAGGACAAGGTGGGGGCTGTCCGAGACTGGCCCACCCCCACCGACCAGCGTCAGCTGAAGAGCTTCCCGGGCCTGGCCTCGTACTACAGGAGGTTTGTACGGGGCTTCTCAAGTGTCGCTGCTCCCCTGAACCGCCTGCTGCTGAAGGACAAGGCTTTCACTTGGACAGTGGAGTGTGAGGAGGCCTTCAAAACCCTCAAACGTGCACTGATCAGGGCCCCTGTGCTCACCCCCCCTGACCTCACCTTGCCCTTTATCCTGGACACAGACGCGAGCAATGTGGGCATGGGTGCTCTCTCCCCAGGTGGGGCCAGAGGGGGAGAGAGTGGTGGCGTACTTCAGCAAAACTTTTGACAAACATGAGCGCTGCTACTGTCACCCGGCGGGAGCTCCTGGCTGTTGTGGCTTCCATCAAACACTTCAAGTACTACCTGGGTGGCCTGCCCTTTACTGTAAGGACTGACCACTCTGCTCTCCAGTTACTCATGTCTTTCAGAGAGCCAGAGGGGCAGGTGGCACGCTGGTTGGAGGAGCTTCAGCCATATGACTTCACAGTGGTGCACAGGGCAGGGGCACACCACTCCAACGCTGACGCCATGTCCCGTCGGTCCTGTACTGCAGATGGCTGCCGCCACTGTGAACGGAGAGAGGGACGGGAGAGAGCGCTGAGTGCAGAGGAGGGGGTCTGTGCCACAGTGTGTCGGGCGAGCGGGCCTGTCTGCTGTGAGCTGCAGACTGTCGACGTGGCTGAATGGGGACAGCAGCAGGGACGGGACACAGACCTACAGCCAGTGCTACAGTGGGTAGAGGCACAGGTTAGGCCACCATGGGAAGAGGTGACAGCGCTCTCACTTGCGACCAAAGGGTTGTGGTCAAAGTTTGAGAGACTGTGGCTGGCTGATGGCGTGCTACAGCGGGCATGGAAGGAGTCAGCTACGGGAGTGGAGAGGTGGCAGGTGGTGGTCCCAAAAGCATTGCGGGAGGAGGTGCTCCAGAGTACTCATGTGGGGGGGTGGGGACTGGACACTTTGGGGTCACAAAAACACTCCGCCGCCTCCGTCAGGGCTTTTACTGGGGGCAGCACAAGAGGGATGTGGAGGACTTTTGCCGCCGCTGTGACAACTGCACAGCGAGAAAGGGCCCCCCATGCCGCTCTCATGCTCAGCTCCAACAGTTCCCAGTGGGGGCTCCCATGGAGAGGGTGGGAGTGGATGTAGTTGGGCCGTTCCCCACCACAGACAGTGGAAAACGCTGGGTGCTCACGGACATGGACTATTTCACAAAATGGCCTGAGGCTTATGCTCTGCCTGACCAGGAGGCAGAGACCATCGTCGACGCCCTGACAGCGGGGATGTTCAGCAGGTTTGGAGCTGTGGAGTCCATCCACAGCGACCAAGGCAGGAACTTTGAGTCCCGTGTTTTCGCCACCATGTGTGAGAGGCTGGGTATGCACAAGACCCGCACTACTCCTCTCCATCCTCAAAGTGATGGCCTTGTGGAGCGCTTCAACAAAACGCTTGGACAGCAGCTGGCCATCGTCTCTGCCAAACACCAGCGTGACTGGGACAAGCACCTGCCTATGGTCCTCATGGCATGCCGCTCTGCTGTCCAAGACTCCACCTCCTGCACGCCTGCCCTCCTCATGCTGGGGAGAGAGATCCGCACCCCTGCGGAGATGGCGTTTGGTCGGCCCCTGGATATCCCTCCTTTTCCCCCGGGGCCGGAGTATGCCCGGAGACTCCAGGACCACCTGGAGACAGCCCACAACTTTGCCAGAGAGCAGCTGGTGAATGCAGGTGTGAGGCAGAAAAAGAACTATGACATGCACACCCGGGGAAGGCACTTTGTGGCTGGGGAGCTGGTCTGGGTCTACAGCCCCCTAAGGAAAAAAGGCAGATGCCCCAAGTTGGACAGTCACTGGGTGGGACCCTGCAGCGTCCTGGAGAGGGTAGGGGAGGTTGTGTACCGGGTGCAGCTTCCTTCCAGGGGGAGAAAGGTGGCACTGCACCGGGACAGGTTAGCCCCATACAGAGGGGCCACTTCTCCCCAAACCCCAGGGACCCCCACAATTCCCCTTTCTGGCAATGACATTCTCCAGGCACCCACCCCCAGGTGCCGTCGACAAGGCTCCAGACGGCCCACTCTCCCTGTCTCCCTCCCTGTGTCACCGCGTGGTTCCCCGGAGCCACGGACTGTATTCCCCGTTCCCACTTCCTTGTCCCCCATATCCCTGCCTTTATCCCCTGGGTCCCAGAGGGGCAGCCCCCTGCCACGGATGGAGCCCCCTGTTTCACATCTGGACACTCTGCGACCATCACGGCCACGCAGGCAAAGGAGACCTCCGGGTCGCTTCAGAGACTTTGTTTGTTCCCTCGGGACGAGGGACTTTGTGGTGGGGGGGCTGTGTAACGACCCGCACAGACAGCTGTGGGTTATGTGTTAGGCTATTAGTGGATTGTGTCGTACTTACCAGTGTTTGCGGGGTCATGCCAATCAACCTGCTATCTGCCAATCACGGGAATGCCTGGAATGTTCTGATACCGGGTAGCCTGGTGGTTGACGGAGTTTAGCCATTGTTCTCTCTCTTACGTCTGGGCTTCACAAGAGAAGGTCACGGTTGGTTTGTAGGGTACCTTTCATTCATTTGGCGTGGGCTACGGCCAAACAGTAGCCTGTGTTAAGTTGGGTTAATAAACCGTCCATTCGTTAACTCCATCCTCTGTCTGGCCAATTGATCCTTTATTATCTAGTCAGGTTATTACAGTATTTTTACTTAAGTACTTTACACCACTGCCGCTATGTAATCAAAGCTGATTTCTGCAACATCTTCACTGCAAAAAAAGATGAGTGCATTACTTCAGTCCACTTTTGACTACCTTGTCAATATTTTGACAATATTAAAATCCATGTCTTCAATGTTTCTACGATTCGAAATAGCAAAGAAAATGTGTAAACTGCACATTCACTTACCTTTCCGATCACAAAGTGAGCTCCTATGTAGCTATTATCACTTCATTCATGTGTAAATCAATTCATACCCTGGCTTGTCTGGCTTTTGAGCTTCCCTCCCATTGTCTTATGCTACAGTATGCTTTTTGTTATAATATGATACTTTTTTCCTATCTCCCTTCCCTCCATCACATGGCATAGGCATAGCTCAGTACTACAGTAGTACACTTGTGGTGGAATGCAGGACTTAACAGCCAACTCACAAATACCAAAAAGGGATTTACTTTCCCTCAACAGGCAGCCAGTCTCGGAAGGGGGACTTGAAGAGTGAGAAGGCAAAGTCCAGGCACAGCTGCTCTTGGAGTGTTTGCAGTACTTGTGTATGTAGTGCATCTGTCTATCTCACTGCACCATGGATGATATGGCAAAAACAGTTTCTCAGCAGATTAGATTGAACTATGACAATAACAGTAGCTGTAGATAATGTAATGTAAAGTGGGATCTTGGAGGGTGGGGCGTCATTGAGGACATCAGGTGGATCAAGGTCCGGGAAAGGATACGGTAGGCATTTCAGAGCATGGCAGAACCCCTACATCCTGGTGAACAGGATCAGAGTGGAAGAGGAGGAGACAGAGGCATAGAAGTATGCAGAAAGAAAACACACAGGCTACAGGTAGATTAGGGGCTCTTTCAGCAGGACCCAACGTTTTGGAACGTTCAGATCGAAATATGTTATGTAGAACAAACATACCTCTCTCACATGTAGAAAATCCTAGTCCTTAGGGATTAGCACACTCACATACTCTGGGCTACAGTAGCTCCCCCTTACCCTCTGATAGGCCAGGTAAAATTGTCACCATATTGCTTACACCTATCCAACCCGCTCAGGTCTACAAGTGCATAGGGTATAAGGTCTAGGGGTTGATTTGGGAGTCAGGGATAGGCTCTTTCTCAATTTGTCTTTCTTTGATTCCTCACCTCATCTCTCTTCACTTCCTTCTCAAAATAGATTGGAGGAGAATATTTGGAGGAGAGGATGCGAGGAAGAAAAAGAGCCACATAATCACATAATTACTAATGTCTGTCACACAACTATCATGCTGCAGGAGAATGAGGAAAGACTCCTGTGCACATATGCAGATGCTTACCAGTATCTGTATGGCTGCTGACAAGTGCAGCCATTTGCTTTACCCTCACTTTGCAACATCTCACACTACTGCTTGTGGTCACGCCATATCACTGAGTCCCCGTTTAAGTATATGCATTCTTGATATGCCACACCTGTCGGATGGATGGATTATCTTGACTAAGGAAAAATGCTCACTAACAGGGATGTAAACAACATTTGAGAGAAATAAGCTTTTTGTGCATATGAAACATTTCTGGGATATTTTATTTAAGGTCAGTGTATTTTTAAATGCCTTTATTGTTATGGCATGTTCAATAGAACAAAAACTTGTTCTATTGAACATGCCATAACAATAAAGGCATTTTAAACTAAATATACAGTATGAAGAGTGCCTTGGTCTTCTTTTTTTTATGAGTAAACCTGTGTTGAGTTTAAAATGGTTATTCACTCGCCTCTTCCTTGCAAACTTCGCTCAGGCTGGTCGCTGTCACCTTGTCTGTACTTGACATTTCATCTTGATATACACTCACCGACCAGTTTATTAGGTTTACCCATCAACTACTAGGTCAGACCCCCCTTTGCTTTCAGAACAGCCTGAACTCTTCAGGGCATTTTTACAAGGTATTGGAAATGTTCCACAGGGATGTTGGTCCATGCTGCTGCGATGGCATCACGCAGTTCTTGCAGATTGGACGGCGGTACATTCATGCTGCGAACAGCACGTTCTATCTCGTCCCAAAGATGATCTATTGGGTTGAGGTCTGGAGACTGCGCAGGCTGGTTAAGTAAACTGAACTCACTGTCATGTTCCAGGCGATGTTTTTCCACTCCTCAATTGTGCAGTGTTGGTGATTGCGTGCCGACTGGAGCCACTTCTTCTTGTTTTTAGCTGTTAGGAGTAGAACCCGGTGTGATCTTCTGCTGCAATAGCCCATCCTGTGGTCTTCTGTTGCAATAGCTCATCCGTGACAAGGATCGAGGAATTGTACACTCTAAAATGCTATTATGCACACCACTGTTGGAAGCCAATCCAGGCTGAATCACATCGTGATTGGGAGTCCCATAGGGCGGTGCACAATTGGCCCAGCGTTGTCCGGGTTTGGCCGAGGTAGGCCGTCATTGTAAATAAGAATTTGTTCTTAACTGACTTGCCTAGTTAAATAAAGATTAAATTAAAAAACGTTAAAAAAAATTGTTGTACTCTACCGTTATTTGTGTCTTTGTGGCCTGCCTGTTAGCTTGCACGATTCTTGCCATTCTCCTTTGACCTCTCTCATCAACCAACAAGCTGTTGTTTTCGCCCGCATGGCTGCCGCTGACTGGATGTTTTTTGTTTGTCACACCATTCTCTGTAAACCCTAGACACTGTCATGCGTAAAAATCCCAAGAGAGGTACTGAATCCGGCGTGCCTGGTACTGACGATCATACCACGCTCAAAGTCACTTAGGTCACTCATTTTGCCCATTCTAATGTTCAATCGAACAGTAAGTGAATGCCTCGATGCCTGTCTGCCTGCTTTATATAGCAAGCCACGGCCACGTGAGTCACTGTCTGTAGGAGCGATCCATGTTGATTGTCAAGTCTGAAAAATAAGCTCAATAATATTCTAACCCTGCTCTAGACCGAGATTTTGTATTTAACTTTATAACATTAACCCTTATGATGGAAAATGTTATGTTTGTGCTTTTTTCATAACCAATTTCTGTGTTATAAGTTTGTGCTTTTCTAACAACCAATTTCTGTGTTCATGCAAGTGACTGATTGAACGTGCCTGGGAGGAATCCTCAATATCAGTAGAGCAATTTGGCAGTACGGCCAAAACTTTGTTTTGAGAACAAAAGGATTATTTCAGTTTCAGGGTCTCAGCTTGGAGAGAAGAAGCCTCGTGAGGTATTGGTCAGTCACATGCATGAACCAAACATTAATGATGAATACATTTTGAATGATGAATAAGCTAAAAAAAAAGCAAATATAACTTGTCTGTGTAAGCAGTATATAAGAGAAGTAACGGGACTGCCCCGGTTTAGCTCACTTCCGACCGGTTCTTTAAGCATCTAGAGTGCATTCGGAAAGTATTCAGACCCCTTGACTTTTCTACATTTTGTTACGTTACAGCCTTATTCTAAAATTGATTAAATAAAAAACAGAAACACCTTATTTGCATAAGTATTCAGACTCTTTGCTATGAGACTTGAAACTGAGCTCAGGTCTATCCTATTTCCATTGATCATCCTTGAGATGTTTCTACAACTTGATTGGAGTCCACCTGTGATAAATTCAATTGATTGGACATGATTTGTTGCTAATAGCAGTTGCTATTCCTCAAAAAGGTTATTGGAAATCTTCTTAGAGTTGTCCACCCGGCCAAACTGAGAAAACGTGGGAGAAGGGCCTTTGTTCAGGGAGGTGACCAAGAACCCAATGGTCACTCTGACAGAGCTCTAGAGTTCCTTTGTGGAGATGAGAGAACCTTCCAGAAGGACAACCATCTCTGCAGCACTCCACTAATCATGCCTTTATGGTAGAGTGACCAGATGGAAGCCACTCCTCAGTAAAAGGCACATGACAGCCCACTTGGAGTGAATGCCAAGCGTCATGTCTGGAGGAATCCTGGCATCATCCCTACGGTAAAGCATGGTGGGGGCAGCATCATGCTGTGGGGATGTTTTTCAGTGGCAGGGACTGAGAGACTAGTCAGGATTGAGAAAAAAGACTGGAACCTGATCAAACATCTCTGGAGAGATCTGAAAATAGCTGTGCAGAATGGCTCCTCTTCCAACCTGACAGTGCTTGAGAGGATCTGCAGAGAAGAATGAATAAAGGTGTGCCAAGCTTGTAGAGTCATACCCAAAAGACTGAAGGCTGTAATCAATGCCAAAGGTTCTTCAACAAAGTAGTGAGTAAAGGGTTTGAATACTTATGTAGGTTTGTATTTTTAAAAAAGTTTTAGCTTTGTCATTATTGGGTATTGTGTGTAGATTGAACCAGGTCGAGGTTCCTGCGGTGGACGACTGGTTTAGGCGCTCGGAGGAGACATGGGACGTCGCTCATGTGCGCCTTCAGCGGGCCGTGAGGCGTCAGAAAGTGAGGGTAGACCGCCACCGCAGTGAGGCCACGGTGTTCGTACCGGGGGACCGCGTCTGGCTCTCGACCCGAAACCTGCCCCTCTGCCTGCCCTGCCGGAAGCTGGGCCCGTGGTTTGTGGGGCCATTCAAAGTCCTGAGGAGACTGAACGAGTTTTGCTACAGGTTACAGCTTCCCCCAGATTACCGTATTAACCCCTCGTTCCATGTATCTCTCCTCAGGCCGGTGGAGGCTGATCCACTTCAGGAGTCTGAGGTGCGGGAGGTTCCTCCGCCACCTCTGGACATCGAGGGGGCCCCGGCATAGGCAGTTCGAGCCATACTGGACTCGAGGCGTCGGGCAAGGGGCCTTCAGTACCTCGTAGAGTGGGAGGGGTACGGTCCGGAGGAGAGATGCTGGGTGCCGGTGGAGGACGTATTGGACCCTTCGATGCTGCGGGATTTCCACCGTCTCCATCCGGATCGCCCTGCGCCTCGTCCTCCGGGTCGTCCCCGAGGTCGGTGTCGGCGCGCTGCTGGAGCCACTCGTCAAGGGGGGGGTGGGTACTGTCACAACTTCCGCCGAAGTCGGTCCCTCTCCTTGTTCGGGTGGCGTTCGGCGGTCGACGTCACCCGCTTTCTAGCCATCGCCGATCCACTTTTAATTTTCCATTTGTTTTGTCTTTGTTTTCTACACACCTGGTTTCTATTCCCCAATTACATGTTCATTATTTAACCCTCTGTTTCCCCCATGTTTGTGTTTGTATATAATGTTCAGGTCGTTACTTGTTGGCTGGTATTGTTTGCCGGGTTCGTTATTACGCCCGTTATTTACGAGTGACCGGTTATTTCACGCACCTTTAGTATTTGTTTTATACTGGTGCTGTTCGTGGAATAAATTACCTTGTACACTCATCTCTGCTCTCCTGCGCCTGATTCCATGCACCAGTTACCCACAGCCTGACAAAGACATATCAATGTCTCTCTGTGAAACGTGATTGAATCACCCTCCTTTCATTTAATTCTAGAACAGCAAAGGGGTTAATATCTGTGAATGAAAATGAAATTCCTGGTGGCAATAAAGTTAGCATTGCAGTGTATATCATGGGCCACAAATGCCAATATTTTCATTTCAACTCCCCATTCTTCTCACACATTCAATAAATGTTGTTCTCCCATTGGCTACAGATAAACACGTTTGACCCTATCTAGTGGTCCTCATTCATTTTAATGAGTTTGAGAATCATGTCACTGCTGATTTCTCCATTCTAAATTGTTACCTTGTCCAACAATCAACAATGTATGTCAATGTTTTCTTTTCAAGACAATTCTACCCCATCTGAAATGCAGTTAGTCTTTGTCACATGCATTGCAAGTGCACTTATTGCCACAGTATTGCTATTAACACTTTTGATAGTTCTATTACATCTGACACTATATTCTGTGTTCGTTCTGAGTCACTGGGATACTTCCAATGCATATCCTGCAACGTCCCAACCTCAAGAGCATGCAGTGGCTGTGTGTTCCCCTAGCAACCAAATATTGAATCTGGTGATGGATATGAAAGCATAAACTTCCCATTTGAGGGATGCTTTATGAGTTTTGGATGGACACATTTGAACAAAGACAGAGACCTTGCTCTGAGCCGGTGGGAAAAATGGAATTCTTGGCGGTAATACAAGCTGGGCCTCTTCAGATAACAACCTTCCCATGGGGCTCACCGATAGCGCTTTATTACAATACAGGGGGGCTCTTTTGAAGAAAATGCTGATGATATTCATAAAATAAACAGATATAAACAGATGGCATTGCGGGACAGATTGCGGCAATTTGAAAACAAATACGTATTTATGAGCAAATATAAACATGATGTAATCGTTGTTAATTCATAAAGAGGGGAAGGTGCATCAGATATTTGCGTTTGAAAAACGAACCGTTCCTTAGCATGCAAACAAACAGTTTCTTTGGAGGATTGTGTATAGTTTTGTTTCTTAATATCGACTTTGGAAATCAGGGTCTGAAAGATGACATGGTTTCTGGGATTTTGCAATAGAGATAAATGATGGTGTACCCTATAGGCCCTGGTCAAAAGTAGTGCACTACATATGGAATAGGGTGCCATTTTGGACACATTGATTGACTGATTTATTTATGGTTGGATTAGAGCTGTGCACAACATAAACTAGCTGTGTTCTTTACCCACTAGTTCAATCATTCAACTTCTTTCTTCTCTGAGTGGGTTGGTAAACTGCTCAAACGTTCTTTTGCTAGAATGTAATGACTTGTAAAGGGCATGTAAGCTAACCAAGAAGTCAGTGCATAACATATAAAAGTATTTGTAACATAAACCTTGTAAGCTACTCTAGTCTACAGGGTGTTTTGAGCTAGTTTAGAGGAGATAAGCAGTGTCTGCATCCCAACTGGCAACCTATTCCCTATATAGAGCACTAATTTTAACCAGAGCTCTATGGGCACTGGTCAAAAGTAGTGCACTGGAAATATGGTGTCATTTGAGACACAGCCAATGAGTGGGTGTATCTGAAGGAGGAGGCGGGGCGGGTCAATCTTCACGCTCTGCAAACTCTGATGAACATTTCAGGAACCATAAAAGAGAGGCCTTATAATTAAATCATTATTTAACTGCCACATAAATTACATAACACTTTGATGGGGACACTTTCTCATGCTTATACCCCTCCAGAAACCACGAGGTAGCCTAAAGCCTGGTGGTAGCCTGGTGGTTTACACTGTATATTTCAACAAATGACCCTCGGCTGTGGTAGATAGTAAGATTATTCTAACATGACATCCAGTATACTGTACCTGAGATAACTAGCATGCAGTGCTATTGTGCCAAGACAACTCCTGTAGAGACAAAGACATTTCTAATATAGATTACCCTCCCTGATATTCAGAACTATGCAATACTACTGTATGTAGATCTACAGTGCATTCAGAAAGTATTCAGAGCCCTTGATTTTTTCCCACATTTTGTTACGTTACAGCCTTATTCTAAAATGGACAAAAAATGCATACATTCTTATCAATCTACACACAATACCCCATAATGACAAAGCAAGAACAGGTTTATATAAATGTTTGCAAAAGTATTACAAATAAAAAACTGAAATACCTTATTTATATGTATTCAGACCCTTTGCTATGAGATTCAAAACTGAGATCAGGCGCATCCTGTTTCCATTGATCATCCTTGAGATGATTCTACAACTTGATTGGAGTCCACCTGTGGTAAATTTAATTGATTGGACATGATTTGGAAAGGCACACACCTGTCTATATAAGGTCCCACAGTTGACAGTGCATGTCAGAGCAAAAAACAAGCCATGAAGTCGAAGGAATTGTCCGTAGAGCTCCGACACAGGATTGTGTCGAGGCACAGATCTGGGGAAGGGAACGAAAAAATGTCTGCAGCATTGAAGGTCCCCAAGAAAACAATGGCCATTCTTAAATGGAAGAGGTTTGGAAGCATCAACACTCTTCTTAGAGCTGGCTGCCCGGCCAAACTGTGCAATCGGGGGAGAAGGGCCTTGGTCAGGGAGGTGACCAAGAACACAATGGTCACTCTGGTAGAGCTCCAGAGTTCCTCTGTGTAGATGGGAGAACCTTCCAGAAGGACAGCCATCTTTGCAGCACTCCACCAATCAGGCCTTTATGGTAGAGTGGCCAGATGGAAGCCACTCCTGAGTAAAAGGCACATGACAGCCCACTTGGAATTTGCCAAAAGGCACCTAAAGACTCTCAGACCATGAGAAACAAGATTCTCTGGTCTAATGAAACCAAAATTGAACTCTTTGGCATGAATGCCATGCTTCACATCTGGAGTAAACCTGGCACCATCCCTACTGTGAAGCATGGTGGTGGAAATATCATGCAGTAGGTATTTCTTTCAGCGGCAGGGACTGAGAGACATGAACGGAGGATCGAGGGAAACATGAACGGAGCAAAGTACAGAGAGATCCTTGATGAAAACCTGCTCCAGAGCGCTCAGGACCTCAGACTGGGGTGAAGGTTCACCTTCCAACAGGAAAATGACCCTAAGCACACAGGCAAGACAATGCAGGAATGGCTTCGGGACAAGTCTCTGAATGCCCTTTACTAGCCCAGCCAGAGCCCGGACTTGAACCCGATCGAACATCTCTGGAGAGACCTGAAAATAGCTGTGCAGCGACGCTCCCCATCCAACCTGACAGAGCTTGAGAGAATCTGCAGAGAAGAATGGGAGTAGCTCCCCAAATCCATACCTAAGAAGACTCGAGGCTGTAATCGCTGCCAAAGATGCTTCAACAAAGTACTGAGTAAAGGTTCTGAATACTTATCTAAATGATATATTATTATTTTTTTTTTATAAATGTGCAAAAATGTCTAAAAAACAGTTTTTGTTTTGTTATTATGGTGTATCAATGCCCTCAATCTCACACAAATTATCAAGGAAGCTACCAGGTACAACCCTAAATCCGTAAACACGGGCACACTCATAGATACCAACCTGCCCTCTAAATACACATCTGCTGTCTTCATCCAGGAACTAAGCGATCACTGCCTCATTGCCTGCGTCCGTAATGGGTCCGCGGTCAAACGACCACCCCTCATCAATGTCAAACGCTCCCTAAAACACTTCAGCGAGCAGGCCTTTCTAATCGACCTGGCCCTCATATCCTGGAAGGATATTGACCTCATTCCGTCAGTAGAGGATGCTTGGTTATTCTTTAAAAGTGCTTTCCTCACCATCTTTAATAAGCATGCCCCATTCATTTAAAAAAAACTGAGAACAGATATAGCCATTGGTTCACTCCAGACTTGACTGCCCTTAACCAGCACAAAAACATCCTGTGGCGTACTGCATTAGCATCGAATAGCCCCAGCGATATGCAACTTTTCAGGGAAGTTAGGAACCAATATACACAGGCAGTTAGGAAAGCAAAGGCTAGCTTTTTCAAACAGAAATCTGCACCCCTATTACTAGCCTGTTCTCTTTCGTATTGTCTGAGATCCCTAAAGATTGGAAAGCTGCCATGGTCATCCCCCTTTTCAAAGGGGGAGACACTCTAGCTCCAAACTGTTTCAGACCTATATCTATCCTATCCTGCCTTTCTAAAGTCTTTGAAAGACAAGTTACCAAACAGATCACCAACCATTTCGAATCCCACCGTACCTTCTCCGCTATGCAATCTGGTTTCCGAGCTGGTCATGGGTGCACCTCAGCCACGCTCAAAGGTGCTAAACGATATTATAACCGCCATTGATAAAAGACAGTACTGTGCAGCCGTCTTCATCGACCTGGCCAAGGCGTTCGACTCTGTCAATCACCGCATTCTTATCGGCAGACTCAACAGTATTGGTTTCTCAAATGACTGCCTTGCCTGGTTCACCAACTACTTCTCAGACAGAGTTCAGTGTGTAAAATCGGAGGGCCTGTTGTCCGGACCTCTGGCAGTCTGTATGGGGGTACCACAGGGTTCAATTCTCGGGCCGACTCTTTTTTCTGTATACATCAATGATGTCGCTCTTGCTGCTGGTGATTCTCTGATCCACCTCTACGCAGACGACACCATTCTGTATACTTCTGGTATTTCTTTGGACACTGTGTTAACAAACCTCCAGACGAGCTTCAATGCCATACAACAATGACTGGAACGAATTGCAAAAATCACTGAAGCTGGAGACTCATATCTCCCTCACTATCTTTAAGCATCAGCTGTCAGAGTAGCTTATCGATCATTGCACCTGTACACAGCCCATCTGGAAATAGCCCACCCAACTACCTCATCCCCATATTGTTATTCTTTTTTTTGCTACTTTGCACCCCAGTATCTCTACTTGCACATTCATCTTCTGCACATCTATCACTTCAGTGTTGAATTGCTAAATTCTAATTATTTCGCCTCTATGGCCTATTTCTTGCCTTACCTCCCTAATCTTACTACATCTGCACACACTATATATAGATTTTTCTATTGTATTATTGACTGTACATTTGTTTATCCCATGTGTAACTCTGTGTTGTTTGTGTCACACTGCTTTGCTTTATCTTGGCCAGGTTGCAGTTGTAAATGAGAACTTGTTCTCAACTGGCCTACCTGGTTAAACAAAGGTGAAATAAAAAATAAATAAAAGTATCGTGTGTAGATTTATGAGGGGAAAAAAACAATTTAATCCATTTTAGAATCAGGTTGTAACGTAACAATTTTTTTTATTAATCAAGTGGTCTGAATACTTTCCGAATGCACTGTATGTATGTAGACCTATGGTGGTCCTGGACAGCTCAAAAATGATTTGAGTACGATAAGTTTTGAAGGAGGATTTTAAAGGATTGCAAGGGTCAGAGTGCGTACCTTCTCTTTTTTTCTACTGCTTATGGACAAATGCTGTGAGTGTTTTATCTTTGCTTAAATCATTGACATGAACATGCTGCATTTGGATAATATTATGGATATGTCTATTCGGTATATCTCTGTGTAGCTGCAGTGTGGGTGGCTTTACAAGAGAGATTTACAGTGACAGACCGGACTGGACTGGGGGCAGTTCCAAACAGAAGTGTGTGCAGGGCACTGCTGAAACCTAACCTTGTTTTATTGGTCTAGTACTCTACCACAGGTGTGTTGTAGAACTATGACGTGGAACACAGATCTGGAATACTTCACCATCAAATGCCGAACCCAATACCTCGCAAGAGAATTCTCACCGGTTATTGTCATGGCCGTTTATTGCATATCCTGTGGCCACATTTGTTGGAGCTAGGGACTTTAACAAATTAAATCTGAGGAAAATTCTACCAACACATTTTCTGTGTTACACACGGAGAGAGGACGACACAATCGCCATTGCACTGCACACTGCCCATTGTTATTCTCCCTTCTGGGATGGCTACAAGGCATTGAAAATAAAACTTGTTCAAAAATAATTTGAAATTGACAAATTGAAACATATCCTATAGATCATGTGTGTTTTAATGCATGTTAAAGGTCCTGTTGCATAACAATCACATTTTGGAACAGTGAGTGCATTCTGACATCATGTGCATAAAACTCACGCTGGGGCGACCTTTAGAGATATTTGGAACTCGCATGTGAAAAGGTTAACATGTGACATTGTTACATACAAGGATATACCATGACATTATTATTACATCTAATTATTAATTTAATAAAACAACAAACATTTCAATGTAGTTTCTATGACATGAGTCCCATAAAAATACTGGTAGCCTTCATGTGTGTAGATTTTGTTTATGTTGGCCAATCAAAATGGCAAAGAGGCTCAATGTGTAGCAAGTGGACTGTGAGTTCACTAATGCAATGCAAGATGGAATAAAATTCCCAAATTAAAAGTTAGTGAAACGAGAAGGAGTAGGCTACAATGAGCAGCCAACAGGTAGGCTGTTGTTTTATCTGAATGGGGCTGGGGAGAAAGCGCAGCGTGTAGCCTCAATTAGCCAAGCTAGCTATAACTGGCTAGCTTAGCTAGTTTGCTAGCTAGGTTCTCTAGGCTACTCCAGTCAAGACAGGTACTGTTATATAGGATGATAAATAACTTTGTGTCTGCTACAACTTAGCTAGTCTTGGTTGTAGCCGAGTTGCCTTGGCTACTGCTTGACTGCTTCTCTTTCTCTCCCGTTTGCTCGACTCCTCCGCAGCTGCAGCAATAGAGTGATAGCCTCGCTCCCTTGCGTAGCAGTCCTCAGGTTAAAAACATAACTTAAAAAACACATGTATTTTGAATATCCAGATATCCAAGAAAAAATGTAGGATACTATTCGATTATTATTAAATTATTTCAAACCCCATCCCTACTTCAGACAATCACAGATTACAAAGGGAAAACCAGCCACATTGTGGACAGCAATGCCTTACTTCCAGACAAGCTTAACACATTCTTCGCCCACTTGGAGGAAAACAACACAGAACTGCCATCGGGGACCCCCGTTGCTCATGAGGACTGCGGGCTCCAGATCTCTGTAGCCGATGTGATTAGAACTTTCAAGAGTGTTAACCCTCATAAGGCTGCAAGCCTGGACGGCATACCAAGCCGCGCCCACCAACAGGCTGGAGTATTTACGGACATATTCAACCTCTCCTTATCTCAGTTGGTTGTCCCCACTTGCTTCAAGATGTCTGCCATTGTTTCTGTACCCAAGCAAGTTAACTTTACTGAACTAAATGACAATCACCCCATTGCACTCACCTCTGTCATCATGAAGTTCTCTGTCTGGGAACGCGAAATACAAATACCTCTATATGCTATAACTTCAATTTCTCAAACATATGACTATTTTACACCATTTTATAGATACACCTCTCCTGAATCGAACCATGTTGTCCGATTTCAAAAAGGCTTTACAGCAAAAGCAAAACATTAGATTATGTTAGGAGAGTACCCTGCCAAAAAAAATCACACTGCCATTTTCAAAGCAACTAGCATGCATCACAAATACCCAAAACACAGCTAAATGCAGCACTAACCTTTGACAATCTTCATCAGATGACACTCCTAGGACATCATGTTACACAATACATGCATTTTTTGTTCGATAAAGTTCGTATTTATATATAAAAACAGCATTTTACATCAGCGCGTGACGTTCAGAAAATATTTTCCCTCAAATGCTTCCGGTGAATCAGCGCTACAATTTACAAAATTACTATTGGAAAACATTGTTAAAATGTAATATTGTCATTCAAAGAATTATAGATTAACATCTCGTGAATTGCCAGATTTAAAAATAACTTTACTGGGAAATCACACTTTGCAATAAACGATGTGGTATGCTCAGAAAAATAGGCTAGGCGATACATGTTAGCGCCATCTTGGAACCATCTAAAATCAAATATACTATTGTAAATATTCCCTTACTGTTCGGGGTGTGTGTATTATGTAGAGGGTAGTTGATTTATGTATTCCGGGGTTTTTTGGTCACTGCTCTATGTTAGTTTATTTCTATGTTCTTTCTAGTTAGTCTGTTTCTATGTTTAGTTAATTGGGGTGTGGACTCTCAATTGAAGGCAGGTGTTGTCTAGTTGCCTTTGATTGAGAGTCCTATATATTAGGGTGTGTTTGTGTTTATAAATTGTGGGAGGTTGTTTCTTATTTTGCCTGTGTGAGCCTGACAAGACTGTTTTGTTGTTCGTGAGTTCTTCGTTTTGTTATTTTGGTATTCTTTTTATTTAAAATAAATAACAAGATGAGCATCCACATTCCTGCTGCGTTTTGGTCCTCTATCCCCGACAACAACCGTTACACTTACCTTTGATTATCTTCATCAGAAGGCACTTCCAGTAATCCCAGGTCCACAACAAATGTAGTTTTGTTCGAAAAAGTTAATAATTTATGTCCCAATAGTTCCTTCTTGTTAGTGCGTTCCGAAGGCTACTCATAATGTACTGAAGCGCGTGGGACTTGTCGTCGCGAATGTGCAAAAAAATATATTTACGTTCGTTCAAACATGTCAAACGTTGTATAACATAAATCTTTAGGGCCTTTTTCAACCAGAGCTTCAATAATATTCAAGACGAACGATTGCATTGTCTTACTAAACGTTTCGGAACAAAAGGGCTCCCATGGGCGCCTGCGTCATAGTAGTAATGGCCCTCCCCCTGTGACCAACTTCCCAAGCCTCTCTTTGGGTCAGTTTCTACCATAGAAGACTCAAACCACTGTGTAAAGACTGTTGACATCTAGTGGAAGCCTTAGGAAGTGCTAAATGATTAATAAGTCCCTGTGTGTTTCAATGGCAAAGGCTTGAAAGTGATTCCACCAGGGGCGAAAATCTGATATCAACTTTGGAGGGGACAATTACATGAAATTTTCTCAAGAGCAATTCCTGAGGGGGACACCAAAAGTAGTGCTGTAACACATAACCTACATTGTAATATGGTAAATGTATATTGAGGAACCAAAGAAATAAGGTGTTTGCCGTACTCCTAACTACCGGTACCCAAAACTACACAACTAATCACAACAGCAATACCATTGCCTTTAACAAATCTTAGTTCAGTCACCAGTTTAAGTTGAGAGTGGGGGTATCCATGGCATTTTCCAATTATGTTCCTATTTTACAAGTCAAAAAAATTGAGAACCTTTCATAATGTTGCCAAACAAAGACTCAACAAACTTACATGAGACTCCCTGTCTCTGCCAGTCTGTCCCTGCATATCTGTCCCCAACTCTGCTGTCTGTGTGCCATCTGTTGCCTGCTCTGCCTAATGACATCATTGTGAAACATTTCCATTAGAATTTCATTTCTTTCTTATGAACATTTTATCAACTAGTCTTTGAGATATTAGGTTACTAGGGTTCTTACTATGCGTTTTGGTGTATTGAAAAATACTCTGATGTCCGTCTTTTATTTTTCTGCCATTTTTCTACCTGGCTGGCTGGCTACACACACACACAGTGTGTAGGTTATTTTACAGTAGGAGATGGGCTTCTATCATCTATCATTCTATTTGGGCTTCGATCTAAAAGGTAGCTAGCAAATGTGAAACGGATTAAAATGACAAGAGTTGACAGCTGTATGAGTTCACCATTTACACAACATATGCTGCAACCTTTTGTAATTTTAATAGTTTGTTTCATATTGGCTGGCTTCCAACAATAGCTGAATTTGCAAAGCTAGCGAGCACCAAATCAGTTTCAGTGGTGTTTGCTATAATCTTTGCTACCCGGGTTAAATAAAGGTGAAATAAAATAAATAAATAAAAGTTCCCTTGCGACAATTTAGCTTTTGCAACGAGACCATTAAATATATTTAAGACAATGGTAGAAGAGAGTGTAGTTCTGCATGCTGATCTTGGAATAAATTGACGATAGCAAAGATTCCATCTTTGACGACGCCACATAAATGGAATAGGTACTAGCTAGCTTAATAGTTAATATTTGCGCGCTAGCTCTGCATATTCAGCTAGTGTGCAGGTTAACCTCACGTCAGTTACGTGCATTGAGTGCCTTTCAGACAGTAGACATGACCCATCTGTTACCTTGCCAACTAAGGAACTGGCAGTGGATCAAACCATTGAGGCAAAGGGTGGGGGGGGGGGTCGCAATCTTTTGAAACTTAAAAACGCGCTATTAAGTGTCTATAATCAGCACAATTGCTTTCATTGCGTATTATTAATATTATTTAAATTACATAGTTATGTTTCAGTGATATATTGGGGGGGACGAATCATATTTTCCCCCCATCCCCCCCGGGATTTCCGCCCCTGGATTCCACACATCAGATTTCCACTTCTTGTTAGGATTTGTCTCAGGGTTTTGACTGCCATATGAGTTCTGTTATACTCACAGACACCATTCAAACAGTTTTAGAAACTTTAGAGTGTTTTCTATCCAAATCTAATTATATGCATATTCTAGTTACTGGGCAGGAGTAGTAACCAGATTAAATCGGGTACGTTTTTTATCCGGCCGTGCAAATACTGCCCCCTATCCCCAACAGGTTTTAAGAGGCTAGACAAGGACCATATAACCTCCACCTTGCCCCGACACCAAGACCCACTACAATTTGCATGCCACTCCAACAGTTCCACGGATGACACAATCGCTATTGCACTGCACACAGCCCTATTCCACCTGGACAAAAGGAATAATTACATGAGAATGCTGTTCATCGACTACAGCTCTGCTTTCAACACGATAGTGCCCTCCAAGTTTGTCACTAAGCTCAGGGCCCTGGGTATGAACTCCTCCCTCTGCAACTGGGTCCTGCAATTCCTGATGGCCGACTCCAGGTGGTGAGGGTAGGCAACAACACCTCAAAACGGGGACCCTACAGAGGTGTGTGCTCAGCCCCCTCCTGTGCTCCTTGTTCACCCATGACTGCGTGGCTACGCACGACTCCAACTCAATCATCAAGTTTGCTGATGACACGGCAGTGGTAGGCCGGATTACCAACAATGACAAGACAGCCTACAAGGAGCAGGTGAAAGCCCTGGCAGAGTGTTGCCAGGAAAATAAGGTGAGAGACTGATAAACAACTTGTCTCACCAGGCCATCAGACTGTTGAACAGCCATCACTAGCCAGCTACCTCCTCGGTACTCAGCCCTGCACCTTGAGACTAATGCCTCATGAATATAGAGTCATTGAATGCTGGTCACCTCATATTCTGTTTAGATACTGTTGGAGGCTCCGGACTGCGGGCCCTCTCAGGAGGCTCCGGACTGCGGGCCCTCTCAGGAGGCTCCGGACTGCGGGCCCTCTCAGGAGGCTCTGGACTGCGGGCCCTCTCAGAAGGCTCCGGACTGCCGGCCGTCTCAGGAGGTTCCGGACTGTAAAACGTCGCCGGAAGCTCTGGACTGGGAACTGTCGTCGGAAGCTCTGGACTGGGAACTGTCGCCGGAAGCTCTGGACTGGGAACTGTCGCCGGAAGCTCTGGACTGGGAACTGTCGCCGGAAGCTCTGGACTGGGAACTGTCGCCGGAAGCTCTGG
This sequence comes from Salmo trutta, assembly GCF_901001165.1. Lineage (NCBI taxonomy): Eukaryota > Metazoa > Chordata > Actinopteri > Salmoniformes > Salmonidae > Salmo > Salmo trutta. The sequence goes on along the minus strand of NC_042983.1, from coordinate 8,578,081 downwards.
ACTGGGAATGCGCACTGGAGGCCTGATGCGTGGGGCTGGCACAGGTGGCGCCAGACTGGTAACACGCACCTCAGGGCGAGTGCGGAGAGCAGGAACAGGACACACCGGACTAGGCAGGCGCACTGGAGGCCTGATGCATTGGGCTGGCACAGGTGGCGCCAGACTGGTGACACGCACTTAAGGACGAGTGCGAGGAGCAGGCACAGGATATACTAGACTGGGGAGGCGCCCTAGAGGCCTGATGCGTGGGACCGGTACAGGTGGCACTGGACTAGGGACACACACCTCAGGGAGAGTGCCGAGGAGGAGGCACGGGACTTACTGGGCTGTGAAGGTGCACTGGAGACCTGGTGCGTATAGCCAGCCTCAATTGTACCGGAACTTTAACACACTTCTCAGGACGAGTACGGGGAGCTGAAACAGGACGTACTGGGCTGTGAAGGCGCACTGGAGACCTGGTGTGTATAGCCGGCCTCAATGGTACCGGAACTTTAACACTCTTCTCAGGACGAGTACGGGAAGCTGACACAGGTGGCATTGGATGACTAACATGCTCCTCAGGGCGAATGCTGTGCATACTACGCCAAACCAATAGCTCTCTCTCTTCACTCTCCTCCAATTTATCCAACAATTCCTCAAACGTCTCTAAATCTCCCCTCCGTTCACTCTCCTCCAATATTTCCTCAACGGACTCTGACTCACCCCAATATTCCTCTTTGCTCTCCGACTTGTCCCTTGGCCTCGCCGACCAACCCATGTGCCCCCCCCAAAAAAATATTTTGAGGTTGCTTCTTGGGCTTGCGTTGTTGCCGTGCTAGTTCCTCGTATCGTCGCCGTTCCTCTCTCGCTATTTCTGCCTGCTTCCATGGCAGGGTCTTGTCCCCTGCCATTACCTCCTCCCAGGTCCAGGATGTCCTCCACTCTCTTCTCTCCAGGATCCCTGCTCCTCCTGGGCACGCTGCTTGGTCTTTGGTGGTGGGAGATTCTGTCACGGCTGTCGTAGGATGAAGGAGCGGACCAAAGCGCAACGTGTGTATCGTTCCACATTTTCTTTATTAAACTGTGAAACTATGCAAATACATATAAATAAACTAATAAACAAAACAACAAACCGTGACGAAGCGGTGCAACATACACTAACTCAAAATACAATCTCCCACAACCCCAGGTGGGAAAACAACAACTTAAGTATGATCTCCAATTAGAGACTACGATGTCCAGCTGCCTCTAATTGGAGATCATCCCAAAAAACAACAACATAGAAATACAGAAACTAGAACATAACAACAGAGAAAATCTAAACTAGGCAAAACCCCATCACGCACTGACCTACTCTACCATAGAAAATAACAGCTTTTATGGTCAGGATGTGACACACAAATACACCGTGTATTTATATTCTGAATTCTCACACATGCTCACTCTAATCTAGCTACTTTAGATAGTTATTTCATGTTTTTTGTATTTGCGAGACATTCTGATGCACTGTTGCAGCTAGTAATATAAGCTTTTCACTGCACCTGCCATATAATCTGCCATATTCTTGATACAGACGGAAACTGTTGAACGTGAAAAACCCAGCAGTGTTCCAGTTCTTGACACAAACCTGTGTGCCTGGCACCTACTACCATGCCCCATTCAAATGCAATTAAATATTTTGTCTTGCCCATTCACCCTCTGAATGGCACACATACACAGTCCATGTCTCAATTGTCTCAAGGATGAAAAATAAGTTTTTAATCTGTCTCCTCCCCTTCATCTACAGTGATTGAAGTGGATTCAACAAGTAACATCAATAACGGATCGTAGCTTTCACCTGGATTCACCTGGTCAGTTTATGTCATGGAAGAGCAGGTGTTCTTAATGTTGTGTACACTCAGTGTATAGCTACTGCACTTCAGAGAACCCTAACGGCCTGTTAAAGGGTATGATTCACCAAAAAGTGAGTCAAAAAATTTGCAAAAAAAGGTAAATGGAACACGTCTTTGAACACATTTTACTTACAGTATATCGCAACAAAAAAACTGGTCAGGTTCAGTTTCAGATTAAGATTTCCCGCTGTATAACTGGATAGATTGGTATACTACAGTGCAACTGAGGACAGCAAATTTGGTTGTAAATCTGGAGAACCAAAACATTTTAATCATCTACTACACAGTAGTAAAGACAGCAGGACATCTGTCATTCAGCTGAAGAGTAATGTAGGTCAGGCAGCTTGTTAATTCTTTCTCTCACAAACACACGGGCATTATTAAAAAACTGCAGCTTCCTGCAGTATAAGTCCAGTCATACTTACTAAGGACAACTCACCATGCCCTTCCCTGGGTAGGTACGATGCTGCTCCCAAGGTGGTGCTAATGATGATGAATTTTGGCACACCAGGAAGTCTGTCCCGTGCCATACAGTAGGAACAGCGGAGATTGGATTAGCCGACTGTCAGTCAATCATGTGGGTGTTGATGTGAGCCCACCATGAAACATCCAAACAGATGGCTTGCCATTAAGGCTTTCAGAATGCACCCCCACCCAGACCAGCCTGGCTGTGGACATGCACACTGGGTAAGATACAGTAAGCTCCTTAGTTTATGTCCATGCCTTTCAATAATTTGGTTCTCTTTATCAACACATTATTATGATCATTTTTTATTGATTCACCAAAAACATTGTGAAGGCCCCCTCTAATGGGCCATGTCAATGCTATGATCTATACAATAGGTAAAACAACTGATTTTGTTTGTAGATAATGTTGAAAATTATTTAATGTGACTTAATGAGTTTCCTATCCATAAATCCCAGATAGCTGATAGCTGAGCGATGGGTCTATTTTGGGGCAGGGCAAGCAACGACCCCCCTACACCAAAACAAGCAGCAGAGTAGAGGAGGAGACTAGAGTCCAAGCAGAGCAGGTGTCTCTTGTGACATCTGCCTCAGTTCACTGGGGAACCACAAGCACCCGCAGCAACATTCAGCCCTGACAATGCCACTGAAGTGCCCTGCTCTATCTTCATATAAATAAGGTATTTGTTTCTATGTTTCTATGTGCTGGGATCCACTGATGCGTCACAATATATTTTTCTGATTTTTGTGTAGCGATGATTCATGATTTTCAGAGTGTAATTATTTATTTTGTTTTAGAAATTTTTAGGAAATGGTGGATTTGCATCATGACCATGTGTTGCAAAAAATCCTTAGTTTTATGAATCACTGTATTCTCTCAGTATATAATTTCGTGGTATGAACTGAAGCAGCTACAATTCAGAATTCAGAGACAAAATATTTTTTCTAAACAAAAAAACCCTCAAAAGATAGATTCAATCTCATGTAATATTGATGCGTTCATATTTGTTAATCAGCCCAATTTCCTTTTGTATTTAATCAGGCTGACAAGACAAACCCACAGGACTGTTTACCCAGACAAACTATTGATCCGTCCAGGTCCGTGTTAAATTGACCCAGGAGCATCTTATAAAGAGACAGTCATCGTTGAGCATTTGCCTTGAATCTGTGTACCTCTCCTTTACCAAGACCTGGCTTATCAGATTATCAGAAAGCCTGTTGTTAGTTACAGTTTGTAGGGTTTTGCAGGGATATATATATATCATATTTTGTGTATTTGTTGTAATCGCTCATTGATCTGATGAGGATAGAGTGGCGATATGCTTATGGATTAAAATTATGGCAGTGACAGAAAGGGCGGGGATAGAGAGTGGTGGAATGGCAATTTGAGTGAGATTGACAAGGAATTTAGGTCGAATAAGGGCCACAGGAAAGAGCCCCTCACAGAAGTTCAGGGCATGCTCATGACGAGTGATATTGAATCCCAGTCCAAGCGTGTCATCCTGTAAATAAATATCTAGGTTTGTGTCCCAGATGGCACCCTCTTCCCTGTATAGTGCACTATATAGGAAATGGGTGCCAATTGACTCAAAATCTATGCCAACAAAGAGACCAGTTGCTTTATCAGTTTAATCTGAGCCATTATTTCAGAGGCCCAGTGAGGGAATGGTGAGAGAGGTAGAGCAGCTCAAGGTAAATTCACTTTAGTATTCCATGTAAACACTCACTGTGAGTAAGAAGGGCGGCCATTTGTTTTTTTTTATTGAAAATTGTTTTCTAAAAGGTCAATGAGATGAGTTCTTCCGATCGTATTTTAAGTTCTGGTATATTTTAATGAGTACAATGCACACTGTAGACATAATAATGACTCATGGCCAGGTCTTATTAGTCCTTTTTCTCATGCATAGGTTGCTCTTTTCTGACAGGTTTCCAAGCAATTTCATTCAGCTCCCAATCTTGGTATTTTTAAACTGACAAAGCATAATTGCTTATCTTTCAGCTAGGCAAATGAGAGACTCTAAAACCCAAATGTCAGGATATGAAATTGATCTTTGGCCATGGCCGGGTAACAGGCCTTGTGTATTAAGCAGCTTTAGGTGTCTCCCAGGTCTTGAGTTATCTCTGTGTCTGGTAGCATGTGGTAGCCTGGAGAACATGGAGAGCATGTGACCTCTATGCTGGGTGGAGGAGGGTCCCAGCTTATTTTAGGGCAGGGGGACTTGAGACTGAAGCCGCTGCTGATCTGGCATCAGTCTGTCTGGGGAACGGATTAAGGGTGAGTGTAGAGGTGAAGGTCTTTAGACAGATCAGCAGCCCGTGGACCGCCCTAGTATGATCTTCACATGCAAACATGGATTATCCAGTCCTCAAATCCAAACAAGGGTGGTTTCTTGACACAGTTCATTTTCATGTGTCCGACATGGTTATTGTGTTGTGTCGTTGAGTTTATACAACAATCTTTTAGAATGTAGAGGTGTTACATTTTGGGATATAGGCCAGTAAATGACCTTGTGTGGGTAACTGACATTGAGCCGTGAATGGATTAGAGCCATCCATGGCATGTGCAGCAAACCATGTCATCTTCTTATCCGTTTTTATTTCAAAAGGTTCACACATGCCTAAGCCATTTATAGCAGTGCTTTAGACAAGATGCGCCACAAAACAGTGTTACCTTTAAGCTTGTCCCCAGGGAGCGCAACCTTGGAAGTCAGTAGGTTTTAGTTACTGCCGTCTTTGGCTTGTTCAGTCTCAAGTTAAATATTGTTTTAATAATGAGCACTTGGACTTGAGCGTTCTCCACACGCTACACCATGTTAACTTGTGTGCATATTTTATTGTGTCGAGCACTACCTGCATGTTTATACAATCATTTCAAATGATTCAAATATGATATGATAAAATCCTTTGAACAGTCAAGTAAGGCGAGCTATGAAAAGTATTGGCTAAACGGGGGATGAGTAAAGCTGTAATGGAAGCGTGTTCAAGTATGGGGGATGGAGCACACTCACACAAAACACACACAACCCTCGAGCAACCAGATATGTTGGAGATTTTGTTCTCTTTTGAATAGTTAATGAGCTTAGCATGAATGTGCGGGATGAGACGAACGGTACAGTGGTTAGGATGGAGGGAGGAAGCCCTGAGAATGCCATACGGCTTATGGCCTGCCAAAGATAACAGGCAGAACAATGCCTGGGGGGGAAGAGAGAGAGAGAGAGAGAGAGAGAGAGAGAGACTTGAGCGAGAGAGAGAGAGAGAGAGAGAGAGAGACTTGAGCGAGAGAGAGAGAGAAATCCTCAGTGGGAGAAGCTCTTAGAGGTATTTGATTGCAGAATTACCCCCACTTTACCTTGGCATGCCTGTAGGTCACACTTCACACATGGGGGAAGTTGGGCTGTGTGCTTGGAGACGAGAAGGCATTATTGCGGCATCCCGTTTAGAGAGCTTTGAGAGTGAACAAGCACAGGAGGATAGCACTTTACTTGAAAAATGTTGCTTTCCTGTAGCCTTTCATGTCTACCGTTAATGTTACCACGGTCAAGAAAGTGAGATATTTGAGATTCGGCCACCTTGTTCTATGTTCAGTAACTCACACGGTATCAATGAGAGTGCAACAGACGTTTACGTAATGCTCACTCACTTTGACGTGACATAATGCCGAGAAAAAAGTTAGGATAGATTTCTGCTACAGTACATGTTTACACATCACCCCATAACAAAAGGATAAGGACTCCACTTTTCTGTTCACCAACATACATCATTCATTGTAACAATTGACATTATGTGTTTAGGCACAGGATAAAAATGGATTCCTTTCTCATACATGAAATGTAATCATGCATTAGTGAGACATTTCCAAAGTTCCCATGGAAATCAGTGAATGAAGCATGTATTAGTAGGCTGCAGTGCACAACAGCAGCGAGATGTCGACTGAACAAAGCTTATAGGCCAGTAATGAACATCCATTAAGTTGTTGAAGCTGTGGAGGGTTCACGTTAATGTACGCCGCCACTGGGTCCTTTCATTGCCATCGGATTTGAAAGTTTAATGGCTCACATTTTCACTCTCTATTTTTATCCCCCAGTAATCATCACACACTACACTACTTTTGACCAGGACCCATAGGGCACACCAAATCATCATCATACAGTTTAGAACGCAGTATAGAACTCATTATCCATCTCTCTATTCACTTTTAAAGCACAATTATCTAAGCAAGCAAGTAAATGCGTTCATGTTCTTAATAATCACAGTCTTAACAAGTAGCTGATTTGGTTCTGAGTGTCAAAATGATGTTCTTAGTTACAGTGTTGCAAAAACGGTGAAAAATGGTGTTACTCCATAGCAAGGTTAGTGTGGAGGTTGTCTTATACGAGTATATTTAAACATGAATACTTCAACAGACTAATGTGGTCTCTTGATTGACACGGGGACTGGTGCGTTGGCTCCAGTCTCCAAAGTCAAGGTTTTCTTCCCAAATGATACCATATTCCCTACGAAGTGCACTTTTGACCAGAGCCCTATGGGCCCTAGTCAAAAGTAGTGTAATGTATAGGGAATAGGGTGAGATTTGGGACATATCCAAGCTCTCCGCCCCACCTACTACAAGCTATTTTCAGTTAGGTGATCCAAATGGAATGGCTTTAAACCTGGCTGGATCGAGACAATATTCACTCTGAAATGCAGAAACGTGGTGTGCATCTACGAGGGCTGGGAATTGCCAGGGACATCATAATACCATATTATCACGATACTTAGGGGCCGGTTGAGTTGGTTGAGTTGTCAATTAACGTGAATTCAACGTGAAATCAACAAAAAATTCACCATGTCGTTGGATTTAGGATAAACGTTTGGTCAAAATAAGACGCAATTCCTTTAGTTTTATGACTTTTTGCATATCCAATCAGTTTCCCACGTTGGTTCAATGTCATCACATTACATTTTTTGTTGTTGAAATGACATAGAAACCACGTTGATTCAACCAGTTTTTGCCCAGTGGGTTGCGATTCGATACTGCGATTTTATTGCGATTTGATGTTCCAAACTTATTGCTCACTATAATATAGTATGTCACCATATTATGTCTGCTGCAGAGATAGCATGAGAAAATGAGTTTTGATCAGTCATGGGAATAAAAGTGATGAAAATATGTTGGCTCACTATTTACAAAGAAAATGGAGAACAAGTTATAGGATGAAAAATAACAGAGTTTTGGTGCAGTTACATCTAGCGCCAGCACTCTTGACTTTTTCCACATTTTATTGTGTTACAGCCTGAATTTAAAATAGATTAAATTGACATTTGGTGTCACTGACCTACACATAATACCCCATAATGTCAAAGTGGAATGATGTTTTAGACATTTTTACAAATTAATTAAAAATGAATAAGTCAATAAGTATTAATCCCTTTGTTATGGCAAGCCTAAATAAGTTCAGGAGTAAATTTGTGCTTAACAAGTCACACAATAAGTTGCATGGACTCACTCTTTATGCAATAATAGTGTTTAACATGATTTTGAATGGCTACCTCATCTCTGTACTACACACATATAATTATCTGTAAGGTCACCCAGTTGAGCAGTGAATTTCAAACACAGATTCAACCACAAAGACCAGGGAGGTTTTCCAATGCCCCGCAAAGAAGGGCACCTATTGGTTGATGGGTAGCGTTTAAAAAAGCAGACATTGAATATCCCTTTGAGCATGGTGAAGTTATTAATTACATTTTGGATGTTGTAACAATACACCCAGTCACTACAAAGATACAGGCGTCCTTCCTAACTCAGTTGCCGGAGAGGAAGGAAACCGCTTAGGGATTTTACCATGAGGCCAATGGTGAATTTAAAACAGTTACAGAGTTTAATGGCTGTGATAGGAGAAAACTTGGGATGGATCAACAACATTGTAGTTACTCCACAAAAAAATTATATTTGTGGCATAGAATCATCACAGCTCTGCAGATTTTGTTGGGTGCATACACACACTCACATTCAAACGCACACATGTGCACACACATACACACATGTAAATAGTGCCACACATGCGCTCAGACGCATACAGTCGGCCTTGCTGTTTTGATTTTTGTTGTCCTTTATGTCTCTTATTTTTGCATTGTTGTTTTCTGTTGTTGTTTTCCATAGTTTTTCTCTTTTTTCCTCTTTTGTTCATTTTGTTGGTTGTTGGCGCATTGGGGGACGGTGGCTTCGGGGGGGGGGGGGGTCTTGGATGGTTGAGGGGCAGGACTTTGGGAACGGAACTGTGGGGGGATTTGTAATCGCTGCCAAAGGGGATTCTAACATGTATTGGCTCAGGGATGTGAATACTTACTGTATGTAAATTAAATATTTCATTTTCAATAAATTTGCAAACATTTCTAAAAACATGTTTTCACTTTGTCATTATGGGGTATTGTGTGTAGATGGGGGAGAAAAACGATCAATTTAATCCATTTTGAATTCAGGCTGTAACACAAGAAAAGGTAGAATAAGTCAAGGGATATGACAACTTTCTGGAGCACTGTACCTAGCAAAAAAACAAAATATATGTTTCTGACGAAAGAGTGACTGTCAGCAGGTATTGTTCCACTGACTTATATTTAAGTCATCTTGCAGACTCGCTTATCCAGAGCAATTAGGTTGAAGTGCCTTGCTCAAGGGCACATCGACATAATTTACACCTAGTCGGCTCAGGGATTTAAACCAGCAACCTTTCAGTTACTAGGCAGCTGTGAAGACTGAGAGGTTAGGTGAAAATGTTGAATACCCTATTATTAAGCAACACATGAATAAACAGATCATTAATTCCCCAAATATTCCCAAATCAAATCTGTTCCTCCTTCAGAAAATGAATTAATATTTGTGAATTTTATGTCTGGCAACTCTTTGCGAGGTCAATGCAATTCAATTAAAATAGCTTTATTTGTCCCCTTAGTGGAAACTCTATTAGGCCTATAGTGGTTCTGCAGAAATGACAAACAGGCACATAAATAAGCCTGCATCAGTTTGAGTCTAGACATAAAGTAGATGTTGCTGTTGTCTTTTCTCAATACTATGCTGTTGCCTTGAATAACATACACAGGCTAGAGTCGTTTAGAGGAAATAGATCAGCAATGTTCTCATCAGTGATATGAGACTAACAGCAGCAATTATGTCCTTTATAAGTCCGTTACCTTTGTCAATCAATTGAAAAAGAGCGAGGGAACCAGACTGAGAGAGAAAGAGAGAGAGAGAGAACGAGAGAGATATATAAAGAAAGGGAGAGAAACAGACAGCCAGAGGTAGAGAAAGAGAGGAAGTAGTTAGCTCAGCCTTGTCTGACACATAACTATCTAATCACGCCAAATCCAAATGGCCCAGCTCCATGGCTGCTTGGCACCGTGAGCTGGCACAGCCTGAACTCATCTGGCCCCCAGTTCCTCTGGATTGAGCTAAATACACACTGAGAGGGGGCTTCAACTCACTACAGTCAAGTGCTTTTGGCAATCAAGGAAAGAAGGAGAGAAAAAACACCTTGAAAAAAACACGCTCTTCTGTCTCTGGTTTCCATGGGCACAAGCAGTGGGTTGTGTTGTGTGTGTCACGGTGGACCAGGTATTGCTGTAGCTGTAAGGATAAGTTCCTCAAGCTCAATTAAATCTTTGGGTTTTACATCAGCTGGTAACTTTGTATGACCTGTTGTCGACCACCTCCATCAAAAAGTGTGTTTTCTCCTCTCCTACTCCTGGCCAGTTTGATTATATGATATGAAACCAGTTCCTATTCCAATCCAGGGCCCGTGTTCATAAAGTGTGTCAGAGTAGGATTGCTGATCTAGGATCAGGTCCTCCCTGTTCATATAACCTTATTAATGATGATCTAAATGGAAAACGGATCCTGGAACAGTAGTCCTACTCTGAGACGCTTCACGAATACAGGCCTAGACCTCTTTTTTTTCTTTTTCTGAGAGAGTGTGGCACGGATCATCTGCCAGTTGAAGTGCCAAGAGTGCCAGCTTCATTAGTGTGTGTGTCTGTGCGCCAGCTCCTTTTCATCCCGCAGAACAAACGGCTGCATTATTCAACCTGCCATCTCATCTTTCACTACAGTGGGCTACAGAGCCCAGCTATCACCGTGCCAGCAGGCTTGCACCGGCCACCGTCTCACAGCTTATCAGTTTATCACAGTCCCAAATGCCACCCTGTTCCGTATATAGTGCACCACTTCTGACCAGAGCCCTATTGGACATTGTCAAAAGTAATGCACTACATAGAGAATAGGGTACCATTTGGGAAACACACATTCTGTTCACAACAAGGCAATAGGATATGTGTGAATCACCAATGTCCAGTATTGATGCCACTGCTTCACACCCAACAACATTGGTTCAAGCCAGGCCAAAAATAATAATACACATTTCAGAACTGTCAAATCTAGTCAACACAGCAGTTTTACTGTTGTGTGTTTTGCAGATTTATGTGTTGGTAACCTCGTCCCCAGGCTCTGCTAACGCATATAGGGTTTCGACAGAGAGAGAGACGGCTGGTGGACCAGATTAATGTGACGGTAATAATCATAAACACTGTTCAGTAAGGACTGTTGACTTGTGGTGTGTTGAAGTGGTGCTATGTATGCTGATAAGCCAGGCACTGAGGAACCAGCCCAGACTGTCAGGGCAGTTGATCCCTCCCAGCAGCAGCAGCCCATCCCATTCCTCACCAGAGGATGAATGAATGTGTTTACATGGCATACTTGGCCACATAGACACAGTGCACTTTGCTTTAAGTAGCTTTTAAAGCCTTAGCTCCATTCTGTCCTGCTTGTGTTAATGGCCAAGTGATGATGTTAGGAGGTCAGGCGAGGTGGCAAGGCGGTAGGGCTGCAGTGCCAGTATCTCAGCATGGTCATGGAGTCTGCATAGCTAGCGCGTAGTGTTATTACATCCACATTTCAATCCCATCATGCCGTAGTGTTGTGTAGTGGGGGTAATGGCCGGGAAGGGTCCAGACCTGGGTTCAAATACTGTTTGACATTTTTCAAATTCTTTGAGCCTTTTTCAAACTCTAGCCTGCCAGGTGGACGGGACTTTGGGACTAGTCCATTAAGACAGGCAAGCTCAATGAAGCACATATAAAAAAATTCAAATGATTTCAAATAGTAGTTTAACCCAGGTCAGATGTGCTCATTTGTCTGTCTGCTGCAGACTGGAGGCCAGATAGGATTTGGACTCACCCTATCGCCGTATAATTTTTTTTGTCTCAACCTCTCTGCTTCTGTCCTGGCAGAACTCAGCTGATGAGGTTATTATCCGTATTCATAAAGCATCTCATAGTATGAATGCTGATCTAGGATCAGGTACCCTCTGTCCATATAAAATACTGTTCATTATGAAGTAAAATGCAATGCTGGTCCTAGATCAGTACTTCTACTCTGATACACACGGCTCCAGATTTCCTGTTTTTAGTGAAGTGACCCTTAGGCACTTGGCTCAGCATGACTGTTTGTTACTTGTGGGGAGATTCAGTCACAGTTTCACTGTCATACACAGAATCAGAATCATTAGAAATAGAACAATTTACCCTACACAGAATAAAATTAGTGAAAAAGTGTGATCGTTGTACAAACATTTACACCAATTTTGTTATACAGTATATGGCAGGGTTCCCCAACTGGCAGCCCGGGAACACTGGTGGTTTTGCTTGGCCCCCAAACATTTCTGAAAAAAATGGTATTTCATTTTTTCGAATTTTCAATTGTTGAACACAAAAGACTGTACACCAGGAAATCAGGTCTAAAGTTATTTTAATTTAGAAAATCTGTTCCCAAGTTTTCACACGCATAATAGAGACATGATCATGTACAAATGTAAGCAAGTTTTGAAGTTATTATCTTTGTCAAATATTATATTTGTTTGGACTTCTTGCGATCAATTTGACATCTTATTTTTAAATATGTTCCGACCATCAAAAATCATCCCGTGGCTGAATCTAGTTGACGATCCCTGGTATATGGTGTCTAAAGTGTTGGAAAACGCTGTCTCAGACACTGCTTCAGAATCTCCCATAAGTGTTCAGGATGAGAGCGGCAGGTCGCCTAGTGGTTAGAGCGTTGGACTAATAACCGAAAGGTTGTAAGATCGAATCCCCGAGCTGACAAGGTAAAAATCTGTTGTTCTGCCCCTGAACAAGGCAGTTAACCCACTGTTCCTAGGCTGTCATTGAAAATAAGAATTTGTTCTTAACTGACTTGCCTAGTTAAATAAAGGTAAAAGAAAAAAAAAAACATGGCACCCTATTCCCTTTATGATGCACTAGGGTGCCATAGGGCTCTGGTCAAAGGTAGTGCTCCATATAGGAAATAGGGTGCCATTTAGGATCCCAGTTCCTCTCAGATGGATCTTTCACACTTAATGCAGGGGACAGTGATGAATCTAAATGTGTCTGACTGTCTCTGATCCATATAGTAGTCTGTATGTCAGGTCATTGTGGTAATTGGAATTGACTCTACAGGCCACTGGAGAGCTTCAACAGTCCTCCAGGCCAGTGTGTTTGTGGAAGCGATTGGCAGCAAGTGTCCTATTTAATGATTTGCCTAAAGGAACGTAACTAACTGGTAGTATGTCTCCATTGGGTGTTAGCTAGGTATCAATGTCAAAGACAGTTATGAGGCACTGCTAATTTGAAATAGGCTATCATGTTACTTTTATTTCCATTATTAATGTTTAAGATGATGAGCAATTATAAGGGAAGACAAGGGAACAAATGAATGTGGCCCTATTTGAATGTGTCTAAGACTGAGACAGAGGTTGTATCTTCCAGACCTGGGTTAAAATAATATTTGAAATATCTCAATTGCTTTCACATGCATTTCGAAGTAAGTAGTCAGATATATATATAAAAAAAGACAAGTTGTTAAATATTGAAATGTATTTGGAAATGCACTTGGAAAGTGTTGGCATGCATTTGAAAATACTCAGATACACTGACTCTCATGCGCTTAACCCAGGTATTTGAAAAAGGTATTTGAAATATGAATGAGAAAATACTTTAAAATAGTAGGCTATTTATAGGAAATTATTTGATAATACTTTCAAATACTTCCAATAGAAGTAATTGATTAAGACCGCATTATTTGTGTCGTCTGAGATTCCCATAGATTGGAAAGCAGCTGCTGTCATCCCCCTCTTCAAAGGAGGTGACACTCTTGACCCAAATTGCTACAGACCTATATCCATCCTACCCTGCCTTTCTAAGGTCTTCGAAATTCAGTCAACAAACAGATTACCGACTATTTCGAATCCCACCGCACCCTCTCCGCTATGCAATCTGGTTTCAGAGCTGGTCATGGGTGCACCTCAGCCACGCTCAAGGTCCTAAACGACATCGTAACCGCCATCAATAAGAAACAATACTGTGCTGCCGTATTCATTGACCTGGCCAAAGCTTTTGACTCTGTTAATCACCACATCCTCATCGGCCGACTTAGTAGCCTTGGTTTCTCAAACGATTGCGTCGCCTGGTTCACCAACTACTTCTCTGACAGAGTTCAGTGTGTCAAATCGGAGGGCCTACTGTCTGGACCTCTGGCAGTCTCTATGGGGGTACCACAGGGTTCAATTCTTGGGCCAACTCTTTTCTCTGTATACATAAATGATGTCGCTCTTGCTGCTGGTGAATCTCTGATCCACCTCTACGCAGACGACACCATTTTGTATACTTCTGGCCCTTCTTTGGACACTGTGTTAACAACCCTCCAGACGAGCTTCAATGCCATTCAACTCTCCTTCCGTGGCCTCCAACTGCTCCTAAACACAAGTAAAACTAAATGCATGCTCTTCAACCGATCGCTGCCTGCACCTGCCCGCCCACCCAGCATAACTTCTCTGGACGGTTCTAACTTAGAATTTGTGGACAACTACAAATACCTAGGTGTCTGGTTAGACTGTAAACTCTCCTTCCAGACTCACATCAATCATCTCCAATCCAAAGTGAAATCTAGAATTGGCTTCCTATTTCGCAACAAAGCATCCTTCACTCATGCTGCCAAACATACCCTCGTAAAACTGACCATCCTACCAATCCTCGACTTCGGCGATGTCATTTACAAAATAGCCTCCAATACCCTACTCAACAAGCTGGATGCAGTCTATCACAGTGCCATCCGTTTTGTCACCAAAGCCCCATATACAACCCACCACTGCGATCTGTATGCTCTCGTTGGCTGGCCTTCACTTCATAATCGTCGCCAAACACATTGGCTCCAGGTCATCTACAAGACCCTGCTAGGTAAAGTCCCCCCTTATCTCCGCTCACTGGTCACCATAGCAGCACCCACCTGTAGCACGCGCTCCAGCAGGTATATCTCTCTGGTCACCCCTAAAGCCAACTCCTCCTTTGGTCGTCTCTCCTTCCAGTTCTCTGCTGCCAACGACTGGAACGAACTACAAAAATCTCTGAAATTGGAAACACTTATCTCCCTCACTAGCTTTAAGCACCAGCTGTCAGAGCAGCTCACAGATCACTGCACCTGTACATAGCCCATCTATAATTTAGCCCAAACTACTACCTCTTCCCCTACTGTATTTATTTATTTTATTTATTTTGCTCCTTTGCACCATATTATTTATATTTGAACTTTGAACTTTCTTCAAACTACAAATCTACCATTCCAGTGTTTTTCTTGCTATACTTTATTGACTTTGCCACCATGGCATTTTTTTGCTTTTACCTCCCTTATCTCACATCATTTGCTCACATTGTATATAGTCTTATTTTTTTTTCTACTGTATTATTGACTGTATGTTGTTTACTCCATGTGTAACTCTGTGTTGTTGTATGTTGTCGAACTGCTTTGCTTTATCTTGGCCAGGTCGCAATTGTAAATGAGAACTTGTTCTCAACTTGCCTACCTGGTTAAATAAAGGTGAAATAAATAAAAAATTTGAAAATGCTCAAATACACAGAAAATAAGTATTTAAATGACATAAACAAACACACATAACTGCCAAAATAAAGAAAACACCAACATAAAGTGTCTTAATAGGGCGTAGAGCCACCACGAGCAAGACAGCTTCAATGCACCTTGGCATAGATGTCTGGAACTCTGTTGGAGGGATGCAACAGCATTCTTCCGCAAGAAATTCAATAATTTTGTGTTTTGTTGATGGTGGTGGAAAACGCTGTCTCAGACACTGCTCCAGAATCTCCCATAAGTGTTCAATTGGGATGAGATCTGGTGACTGAGACGGCCATGGCATATGGTTTACATAGTTTCCATGTTCTTCAAACCATTCAGTGACCACTTGTGCTCTTTGGATGGGAGAATTGTCATCCAACGGGGGTGTAGCCATGGTAGCCAAAATATTGGCCCAGCATTTTTATACATGACCCTAAGCATGATGGGATGTTAATTGCTTAATAAACTCAGGAACCACACTTGCGTGGAAGCACCTGCTTTCAATATGAACTGAGTGTACAAAACATTAGGAACACCTTCCTAATATTGAGAGGCACCCCTTTTGCTCTCAGAACAGCCTCAATAGTCAGGGCATGGACTCTACCAGGTGTCAAAAGCGTTCCACAGGGATGCTGGCCTATGTTGACTCAGAAGTTTCCCGCAATTGTTTCAAGTTGGCTGGATGGCCTTGACCGTAAAAAATCCCAGCGTTGCAACTCTTGACACACTCAAACCTGTGCGCCTGGGATCTACTACCATACACCGTTCAAAGGCAATTCAATATTTTGTCTTGCACATTCACCCTTTGAATGGCACACGAACACAATCCATGTCTCAAGACTTAAAAATCCTTCTTTAACCTGTCTCCTCCCCTTAATCTACACTGATTGATGGAACACTGATTGATGGAACACTGGTCATTTTAATAATGTTTACATACTGTTTTACCCATTTCATATGTATATACTGTATTCTAGTCAAGGCCATCCTATTCAACTATTGCTGTACATATACTATTCTATCCATGTATTCTTCAGCTTTACTATATATTCTATCCACATACTGTGCTTAATATCTATACATCCCATCACACACACACACACACACACACACACACACACACACACACACACACACACACACACACACACACACACACACACACACACACACACACACACACACACACACACACACACACACACACACACATATATATATATAAATACTGTGAAAAAGTTTTAGGCAGGTGAGAAAAACCGCTGTAAAGTAAGAATGCTTTCAAAAATAGACATGTTAATAGATTATATTTATCAATTAACTAAATTCAAAGTGAGTGAACAGAAGAAAAATCTAAATCAAATCCATATTTGCTGTGACCACCCTTTGCCTTCAAAACAGCATCAATTCTTGTAAGTACACTTGCACAAAGTCAGGGATTTTGTAGGAATATAGTCAGGTGTATGATTAAACAGTTATACCAAACAGGTGCTAATGACCATCAATTCAATACGTAGGTTGAAACACAATCATTAACTGAAACAGAAACAGCTGTGTAGGAGGAATAAAACTAGGTGAGGAACAGCCAAACTCAGCTAACAAGGTGAGGTTGCCGAAGACAGTTTACTGTCAAAAGTCATACACCATGGCAAGACTGAGCACAGCAACAAGACACAAGTTATACTGCATCAGCAAGGTCTCTCCCAGGCAGAAATCTCAAGACAGGCAAGGGTTTCCAAATGTGCTGTCCAAGCTCTTTTGAAGAAGCACAAAGAAACGGGCAACGTTGAGGAGCGTAGACCCAGTGGTTGGCCAAGAAAAGTTACTGAAAGACACATCATACTTACTTCCCTTCGCAATCGGAAGATATCCAGCAGTGCCATCAGCTCAGAACTGGCAGAAAACAGTAGGACCCTGGTACACCCATCTACTGTCCGGAGAAGTCTGGTCAGAAGTGGCCTTCATGGAAGACTTGCAGCCAAAAAGCCATACCTCCGACGTGAAAACAAGGCCAAGTGACTCAACTATGCACGAAAACACAGGAACTGGGGCGCAGGAAAATGGCAGCAGGTGCTCTGGACTGATGAGTCAAAATGGGAAATATTTGGTTGTACTGTAGGCCTGCATTGAACACCCCATAGGCTACTGTAGGCTATATCATAGAAATCAAAAGCTATTTCCATGTGAAAATGTTATGGGATTTGCTCCATTGGTTTTGTTGGTAGGCCCACGTTATGCTCACATTCTGTAGCTACAATAGCCGATTGGCTACTGTCTAAAACTGTAAGGGTACAGTGTAAATGCTGAACACTGAAGTTGCAAAAAATTCTCACAACGTTCAAGTTTCCGATCACAAGACCTAAAATTTGCTAAGTGCCCCAAACAATTTGAGGGAACATTGCTCCTAACCCATAGAAATCCCCACATACTGTAGTTGACTACTTTTAAATGGTGAAAGCCCTCAATGGCAATGTCTGTACCAAAACGCGTTATTTCCATCTAGAGCCCTATGATTGACACTGAAATGCTTGTTATTTTATCAAAATATAAGTGAACATTTAAACATCTAACAACATCATTAATTAGATACAAAAGTAATTCAGTCAACAAGTTTCAGATTCATTCAATCAACATTGAACATTTTACAGTGATCAATAGAGATTATATTTCTCTAAATTCAATTTAAAGTTTTTAATTTTTTTTTTTACTATTTTGTTAATTCGGTATGCAAATAACATTTCTAAAATGAATCTGTAATAGCAGAAATTAATCTGTAGTAGAAGGTTAATCAAAATGGTCCCTACTATGCATGGTTCTCCCTTTATTGCAACCTTTTCACTATGTTTCAGTAGGGACAGATTTAGTTGGATGGTAAGGAATTCAGGTAAATATTTCAAATATGCAATACAAACAAGGTATGTGAGTAGAATATACAGTACCAGTCAAAAGTTTTGAAGAATAGTAGAATAATAGTGAAGACATCAAAACTATGAAATAATACACATGGAATCATGTACTGTAGTAACCAAAAATGTGTTATACAAATTAGATTCTTCAAAGCAGCCACCCTTTGCCTTGATGACAGCTTTGCACACTCTTGGCATTCTCTCAACCAGCTTCATGAGGAATGCTTTTCCAACAGTCTTGAAGGAGTTCCCACATATGCTGAGTACTCGTTGGCTGCTTTTCCTTCACTCTGCGGTCCAACTCATCCCAAACCATCTCAATTGCGTTGAAGTCGGGTGATTGTGGAGGCCAGATCATCTGATGCAGCACTCCATCACTCTCCTTGGTCAAATAGCCCTTCCACAGCCTGGAGGTGTGTTTTGGGTCATTGTCCTGTTGAAAAACAAATGATAGTTCCACTAAGCGCAAACCAGATGGGAAGGTATATCGCTGCAGAATGTTGTGGTAGCCATGCTGGTTAAGTGTGCCTTGAATTATAAATAAATGACTGACAGTGTCACCAGCAAAACACCCCCACACCAACACACCTCCTCCTCCATGCTTCACGGTGGGAACCACACATGCGGAGATCATTCATTCACCTACTCTGCGTCTCACAAAGACACAGCAGTTGGCACCAAAAATCTCAAATTTGGTCTCATCAGACCAAAGGACAGATTTCCACCGGTCTAATGTCCATTGCTCGTGTTTCTTGGCCGAAGCAAGACTCTTCTTCTTATTGGTGTCCTTTAGTAGTGGTTTCTTTGCAGCAATTCGACCATGAAGGCCTGATTCACACAGTCTCCTCAGAACAGTTTATGTTGAGATGTGTCTGTTACTTGAACTCTGTGAAGCATTTTTTTGGGCTGCAATCTGAGGTGCAGTTAACTCTAATGAACTTATCCTCTGCAGCGGTGGAAACTCTGGATCTTCCTTTCCTGTGACGGTCCTCATGAGAGCCAGTTTCGTCATAGTGCTTGATGGTTTTTGCTATTGCTCTTGAAGAAACTTTCACAGTTATTGAAATGTTCCGCATTGACTGACCTTCATGTCTTAAAGTAATGATGGACTGTCATTTCTCTTTGCTTATTTGAGCTGTTTTTGCCATAATATGACTTCCACCCCTACCTTGTCACAACACAACTGATGGGCTCAAACGCATTAAGAAGGAAAGAAATTCCACAAATGTACTTTTAACAAGGCACACCGGTGAATTGAAATGCATTCCAGGTGACTACCTCATGAAGCTGGTTGAGAGAATGCCAAGAGAGTGCAAAGCGGTCATCAAAGGGTGCCTATTTTGACGAATCTCAAATATAAAATATATTTTGATTTGTTTAACACTTTTTTGGTTTCTACATGATTCCATATATGTTATTTCATAGTTTTGATGTCTTCACTATTATTATACAATGTAGAGAACAGTAAAAATAAAGAAAAACCCTTGAATGAGTAGGTGTGTCCAAACTTTTGACTAGTACTGTATGTTTACCAGACATACAGTATATTGGAAAAATGTTTGCTGAAAGCTTGGGAGAAATAGGATACAAATTAGATATTTTTCCAACCCCAATTTAGACCACTTCTGTAGACAACACATATACATTTCCTCTTACAATCTGGTGTCTGCACCAAGGTTCATGAGTGTGTGTGTGTGTGTGTGTGTGTGTGTGTGTGTGTGTGTGTGTGTGTGTGTGTGTGTGTGTGTGTGTGTGTGTGTGTGTGTGTGTGTGTGTGTGTGTGTGTGTGTGTGTGTGTCTGTGTGTGTGTGTTTACACAAGCCTGCTCTGATGGTGAGAGAAAGCACTGGCGCAGAGCAGCAGCCTGTAATTACAGAGGCAGCTTCTGTGTGAGAGCAGAGCAGAGCAGAGAGCCTACTGGGTAATTTAGTCTAAGAGCACTAGA